>NC_086445.1:759742534-760081701 GCF_028390025.1 Pseudophryne corroboree
GTTTCTCAACACTTAATGATGATGCCAATAAAAGGGCCCAAAATCCCCTACAGCAATAGGACTGTCTCAAACATGGCAGAACTTATTTCTGTGGCTGTGTACACCAGTTCGTAGGATACCTTGAACTCTGCCACCTGATTAAAAAGGGGCCGAAAACAGAACAGAATGTGTAACTGATTCAGGTAGCGCACAGGCTATGCAGGCCTAGGTTTTTATGTGGCCTTTTAATCCTAAATGCATTACCTGATGGCAAGGTCATACATATGTTCTGTCACAATCTTAACAACATAATGCATTTGCACCATGACCTCATCAAGGGTCACCTTGACCCAGACACTGCATGGTCGTGCACAGTACTTGGGCTGCAAAAAATGCTGGCTGTTTTACACACAACTGGCTCCTTTCAATCAGTTACTGATATAGTCCTTAGGAAATGTAGTTAAGTGAACACCCCCTACATCCCACCCCCTCACTTTCGCAATCGGCATACTGACCAACAGAGACTATTCCCACTAATGGGTGTCCACGACACCCACAGAGTGGGAATAGAACCCGTGGACAGGTCAAAAATTTTACATGAGTTTTTCATGATTTTTTCATTGAACCCAACTTGATAATACTGTACTTTACCAACCCTAGTTGACCTGGAGGTGGAATATAATAGCGCAGCGAGCCATGCGAGGTGACGCGGTACACTTATACGGTATCCATGTCGACCTATGTTGATACACACACAAAAAACACTGAAAAAAACTTGTGCCCACTTTTTGAACTGTCGACATTTTAAATGTCTGTATTTTGACCTTGTTGGTATTTTAAATGTCAGTATTTTGACCTTGATATTTTGACCATCGGGATTTCATACTATACCCGAAAATCATGAGTGTAGCTATCCTGGCTTCTGTCATGATGCCTATATCCTCAGTCAAACATATCTCCATGAAATTTGAGGTGGGATAAATGCCAGAGGAATGGCTGCTAGGTAAATACACATTACACTTGCCCTTTAATGGTAAGGAAAATTCCTATATGACTGTTGTACTTACAAATGTACAGTTTTGGGGTGCCACACCCTGCACCTAGATATAGCGCTAGGGACCCCAAATATACAGAGACGCCTTGATGCGGCTTTGGGGCTTAACCATACATTTGTGCAAATATATGTAACGAAGATCTCTGAATTCTATTATTATGTGGGATTTACATCTAGCTACTGTTATCATTCAGTGTGCTGTGGGAAACAAAATGCCTTTTTTTCTTGCTTAGAAATACCCCTCCCTTTCAAGCACCTGAATGATATCACTAAGCTAATTGAGCATCTGCCAAACTATATATGTCTGTTGTGAGCGGCAGAGAGGTTCCTGCATTAGGAGGAGGTGCAGGCCCTGACTTGCCATATGGAGCATTATGGGGTTGCTCCAAGGTAGGTAGCTCTTAGCTTAGATATATTTAAGTAAGGAGCCATTATCATGTGGCTCCTTGCTGGTTAATCATAGACCCAGATTGGGGTAATGAAGGTATGAGGTGTGGTGCCTCTGGACTGGCTTAGCTGGATGGCTTAAGTGTGACATACCTTTACATTCTATTAACACTTTTCACACACTAATTTCTTTAACACAATTTCTCCATTTTAATTACATTTCATTTTTGTATCACCTTCTTCATAACTTCGGCTTCCTAACATTAATTTATTAACACTATAGTTTTTTCACTGGTATGCTATCATGGGCTTTCTGGCTTATGCTGGTGTTTTGGGGTGCCACACCCTGCACCTAGATATAGCGCTAGGGACCCCAAATATACAGAGACGCCTTGATGCGGCTTTGGGGCTTAACCATACATTTGCGCAAATATATGTAACGAAGATCTCTGAATTCTATCATTATGTGGGATTTACATCTAGTTACTGTTATCATACAGTGTGCTGGGGGAAACAAAATGCCTTTTTTTCATACTGTACTTTACCAACCCTAGTGGACCTGGAGAAAGAAATGCTCTGCGCACCAAAAATCACTTTGAATTGATTGATTGATTAATTAAGTGCAGTCTAGCAAGGAGAATGATTGACTCAATGAAACTTGACCTTTTTTATAGTGAAAAATATTTTATAAAACAGTTAATGACACAAAACAAAGTAAATAAGACAAACAATACATATATATATATATATATAGCAGTATAAAAACCGGAGGTATTTCACCTCTTGCAAGTGTAAATAGAAACACTGTATCTAACTTTTATAAACGTGCTGTTTAAACAGCATACACTGTATCTAAAATGCAGATCGGATATCTTAAGTGAAAGAGGCTCTATACAAAGAGCAACAATCGATTCTAACACTGGCGTCCCAGTGTGGAATCAAATAAAATGTCCACAGATGGCTCCACAATAAAATTATTAGAAGCAAAGCAAGTAATAATAGTTACCCTCGTGCTGATTCCTGAGATGTAATGCAGAGTCCTGTATGCATTTGCACGGGGAGAATGTAAAGATTGGTAGTTGCTGCCACAATGGTAATTAAAAGACAGACTTGTTGGAATATTTATTCCCCGTAATAATAGCCGTCAGTTGACCGTCAGATGATGACATGTAGGGAGTTTCCCAGCAAGGGACCTGATCCGTATGGCTATCGGTAACAGCATGGAACGGCAAAACCGCTGATGGCTGGCGCCGCACTGGTGTCACAGCGGAGATCCGTCTATATCCAGCTTGTCGCAGCGGGATTCTGATGTAGAAGTGCCGTTAGCAGCTGGACTCCCTTTAACCTCACTGCGGAGGTATAATTACTGTAGGTCACTTGGCTTAGATGTGGACGGAACCGGAATAGCAGGACCGAGATGGTAGGAGCCCGTCTGTGGAGTAACTGATATCCACTGCACTGCACTCGTAGAAAGGGGCGTCAACGCGTTTCGTCTCCTAGCAACGGAGACTTCCTCGGTCCTGCTATTCCGGTTCCGTCCACATCTAAGCCAAGTGACCTACAGTAATTATACCTCCGCAGTGAGGTTAAAGGGAGTCCAGCTGCTAACGGCACTTCTACATCAGAATCCCGCTGCGACAAGCTGGATATAGACGGATCTCCGCTGTGACACCAGTGCGGCGCCAGCCATCAGCGGTTTTGCCGTTCCATGCTGTTACCGATAGCCATACGGATCAGGTCCCTTGCTGGGAAACTCCCTACATGTCATCATCTGACGGTCAACTGACGGCTATTATTACGGAGAATAAATATTCCAACAAGTCTGTCTTTTAATTACCATTGTGGCAGCAACTACCAATCTTTACATTCTCCCCGTGCAAATGCATACAGGACTCTGCATTACATCTCAGGAATCAGCACGAGGGTAACTATTATTACTTGCTTTGCTTCTAATAATTTTATTGTGGAGCCATCTGTGGACATTTTATTTGATTCCACACTGGGACGCCAGTGTTAGAATCGATTGTTGCTCTTTGTATAGAGCCTCTTTCACTTAAGATATCCGATCTGCATTTTAGATACAGTGTATGCTGTTTAAACAGCACGTTTATAAAAGTTAGATACAGTGTTTCTATTTACACTTGCAAGAGGTGAAATACCTCCGGTTTTTATACTGCTATATATATATATATATATGTATTGTTTGTCTTATTTACTTTGTTTTGTGTCATTAACTGTTTTATAAAATATTTTTCACTATAAAAAAGGTCGTTTCATTGAGTCAATCATTCTCCTTGCTAGACTGCACTTAATTAATCAATCAATCAATTCAAAGTGATTTTTGGTGCGCAGAGCATTTCTTTCTCCTTTGTATTTCAATTAGTTGTTCAGCCTAACCAGCTGTTTTTGCTCAGCAGCCCTAGAGATCACAATTTTCACTGATTACCATCTGGTAAATTACTACCATACATTATTTTAGCGCCAGATATATATACAGTTTGAGATTTATCTCTAGCTGTAGGTATATATAAGTTTTCACACTAGTGGACCTGGAGGTGGAATATAATAGCGCAGCGAGCCATGCGAGGTGATGCGGTACACTTATACGGTATCCATGTCGACCTATGTCAATACACACACAAAAAAAACTGATAAAAACTTGTGACCACTTTTTGAACTGTCGACATTTTAAATGTCTGTATTTTGACCTTGTTGGTATTTTAAATGTCAGTATTTTGACCTTGTCGATATTTTGACCATCGGGCTTTCATACTATACCCAAAAATCATGAGTGTAGCTATCCTGGCTCCTATTATGATGCCTATATCCTCAGTCAAACATATCTCCATGAAATTTGAGGTGGGATAAATGCCAGAGGAATGGCTGCTAGGTAAATACACATTACACTTGCCCTTTAATGGTAAGAAAAATTCCTATATGACTGTTGTACTTACAAATGTACAGTAGTTATTCTAATATTGTAGGATAGGGTGAAATGCAAAACATGTATTAACAACATTGATAAAAATGGCAGAGTTATTGCTTATTAATTGAATATACTGATTTACTGATGCTGAGGATGGTGACTGAACATTCTGATTCTGATATTCATTAAACATACTGCGTCATACATGCTGCTCAGAATGGTACTGTATAATCATAATCTGTATATTTCAGATAGATATGCATGTTAAAAAGTGCTTAAGAGTTAATGGTGCTGAAAGAGCTAAACTCCACTTGTGTGCTGGTCGTATAATTATCAGCATTTACATAACAGCTGTTGAAATAATGGTATAGGAAATGGTATAGGAAATATTGTACATTACTGACCAGAAATTGTTTTATGGAAAATTTTATTAGTATGCATGTAACACATCACCAGCTGCCTGATGTGAATATGGTAGAGATGAGCGGGTTCGGTTCTCAGAGAACTGAACCCTACGAGACTTGACATCACGAGCCTGGATCCGAGTCAGGCTCAGGTTTTCCCACCTGACTCGGAAACCAGAACGAGGCAAAACATCATCATCCCGCTGTCGGATTCTCGCAGGATTTGGATTCCATATAAGGAGCCGCACGTCGCGGACATTTTCACTCCAGTCTCGGAGTGTAGTGAGAGGACATGTCTCCATCCTCAGTGTCTTTGTGGATGGGAAAGTGGGGTGGCGATTCTAGTGCTGTCTTCTGCTGCTCAGTCCAGTGTAGTCAGTGTCTTATGCTGCACCAGTCCAGCCAGTCCCAGTGGTGGTGTCCTCTGCTGCTATATGTCCCCAGTGCTGCTGGCTTCTGTATAAGTCCCTTGCAGTTTTGCTGAGTTGTCTTGCATCAGACCAGTGGTAGTGTCTCTCTTGTGCAGCATCAGTCCAGTGACCAGTCACAGTGGTGGTGTCCTCTGCTGCCATATGTCCTCAGTGCTGCTGTATAAGTGTCTTGCAGTTTTGCTGAGTTGTCTTGCATCAGACCAGTGGTAGTGTCTCTCTTGTGCAGCATCAGTCCAGCCAGTCACAGTGGTGGTGTCCTCTGCTGCTATATGTCCCAGTGCTGCTGGCTGCTGTATAAGTCTCTTGCAGTTTTGCTGTGTTGTCTTGCATCAGTCCAGGGGTAGTGTCTCTCTTGTGCAGCATCAGTCCAGTGAAAAGTCACAGTGGTGGTGTCCTCTGCTGCCATATATCCAGTGTTACTGGCGTATAATACCAGTGATAATTGCCGTATAATTCCCGTGATACAGGTGTATAATTACAGTGATATTGCCGCATAATTCTCGGGATACTGGCGTATAATTCCTGTGATATTGGCGTATAATTCCAGTGATATTGCCATATAATTCCTGTGATATTGCCATATAATTCTCGGGATACTGACGTATAATTCCTGTGATATTGCTGTATAATTCTCGGGATACCGGTGTATAATTCCTGTGATATTGCAGTATAATTCTCGGGATACTGGCGTATAATTCCTGTGATATTGGCGTAAAATTCCAGTGATATTGCCATATAATTCCTGTGATATTGCAATATAATTCTCGGGATACTGGTGTATAATTCCTGTGATATTGCTGTATAATTCTCGGGATACTGGTGTATAATTCCTGTGATATTGCCGTATAATTACAGTGATACTGCCATATAATTCCCGTGATACTTGCGTATAATTCCTGTGATATTGCCGTATAATTCTCAGGATACTGGCGTACAATTCCTGTGATATTGGCGTATAATTACAGTGATATTGCCATATAATTCCTGTGATATTGCCGTATAATTCCCCTGATACTGGCGTATAATTCCTGTGATATTGCTGTAAAATTCTCAGGATACTGGCGTATAATTCCTGTGATATTGCTGTATAATTCCAGTGATATTGCTGTATAATTCCAGTGATACTGCCGTATAATTCCTGTGATACTGCCGTATAATTACAGTGATATTGCCATATAATTCCCGTGATACTGGCGTATAATTACAGTTATATTGCCGTATAATTCCAATGATGTTGCTGTATAATTCCTGTGATACTGCCGTATAATTCCTGTGACACTGCCTTATAATTCCAGTGATCCTGCCATATAATTACAGTGATATTGCCATATAATTCCCGTGATACTGGCGTATAATTCCAGTGATATTGCCGTATAATTCCATTGATATTGCCGTATAATTCCTGTGATATTGCCGTATAATTCCTGTGATACTGGCGTATAATTCCTGTGATACTGATGTGTATAAATATATATATATATATATATATACATATATATATACGCTGTTGCAAAGTGGATTACTGAGGCCATAACAACTATGCTGGTGTTAGATGTGCGTCTGGTATCCACCATTAGTGCAGTGGCACTGCAGTGCCACTCCTAGATGGGCCAGGTGTTTGTGCCGCACACTTGTGTCGCTTAGCTTAGTCATACAGCAACCTCATTGCACCTCTTTTTCATATTTGCATGATGTGCTGTTTGTAGCCTTTTTTTTATATCTGCCCTCCTGACTGACACTGCAGTGAAACTGCTAGATGGGCCAATTGTTTGTGTCGCTTAGCTTAGTCATACAGCTACCTCATTGCACCTCTTTTACATCTTTGCATGATGTGCTGTTTGGGGCCTCTTTTTTTTTATATCTGCCCTCCTGTCTGACACTGCAGTGCCACTCCTAGATGGGCCAGGTGTTTGTGCCGCACACTTGTGTTGCTTAGCTTAGTCATATAGCAACATTGGTGCACCTCTTTTTCATCTTTGCATCATGTGCTGTTTGGGGCATGGTTTTTTAAAGTGCCATCCTGTCTGACACTGTCGTATAAGTCCAGGGGTACTGTTGTATTAGTCCAGGGGTACTGCCGTATAAGTCCACAAATTGCAGAATTTTAAAAAAATGACAGGAGCGTGCAGGAGATGCTGTCAGTGGACTGAAAAATTGACGGCCACTTTCGACATTCAGCCACTGCATGCCATTACTAGATGGGCCAGGTGGCTGTGTTGCTTAGCTTAGTCATACAGCAACCTCGGTGCACTTCTTTTTCTTCTTTGCATCATGTGCTGTTTGTGGACTAGTTTTTAAAGTGCCATCCTGTCTGCAACTGCAGTGCCACTCCTAGATGGGCCGGGTGTTTGTGCCGCACACTTGTGTCGCTTAGCTTAGTCATACAGCTACCTCATTGCACCTCTTTTTCTTACATAGTAACATAGTAATTGAGGTTGAATAGAGGCAACCTGTAGTTGTGTTGATTATAATGTACCTGCTGAAGTAATGTTTTATGACTAGTTTACAACTATAAATCATGTTACACCCAGATTAACGTCAATATTTTAAATGTTATAACCTTGGATATCACTTTCAATCAGAAATTTATTCAATCTTTTTTTAAATGCATTTACAGATTCCGCCATTACTACCTTCCCTGGCAGTGAATTCCAAATCCTTATTGTCCTAACAGTGAAGAACCCTTTCCTCTGTTGCGCACGGAATTTCCTCTCCTCCAGCCTCAGCGAGTGCCCACGTGTCCTAAACAGTGTTCTTTTAATAAATAAGTCCTCTGATAACTCTTTGTAATGTCCCTTAACATATTTGAAGATATTAATAATGTCTCCTCTTAGACTCCTCTTTTCCACTGTATACATATTCAACCTAGTAAGCCGTTCCTCATAATCCAGTCCCTCTAGCCCTTAAATCAATTTAGTAGCTCATCTTTGAACCCTTTCGAGTTCACCGATATCTTTTTTATACAGTGGTACCCAAAACTGAACACAATATTCCAGGTGCGGGCGTACCAATGATTTATACAGCTGCAGGATTACATCCTCGTCCCTTGTCTCAATTCCCCGTTTTATGCATGCTAGCACCTTACTTGCCTTTTTTACTGCGCTTTGAAATTGTGCACGATTATTAAGCCTATTATCAATGAGTACTCCCAAATCTTTTTCCAATACTGTTACCCCTAGACCTTCCCCATTTAATATGTAAGATGCAAGTTTGTTTTTAGTCCTGAAATGCATAACCTTGCATTTTTCTATATTGAACCTCATTCTCCATTTAGACGCCCAGGATTCAAGTTTAGATAAATAATTCTGCAGAGACTCGACATCTATTTCCGAATTAATTACCCTACACAGTTTAGTATCATCTGCAAAAATTTACACTGTGCATTCCAGACCTATTTCTAGGTCATTGATAAATATGTTGAACAGTAGTGGCCCTAATACGGACCCTTCTGGTATTCCACTGACTACTGGGGTCCAGCTTGAGGACTTACCGTTGACCACTACTCTCTGTACCCTGTTATCCAGCCAGTTACTTTTCCATGTGCAAACAGTTTTTCCTATGCCAAGCTCCTTTAATTTGATGATCAGTCTCCTGTGAGGCACTGTATCGAAGGCTTTTGCAAAATCTAAGAAGACCACATCCACTGCTCTTCCCTGGTTGAGATTATTGCTCACTTCCTCGTAGAAGCTGATTAAGTTAGTTTGACATGATCTGTCCCTCACAAACCCATGCTGGTTCTTGCTAATAATCATAGCGGTCTGTAGATACTCCTGTATGCTATCCCTTAGAATTCCTTCCAATATTTCCTCCACTATAGACGTCAAACTAACCGGTCTGTAGTTCCCCGGATGATTTTTGGATCCCTTTTTAAATAATGGCACTACCTCAGCTATACGCCAATCCTTCATTACCATGCCTGATCTAATTGAACTATTGAAAATCAAGTATAGGTATCTTGCTAGTTCTGACCTAAGCTCCATAAGAACCCTCGGGTGAAGTCCATCCAGGTGATTTATTAATCTTAATTTTGCTTAGTCTCTCCCGGACTACTTCTTCACTTAAACAAGTATCTAACCACCAATCATTACTGTCACTGTCGTTATGCACTCCTCCCACCATCAGTTCTTCTCTGGTGAACACTGATGAAAAAAATTTGTTCAGTATTTCTGCTTTTATTTCATCATCATTTATCAATACTCCAAATTCATCTTTTATTGGACATATGTTCTCCTTTTTTAACCTTTTACTGTTTATGTATTAAAAAAACTTTTCAGGATTGATTTTACTCTCTATAGCGATTTGCTTTTAATTTTCCATTTTAGCTGCTCTTATTGCTTTTTTGCATTTTTTTATTGCATTCCTTGTAATACATGAATGACTCCTCCTTTCCATTAGATTTAAATGCTTTGAAAGCACGCTTATTGTTATCCATTTCTGCCTTGACCTTCTTGTTAAGCCACATCGGTTTGAGTTTAGTAATCCTGCGTTTACTGCCCATGGGTATAAATTTGTGAATATTGCTATCTAGCAACTCTTTTATAGCATCCCACATTTCCGTAGTGTTCTGAAACAAAACTTCCCCCTTAATGGGATATTTTGACTGATTTGCTATTTTTTCTTCAAAGTGTCATCTCGGGAATTTACTAAACTAAAATCTCGGCAGTGATGAGGGCATTCGTATTTTTTTGGTAGTCAAAGAAAAAAAATACGAATGAATACACCATCGGTCAAATACGCCTGTTATTTCATACAACTCGGTAATTTACTAAAAATTCTATTTCACAAACACTGCCGGCAATAGCCAAACACTGCCGTGAAAAAATACAATTCGAAAAAAAAGCAGTTTTAAAATAGACCTGCTTTTTTTTACCGTGTTCTGATAGTCATGCACGGATCCATGAGATCCGTGCATGTTTATCAGTGGGAAGGGATGGTAAACTGTTAAAAAAAATGTAAAAAAAATGTGTGGGGTCCCCCCTCCTAAGCAAAACCAGCCTCGGGCTCTTTGAGCCGGTCCTGGTTGAAAAAATATGGGGAAAAAATTGACAGGGGTTCCCCCATATTTGATCAACCAGCACCGGGCTCTGCGCCTGGTCCTGGTGCAAAAAATATGGGGGACAAAAAACGTAGGGGTCCCCCGTATTTTTTGAACCAGCACCGGGCTCCACTAGTCAGAGAGATAATGTCACAGCCGGGGGACACTTTTATATCGGTCCCTGCAGCCCTGGCATTAAATCACTAACTAGTCACCCCTGGCCGGGGTACCCTGGTGGAGTGGGGACCCCTTAAATCAAGGGGTCCCCCCCTCGAGCCACCAAAGGGCCAGGGGTGAAGTCCGAGGCTGTCCCCCCCATCCAAGGGCTGCGGATCTGGGGTTGATAGCCATGTGTAAAAATAAGAATATTGTTCTTTGTAGAAGTACTACAAGTCCCAGCAAGCCTCCTCCGCAAGCTGGTACTTGGAGAACCACAAGTACCAGCATGCGGTGGAAAAACGGGCCCGCTGGTACCTGTAGTACTACTACAAAAAAATACCCAAATAAAAACAGAACTCACACACCTTGAAAGTAAAACTTTATTACATACATGCACACCTACATTCACACATACTTACCTATGTTCACACGAGGGTCGTTCCACTTCTCCAAGTAGAATCCATGGGGTACCTGTGAATAAAATTATACTCACAAAAATCCAGTGTAGATCGGTCCTCTTCTGAGCTTGTAATCCACGTACTTGGCAAAAAAAAAAAACGAAAAACCCAAACCACGCACTGAAAGGGGTCCCATGCTTACACATGGGACCCCTTTCCCCGACTGCCGAGACCCCCCGTGACTCCTATCACAGAGGGTCCCTTCAGCCAATCAGGGAGCGCCACGTCGTGGCACTCTCCTGATTGGCTGTGCGCTCCTGAGCTGTCAGTCAGGCTGTGCACGGCAAAGATACAATGTAGCGCATAGGCCTATGCGCTACATTGTATCTCTGCCGTGCGCAGCCTGACTGACAACTCAGGAGTGCACAGCCAATCAGGAGAGTGCCACGACGTGGCGCTCCCTGATTGGCTGAAGGGACCCTCTGTGACAGGAGTCACGGGGGGTCTCGGCAGTCGGGGAAAGGGGTCCCATGTGTAAGCATGGGACCCCTTTCAGTGCGTGGTTTGGGTTTTTCGTTTTTTTTTTTTTGCCAAGTACGTGGATTACAAGCTCAGAAGAGGACCGATCTACACTGGATTTTTGTGAGTATAATTTTATTCACAGGTACCCCATGGATTCTACTTGGAGAAGTGGAACGACCCTCGTGTGAACATAGGTAAGTATGTGTGAATGTAAGTGTGCATGTATGTAATAAAGTTTTACTTTCAAGGTGTGTGAGTTCTGTTTTTATTTGGGTATTTTTTTTGTAGTAGTACTACAGGTACCAGCGGGCCCGTTTTTCCACCGCATGCTGGTACTTGTGGTTCTCCAAGTACCAGCTTGCGGGGGAGGCTTGCTGGGACTTGTAGTACTGCTACAAAAAACAATATTCTTATTTTTACACATGGCTATCAGCCCCCCATCTGCAGCCCTTGGATGGGGGGGGGGGACAGCCTCTGGCTTCACCCCTGGCCCTTGGGTGGCTGGAGGGGGGGACCCCTTGATTTAAGGGGTCCCCACTCCTCCAGGGTACCCGGCCAGGGGTGACTAACATAGTAACATAATATCTAAGGTTGAAAAAAGACAATTGTCCATCAGGTTCAACCTATTTGTGGTCTCCTATGCACGATTATTTTGTATAAAATTTTGACTGAAGTTGCTGACTGCCGTTCCGATTAACCCCTCTTTTTTATAATAACCATAGTGCATGACTGTGCCCCGTAATCCTGGATATCCTTATCCATTAGGAATTTATCTAACCCATTCTTAAAGGTGTTGACTGAGTTGGCCATTACAACTCCCTCAGGCAGGGAATTCCAAACACGTGTCGTCCTTACCGTAAAAAAACCTTTACACCGTATTGTGTGGAATCTCCTCTCCTCTAACCTGAGCGAGTGTCCACGAGTTCTCTGTGTTGATCTAACCAAAAACAGGTCCTGCGCAAGATCTGTATATTGTCCCCTTATATATTTGTAAATGTTGATCATGTCCCCTCTTAATCTCTTCTTTTCCAGTGTAAACATGCCTAGTCTTGCAAGCCTTTCCTCGTATTCCAGCGTCTCCATACCCTTAATTAGTTTGGTCGCCCGCCTTTGAACCTTTTCTAGCTCCAGGATATCCTTTTTGTAGTAAGGTGCCCAGAATTGTACACAATATTCAAGGTGTGGCCTCACAAGTGATTTATATAATGGGAGTATAATACTCTCGTCCCTAGCATCGATTCCCAGTTTTATGCATGCATTACATTACACTTGTCTGTATTGAAGCGCATTCTCCATTTTGCTGCCCAAGCTTCTAATTTAACGAAGTCATTCTGAAGCGACTCAGCATCCCCCTCCACATTTATAACTTTACACAATTTGGTATCATCTGCAAAAATTAACACCATGCTCTCTAGACCTTCTGTTAGGTCGTTAATGAAAATATTTAACAATAGCGGTCCTAATACTGAGCCTTGCGGCACACCACTTAGCACTTCAGTCCAAGTTGAAAAAAGATCCATTAACCACAACGCGCTGCTCCATATTATCTAACCAGTTTTTGACCCAAGTGCATATTGTGCTTCCTAGCCCTGATTCTTGTAGCTTGTAGATAAGTCTCATGTGTGGTACAGTATCGAACGCTTTGGCAAAATCTAAAAAGATTACATCCACCTCTTTACCCTGATCTAGGTTTGTGCTTACTGTTTCATAAAAGCCAAGTAAGTTGGTTTGACAGGATCTGTCCTTCATAAACCCATGTTGATTCCTTTTAATGACCTTATTGACTTCAAGTTAGTGATTTAATGCCAGGGCCGCAGGGACCGATATAAAAGTGTCCCCCGGCTGTGGCATTATCTCTCTGACTAGTGGAGCCTGGTGCTGGTTCAAAAAATACGGGGGACCCCTATGTTTTTTGTCCCCCATATTTTTTGCACCAGGACCAGGCTCAGAGCCCGGTGCTGGTTGATCAAATATGGGGGAACCCCTGTCAATTTCCCCCCCATATTTTTTCAACCAGGACCGGCTCAAAGAGCCTGAGGCTGGTTTTGCTTAGGAGGGGGGACCCCACGCATTTTTTTTCTAGATTTTTAACACTTTCATTTTTTTTGTAAAGGTGCACAATGAAGCCCTGCACGGATCTCACAGATCCGGCCGAGATTCATTGTGTTAATGTCGGCAGTGTTTTACTATTCACTCCCGTAAAACACTGGCCGAAATTACGAATGACATCGACATCGGAAAAAACGTAAAAATGCAGAATACGACAGCTTAGTAAATGTGGCGTAAAAAATTAAAAAAGTTGCAAATTCACACATTCGATGTCATTCGTGTTTAATCTCCCTCCAAATCGACACAAATACGAATTTTAGTAAATATACCCCAATGTCTTTAAGTGCACATCTCAGCATACTGAAATTAGCCTTCCTAAAGTTAAATGTTTTGGTTGAACCCTTATAGCTATGAAGCTGATGTCGAATGTGATCATATAGTGATCACTGTTACCCAAAGTCTCCCCAACTTTAGTGTTCGATATAATGTCCACATTATTAGTAATTACTAGATTCAGAGTAGTTTTATTCCTAGTTGGGTCCTCGACTAATTGAGACAAGTAGTGATCCTTTAACATATTTAAGAACCTGTTGCCCCTTGCCTTAACACATGAATCATTACTCCAATTTATATCAGGATAATTAAAATCCCTAATCACTATGATGTCCCCCAATCCCGCAGCCCTTTTGATTTGCTGCAAGAGTTGTTCTTCCTCCTGTATGCTAATATCCGGCTGTTTGTAGCATGTGCCTATGATTAGTTTTTTTGCATCAATAACCCCACTTGAGATTTCTAACCATAGTGACTCCACATTATCGCCAGTCCCCTCATAAACCACCTCCTTTAAGTATGGTTTAAGAGATGGTTTAACACAGAGACTTACACCCAGGGGTATAGCGAGGGCGGTTCCAGTGGAGCATGAGCTCCAGGCTCCAAAAATGTCTGCGGGCACCGCACTGTCAATATGAAAGAGCTCCTGCTTATTCTGTGATTCTGCAGGAGCACCTTGCAGCCTCTCCCCTTCAGCGTACTGCCCTGGAGCTCTGCCGGCAGACACCCTAGCCTGGACGATTGACAGCGCGGCACACTAACAAAGGAAGCACCCGAGGAGACCAGGCATCAGTGATGGGTTGGGCCGGTCCATTTTCCGCACCTTGGCCCAGCCTGACATACATAGCTGCAGCATGGGCCGTGCGGCGTGCTGTGTGATGCACCTGGTTCCCACAGTCTCCTGGTCGTGGTGGAAAAGCAGACACTAGTGATCTGCGGAGAAGAAGAGTCCGGCTTTGCCAGGGTGAGTTGTCCCTTGGGGAGTGGGGGTTTGAGAGACTTTATGCTGGGCTGCACTGCTGCTGCCCCTCCCTGGCTTGTTATCTTTATCTCGGCCACTGCAGCAGTGCAGCCTGACTCACCCACCACCTGTCAGGACTAACATGCTGGGGGTCTCCCTGAGCTGCCCCCACCCTGTACCCTCCCCATTCTGCCCAGCTCTGCCAGGAGCTCCCTCACTTGTGCTGCCCCTGTACCCTCCCTATTCTGCCCAGCTCTGCCAGCAGCTCCCTCACTTGTGCTGCCCCTGTACCCTCCCTATTCTGCCCAGCACTGCCAGCAGCTCCCTCATTTGTGCTGCCCCTGTACCCTCCCCCTGCTGCCCAGCACTGACAGCAGTTCCCACACCTGTAACCCCCTGTACCCTCCCCATTCTGCCCAGCACTGCCAGCAGCTCCCTCACTTGGGCTGCCCCCTGTACCCTCCCCATGCTGCCCAGCACTGGCATCAGTTCCCACACCTGTACCCCCCTGTACCCTCCCCATGCAACCTGCCTTAGTACTGATTCTAGGTCAGTATATGGGTGCACAGGGTGTAGTATGTGCTGCTGGTGATCGGGTTCCCGGCGCCCAGCATACCGACGCCAGGATTCTGACTGCCAGAAGCGGGACTAGTGCAAATGAGCCCCTTGCGGGCACGGTGGCACGCTACGCGTGTCACGCTATTTATTCTACCTCCAGGGGGGTCATGGACCCCAAGATGGAGAATAGTTGTCTTTTTTTGACGGGGGGCACCACAGCCACACGAGCTCCAGGCACCATGGCTGCATGCTACACCTCTGCATACACCTCTTCCTCTTTTGCTTGCCCTGTCCCTCCTGAAAAGAGAGTACCCCTCCAAGTTTGCCACCCAGTCGTGAGAGTCGTCCCACCATGTTTCCGTAATACCTATAATGTCATACTCAGTATTTGATGCTAACAATTCCAGTTCCCCCATTTCACCTGCTAGACTTCTTGCATTTGCAAGCATACATTTTAGTTTAGCGGGTCCTTTGTCCGTTTGTTTTATTAAAGGTAACCTATCATGGTTTACTAGTGCGTCCCTAGAGTTTCTCTTACTGACTGTCCTTCTCGCTCCCTCTCCACCCTCACCCCCACCATACTTAATACTGCCCACCTTACTCTTCTCTTTGAGCAACCGTATGTTTCCGTCTAAATTCTCCGCCCTGACATAAGTATTTTCCTTTATGTTCCATACGTCATTTTCTGTATGCTGTAATGATGACACAAGATTGTTGTTAGTTAATGTTTTGGCAATACCTTCGTTAATACCTTTTTTAGAACCCATGTAAATACCCTTGCCCTTGCCGGCTGCTCTTTCCCTCCCCCTTCTCCACCCCCATTTAACTCACTACCACCATCCCTTTTATTCCCACTGCATGACCCATAGTTTTTAGCTAAACCCTCCCCCCATGCTCCTAGTTTAAAAGCTCCTCCAACCTACTAACCATCCTTCCCCCCAGCATCGCAGCCCCTTCCTCATTCAGGTGTAGTCCATCACAACAAAAAAGGTGGCGCCTGACTTGGAAGATCGCCCAGTGTTCCAAGAACACAAACCCCTCTTTAATACACCAGTCTCTAAGCCACACATTTACCTCCCTGATCTCCCTCTGCCTCCCTGGGCTAGCGCGTGGCACTGGTAATATTTCGAAGAATATTACCTTAGATGTCTTTTTTTTTAGTTTCTGGCCTAAGTCCCTATAATCTTTCTTAAGGACATCCCACCTACCACTAACTTTGTCATTGGTGCCAATGTGCACCAAGACCGCCGGGTCATTCCCAGCCTCTCCCAACAATCTATCTACCCGGTCCGCGATGTGCCATACCCGAGCATCCGGGAGACAACAGACCATACGGCGATCCCGATCCCGGTAGCAGATTGCCCTATCTGCCTTCCTGATGATAGAGTCCCCTACCACCACCATCTGCCTGGGTGCCTCTCTATCTTTCATCCCAACTGAGCCAGAGGGACCACTCCTCCGGTTGCCAGAGGGATCAGTCTCCTCCGGCTCCATCATTTCGTCACTATCATCCACCGATGCTTCGTCCAATCGGGCAAATTTATTCAGGTTTGATACTTCAGAGATGTCGTGCCTCCCCCTCTTTTTCTTCCTTCTAACAGTGACACAACTGGCTACCTGATTATCCTTGTCTACTGGTGACCCCTCCCGCAACTCCTCCACCGTCCTATCTAAGCCTTGCTCGAGATTGGGAATATCCCTCAGGCGCGTAACGGTCTGCTCTAGATCAGTTACCTGGGCTTCCAGGGCAACCGTTCGAACACATCTCGTGCATATGTATTTGCACTGGTTCGGCTGCTCCAGGTGCGCATCCATCCTGCACAACACGCACTGAGTGAGACTCTCAATCATGGCCCCACCCATTTGATTGAAACTCTAACTCCCTATTACCTTCCGAAGAAAATGCGAAACAATACAATCTATGCCATACGATATTGACTATGGGGGTCATTCCGAGTTGATCGCTAGCTGCCGTTGTTTGCTGCGTAGCGATCAGTGAAAAAAATGGCTAATCTGCGCATGCGTATGGTCTGCAATGTGCACGCGCGTCGTACGTGTACAAAGTCCATTGTGTTTTTGCACTGGTTCTAGCAACGATTCCAATCGCACAGGCGGCCGCAAGGTGATTGACAGAAAGTGGGCGTTTCTGGGTGTCAACTGACCATTTTCAGGGAGTGCTTAGAAAAACGCAGGTTTGTCGGGGAAAACGCAGGTGTGGCTGGGCGTTTGCTTGGCGGGTGTGTGACGTCAAAACAAAAGCCATCCCTCCGTCGTTAGAATCAACGCACAGGATAAGTAACTACAGGGCTGGTTTTGTTTTGCACAAAAATATTTTGCAGGCGCTCTGCTGCACATGCGTTCACACTGCTGCAACGCGAAAATACACTCCCTGGTGGGCGGCGACAATGCGTTTGCATGGCTGCTAAAAACTGCTAGAGAGCGATCAACTTGAAATGACCCCCAATGACCTAGCTGTTGTCACAACTGAGGGCCTGAGCTGACGGAAGGCAGCCTCAGTTGTAGGGGCTGAGATGTACCGGAACCTGGGAGGTTGTATCAGACCCCTGGACATGTAAGTAACATGAAGAGAAACCGCCCGAAGGCGTGACCACGACAACTTGAGTAAAAGTCAATGATATTTATTTATGACAAACTCCATGCATCACAGTAGCAGTAAAAAGAAACATAAAATCAGCAGAGAAATAATAATACAGTTCCTGGGTACTACAAAGTGGCAGGGGCCACAGAGCTCTGGTGGTATGAGACAGTTCTTATTATCTGCAAGTTGGAAAGTCCTTACCAGGCTCAACTGTAGCAATGAGGAAAGCCCAGGGTCGTACCAGCTGGTGTACCAGGGAAAGCTGGACTGCTGTAGATAAAATGCTGCTGTGGGTACTGGTTAGAACCAGACAGGTGTTGGCACGGAGTGGATACTGGCTGGAACCAGTTAAATAATAAATAAAACTTGAGAGCGATGCAATATAGATGAAATGTAGAATTTGAGAGCGGAGAAATAATAATACCGGTGGAGAGTGGTAAACTGCAGAAAGGACACCGGCCCTTTAAGAGAAGCTGTACACTGCTGGAAGCTGAGCTGGAAGCAGGTGATGTTGTAGCTGGAAACAGGTGAGTCCAGAATGGATCGGAGAGTCAGGCTACACCGCAGATGGAATGCTGGTGCGGGTCTCTATAGCAGAAGTCTGGAGACAGGAGCTGGAACCTGAAAGACATTCACAGAAGAGAGACAAACTGGAACTAGGTTTGACAACCAAAGCACTGACGACGGATTGGTAGGAATGATCAGCTGACAGAATCCAAGATGGCTGCGCCCATGCAGACACTTGGAGGGAAGTTTGGATTGTAATCCATGTGGTCTGGAAAACAGTAATGGCGGCGCCGGCCACCGGAGACAGGAGACGCCAGGCTGACAGATGCACATCCGACCACACGGACACAGCGGAGGCCGCGGCTGACGTAATCGCCACTCTGAATGCAGAAGCTCAGGGACGGCGGCGGAGGCCGCGGGAGACGCCATGCCAGATGTATAAGGCGTTACTGTGACTGCGTCCAGAGAGACAGGAGAGGATGCGGGAATGTGCACATCAGGATAACAGATGGGATCCGGTCCTGGAGCGCTGAGCCAGCCTTAGGAGGCATCTGATAGGTAAGAAATGGCGTCCAGATACCCGGATCGTGTCAGCACTCCCCCCTTTAGGAGTGGCCCCAGGACACTTCTTTGGCTTTTGAGGAAACTTGGAATGGAATCTCCGGACCAAGGCAGGAGCATGGACATCAGAAGCATTGGTCCATGAACGTTCCTCAGGGCCATAACCCTTCCAGTCAATAAGATACTGAAGTTGACCGTAACGGTGACGTGAGTCCAGGATCTTGGCTACTTCATACTCAACGCCTCGTTGAGTTTGGACTTTCGGAGTTGGAGGAAGTGAGGAATGAAACCGATTCAAGATTAGCGGTTTCAACAGGGAAACATGGAATGTCCTGGGTTTCTTTAAGAAGGGAGGCAACTGGAGTCTGTAAGCAACAGGATTGATGACTTGATCAATTTTAAAAGGACCGATGTAGCGAGGTGCAAACTTCATACTGGGAACTCTTAACCTCAAATTCTTCGTGGATAACCATACCCGATCACCCACCTTGAGAGCAGGAACTGCTCGACGCTTCTTATCCGCAAACTTCTTGTACCTGAACGATGCCTTGAGCAGAGCTGATCGTACGCTCTTCCAGATATTGGCAAACTGATGCAAGGTGATATCCACTGCGGGAACAGAAGTTGCTGGAAGCGGTTGGAACTCAGAGACTTTAGGGTGGAATCCAAAGTTGGTGAAGAATGGTGTTGAAGAAGATGAAGAATGATACTGGTTGTTATGACAGAACTCGGCCCAGGGAAGTAATTGAACCCAGTCATCTTGAGAGGAGGACACATAGATGCGGAGGAAGGACTCCAAGTCCTGATTCACCCTCTCAGTTTGACCATTGGTCTGAGGATGGTAAGCCGTGGAAAACTTTAGCTTGACATGGAGGGCTTGACATAAACTTCGCCAGAATTTGGCTGTGAATTGAACTCCTCGATCTGAGAAAATTTCTTCTGGAAGACCGTGGAGTCGAAAGATCTCTTGTATGAATACTTGAGCCAACTTGGAAGCTGACGGAAGACCGGTGAGAGGAATGAAGTGTGCCATCTTGGTGAACCGGTCAACTACCACCCAGATGGTATTAAACTTGTTGCACATGGGCAAATCTGTAATAAAATCCATCGACAAAAGGGTCCATGGTCGACGGGGAACAGATAGTGGAACCAGTTGCCCCGCAGGCGACTGGCGGGATACTTTATGTTGAGCACACTTTGGGCAAGATGCAATAAACTCCAAAACGTCCTTTTTCAGAGTTGGCCACCAATAGGACCTAGAGATAAACTCCAGGGTTTTTTGGATACCTGTATGTCCGGCAAAGCGGGAAGCATGGGCCCAATGCTTGAGCTTCTTCCTTAGTGTCGGCTTCACAAAACTTTTCCCTGATGGGGGCGTAGAGTCCATCCCTACCGTGGAGAATGCCAACGGACTTATAATAGGATGCTTGTCTGAAGACTCTGACTCATTTTCTTGCTCCCATGAGCGGGAAAGGGCATCGGCCTTGCGATTCTGAGAGCCCGGACAGAACTGATGTTTAAAGTCGAACCTGGAAAAGAAAAGTGCCCATCTGGCCTGACGAGGGTTGAGACATTGTGCGCCTTTCAGATATAGAAGGTTCTTGTGGTCTATAAGGATGGTGATTGAATGAGAAGCTCCCTCCAACAGATATCTCCACTCCTCTAGAGCGAGCTTGATGGCTAGCAACTCCTGGTCGCCAATGGCATAGTTGCGCTCCGCTGGGGAGAACTTCCGTGAGAAGAAACTGCAAGGATGTAAATGGCCATCTTTAGCCCTCTGAGATAACACCGCTCCTACTCCAACGGAGGAGGCATCCACCTCAAGGATGAAAGGAGAGTCGATGTCAGGCTGTTTCAGGACAGGCGCAGAGATGAACCTCTGTTTTAAAAGATGAAAAGCTTGCATGGCTTCTTCAGACCACTTGGACGGGTTAGCACCCTTCTTGGTGAAAGCAGTAATAGGCGCCACAATGGTGGAAAAGTCTCGTATAAACTTTCGGTAATAATTTGCGAACCCTAAGAACCTCTGGACCCCTTTGAGGGTTAAGGGTACCGGCCAATTCTGGATTGCTTGTAGTTTCTCAGGATCCATCTCTAGTCCGGAACCGGACACAATGTACCCTAGAAACGGAATGGACTTGACTTCAAAGACGCATTTCTCTAACTTGCAATAGAGATGATTGACACGGAGACGGGACAGAACCTCCTTTACCCAAAAACGATGTTCCTCTAAATTGTTGGCAAAAATGAGGATATCATCTAGATAGACCACGACATGACGGTATAGAATGTCTCTGAAGATCTCATTGACGAAATGCTGGAAGACAGCTGGAGCATTGCTCAATCCGAAGGGCATGACGAGGTACTCATAATGTCCGTCACGGGTGTTAAATGCGGTCTTCCACTCGTCACCCTCACGGATCCGGATGAGATTGTATGCACCTCTCAAGTCCAGCTTTGTAAAGATGGTAGCTCCGCTAACTCTGTCAAAGAGCTCAGTAATCAGGGGTAAAGGATAGCGGTTCTTGATGGTAATGTCGTTCAAACCTCTGTAGTCGATGCACGGCCGCAGACCACCATCTTTCTTTTTTACAAAAAAGAAGCCTGCGCCGGCTGGAGAAGAAGAAGGTCGAATGAACCCCTTTGCTAGGTTCTCTTTAATGTATTCCTCCATAGAATGCGTCTCGGGCAGAGACAACGGATAAGTTCGGCCTCGAGGTGGAACCTTCCCTGGAACGAGATCAATCGGGCAGTCCCATTCTCTATGAGGAGGAAGGATATCAGCAGAAGCTTTACTGAACACATCCGTGAAATCTTGATATGGAGGAGGTGGAACATCAGACGACCTGGGGGAGGAAGAACAGACAGGCAACACTTTAAACAAACATGTCTCAGCACAGGAGGAACCCCATGCCAGGATTTGCGTAGTCGTCCAATCAATTGTAGGATTGTGAAGACGGAGCCATGGAAGGCCCAGGACCACAGGATGTGTGGCTCTTGGAATCACTAAAAGTGAAATAAGTTCGGAATGAAGAACTCCCACTCTTAGACGAACTGGTAGAGTCCTTAGAGCAATAACTGTATCAAAAATGTTACTGCCATCCACGGCAGTTAAGGAAAAGGAGGAAGGAAGTCTCTCGGTGGGTAGGGACCACCGTTTAACATAGGCTTCGGTAATAAAGTTCCCAGCTGCTCCGGAATCCAGGAGGGCAATGACGTTCTGATAACGTTGAGCAACCTGAAGCGAGACCGGGAGATTACAATCTTGAGGAGATGGAGAGGAGATCATTACTCCTAGCCGGCCCTCTCCTTGGCGAGCTAGGATTTGAAGTTTCCCGGACGTTTGGGACAGGCATGAATAGTGTGAGACGGGGCTGCACAATACAGACAGAGAGACTCAGAGAGACGTCTTCGGCGCTCAGCAGGAGTTAAACGGGAACGGACAATTTGCATGGGTTCATCTTTAGTTGGTGACAGTTGGCGAGGAGGAGGAGCAGAAGATTTTGGAGCAGATGATCTTCCACGCTCAGTTGCTCTCTCTCTGAAACGTAAGTCAACTTTTGTACAAAGTGAGATTAGCTCATCTAACTTGGAGGGTAAGTCTCTGGTAGCTAACTCATCTTTAATACGCTCGGATAAACCAGAATGCAGCATACAGGGCCTCGTCGTTCCATGCCAGTTCAGATGCCAGGATCTGGAACTGTATAAGATATTGTCCTACAGTATGTGATCCCTGGCGTAAACGGAGAATCTCAGACGAAGCTGAAGTTACCCGGCCTGGCTCGTCGAAGATGCGCCTGAATGTTGACACGAATGCAGTGTAAGAAGATAGCAGGGTGTCGGACCTCTCCCATAACGGTGATGCCCAGTCAAGGGCTGAGCCACTGAGAAGTGAGATGATGTAGGCAATTTTTGTACGGTCACTGGGAAAATTGCCAGGTTGTAGCTCAAACTGAATCTCACACTGGTTGAGAAATCCCCTGCAGAATCTTGGAGATCCGTCAAATTTTGCTGGCGTTGGAAGATGAAGACGTGGAGCAGAAACGGGTAAGGTGGGTGGGGTTATAGTTGGAGTCACTGTGGTTGACGCCCCAGATGCGCCTGATCCACGGAGAGTTGTCTGAATCCCATCCAGCCGAGTAGAGAAATCCTGGAGACAGCGGATGATGTGGCCCTGTGCAGCCTCCTGATGTTCAAGTCGGGCTGCCAGTTCTTGCATCGGCCTGGCCGCTTGATCCTGGTCTCCGGCTGGATTCATTTGGCGTCAGTGCTTACTGTCACAACTGAGGGCCTGAGCTGACGGAAGGCAGCCTCAGTTGTAGGGGCTGAGATGTACCGGAACCTGGGAGGTTGTATCAGACCCCTGGACATGTAAGTAACATGAAGAGAAACCGCCCGAAGGCGTGACCACGACAACTTGAGTAAAAGTCAATGATATTTATTTATGACAAACTCCATGCATCACAGTAGCAGTAAAAAGAAACATAAAATCAGCAGAGAAATAATAATACAGTTCCTGGGTACTACAGGGTGGCAGGGGCCACAGAGCTCTGGTGGTATGAGACAGTTCTTATTATCTGCAAGTTGGAAAGTCCTTACCAGGCTCAACTGTAGCAATGAGGAAAGCCCAGGGTCGTACCAGCTGGTGTACCAGGGAAAGCTGGACTGCTGTAGATAAAATGCTGCTGTGGGTACTGGTTAGAACCAGACAGGTGTTGGCACGGAGTGGATACTGGCTGGAACCAGTTAAATAATAAATAAAACTTGAGAGCGATGCAATATAGATGAAATGTAGAATTTGAGAGCGGAGAAATAATAATACCGGTGGAGAGTGGTAAACTGCAGAAAGGACACCGGCCCTTTAAGAGAAGCTGTACACTGCTGGAAACTGAGCTGGAAGCAGGTGATGTTGTAGCTGGAAACAGGTGAGTCCAGAATGGATCGGAGAGTCAGGCTACACCGCAGATGGAATGCTGGTGCGGGAGACAGGAGCTGGAACCTGAAAGACATTCACAGAAGAGAGACAAACTGGAACTAGGTTTGACAACCAAAGCACTGACGACGGATTGGTAGGAATGATCAGCTGACAGAATCCAAGATGGCTGCGCCCATGCAGACACTTGGAGGGAAGTTTGGATTGTAATCCATGTGGTCTGGAAAACAGTAATGGCGGCGCCGGCCACCGGAGACAGGAGACGCCAGGCTGACAGATGCACATCCGACCACGCGGACACAGCGGAGGCCGCGGCTGACGTAATCGCCACTCTGAATGCAGAAGCTCAGGGACGGCGGCGGAGGCCGCGGGAGACGCCATGCCAGATGTATAAGGCGTTACTGTGACTGCGTCCAGAGAGACAGGAGAGGATGCGGGAATGTGCACATCAGGATAACAGATGGGATCCGGTCCTGGAGCGCTGAGCCAGCCTTAGGAGGCATCTGATAGGTAAGAAATGGCGTCCAGATACCCGGATCGTGACAGCTGTGAAGAGAATCAATATTCACAACACTGCAGATACTATCAAATACACAATAAAGTAGATAATCAATACTTATCTGAGTGGGCCCTCTCCTGTGTCACCGATACTCATCCTTGCAGTTGCTTCAGCTCTCTGCACCCCCTTCTCACTCGACTTCCGGCACCTACTTCATCCACAGTCTGCAGACCTCTCTCACGAAGGCTGTGGCTGCAGCAGCACACACTCACACCCAGTAGCAGCAGCCCTCACACACTTTTTCTTCCCTAGCAGCCCTCTCTCACTCCCTCTCACACTGCAGCAGCACTCACACTCTTTCTCCCCCCCCGCAGCGCACACTCATTCACTCACCCAACAGCAGCACTCACACTTGCCTTCTTTCTCACTTCCTTACACTTACACACACGCACTTACTTGCTCACTCTCTACACTAGCTGCGCTAGCAGTAGCAGTCCGGCTGTGCCCTCTCTCACTCCCACACACACATGTAAGAGGCATGTGTGTGTGTTTAAGTTAAAGAGGCATGTGTGTGTGTGTGTGTGTGAGTGAGAGAGGCATGTGTGTGTGTTTAAGTAAAAGAGGCACCTGAGCATGCTGCTACTGTTCACCCTGAGTGCCGAATAGCTACATATGGTGTGTGTGTATGTAGGGGGGGGGAGGCACCAACATTTATCATGCCTCCGGGTGACTGGGGCGAACTTACGCCACTGCCTGAAGGGCTATTTTGAAGTGGTGGTATACACAGCTCGGAGTTAATTTGTAATAATCAAATTGATCTCATTAAGAAGTCTTTATGGTGTCATGGTTTTTAGGGTATATATTCACTTTAGTGCTTCTCCTTATTTACTGTATGGTGTTGGTGTGCTTCCCTCCTCTCCTGATTTTCTGTACTACTTTGAGTCCTAGGATTTTGAGACATATGTGATTGTAGTTGTGATGAATTTAGAAATATTGTGACAGACTGTGTGTCTCTAGGCCTTTTTAATATCTCTGATGTGTTCTGCAGTTCTAGTTTTAAGTGTGCTAACGGTTCTACCCACATATTGTCTGCTGCAGGGACATTTGGCTAGGTAAACCACTCTTTGGTGCTGCAGGTTGTATATTTCCTGATTGCATATTGTTTTTATGATTTGATATAAAGGTATCTTAAGGTTTGGTTGTGCATGTTAGTGTAGTGCAAGCAAGGCAGTTTTCGCACTGCTAGAAGACTTTTATACATGTTCCTCCATCAATTATGGTCGGTATCTGTGTGTGTGTGTGTGTGTGTGTGGGGGGGGGGGGGGGGGGAGGGGGGGGGCGTGGTTGCCTAGTTTGAAATCAATTTGTTTTTTTATATGTGGTGCTTTTGTTTTGATAGATTATTGATTCTCTTGTGGTGAAATAATTAATCCTGTAGCAGAATGTGCCAGCATTTGTTTAGAATTATGTGTAGCTTTTATTGTCTTTGTTGTATTGTGTGATGAACAGTGTTTCAGGAATCTACTTCACTTTTTTGGTTTGTTGGAGAAGCTCATCTGTTTTAGTTTTCCATTTCAGTTGATGCTGTCTCTACCAAGTGTTCATTGTATTTCTTGTCTAGAAATGGTTGTTTTAGGACTGTTGTTTTAGGTCCCTGTTCTCTGTATGTGTCAATTTCTGAGCAGTTGCATCTAATGTGTTTGAATTGGCTGCTTGGAATATTACAAAGGTAGTTGGGATGCTGACTCTGAGTTATAATCTGTGTTATGGTGAAGATAAGGTTATTATCATTCATGTTATTGTATTGGTTGAATTCCATTAGTGATGCGTCGCCATCTTGACAATGAAAATCACGTCATCTTTATTATGGTTGAGGAGGGCCTAATTCAAATCTGATCGCAGCAGCAAATATGTTAGCTAATTGGCAAAACCATGGGGGTCATTCCGAGTTGATCGTAGCTGTGCTAACTTTAGCACAGCTACGATCATTTACACTGACATGCGATGGGACGCCCTGCACAGGGCTAGCCCGCCCCTCATGTCAGTGCCAGGCCCCCCGCAGAAGTGCAAAGGCATCGCACAAAAGCAATGCCTTTGCACTTCAAAAGTAGCTCCCGGCCAGCGCAGCTTTAGCGTGCTGGCCGGGAGCTACTCCCTGGCCCGCAGCCGCTGCATGTGATGTCACGCAGCCGCTGCAGCCCACCCCTCGTTCGGTCCGGCCACGCCTGCATTGGCCTGGGCCGCGCCTATGAAACGACGGCTAAACACTGCCGTTTCGCCCCCTCCCGCCCAGCGACCGCCTCTGCCTGTCAATCAGGCAGAGGCAATAGCAGCCCTGCCACGGCCTTCGGCATGCGCAGTAGAGATCCGTTCGCTTGGCTGCGATAAACAGCAGCGAGTGAACGGGTCAGAATGACCCCCCATATGCATATAACATGTGCAGAGGAAGTTAGATTTGGGTGGGTTATTTTGTTTCTGTGCAGGGTAAATACTGGTTGTTTAATTTTAACACTGCAACCTAGATTTCAGTTTGAACACACCCCACCCAAATCTAACTCTCTCTGCACATGTTACATCTGCCCCCCTGCAGTGCACATAGTTTTGCCCATTAGCTAACAAATTTGCTGCTGTGATGAGATCTTAATTAGGCCACATATCTCATTGTCCTCCCATGTTCTACTTCTAATGAAGAGGTTTGCATACCTGGGAGCAAACCTGGTCCCCATTGCTGTGCCTATGGTCTGGTGGTAGTATATACTGACAACCAAAATGCTGTCCAGAATGAATTGTGTTGGGCAGAGGTCAATATCTGTGTCTAGGTTAAGACAATGAGGAGTTTTAAACATCAGGCAACTCTCTGAACACAGAAAGTTGGAGGCAGGTCAGGCAGGCATTAATCATTTGCTTATTTAGCAGTAAGTATTCTTAACACCATCACAACTGTGACCTTGATACTACCCTTTTGTGTGTGTTTGTGCTAGACTTTGAAACATGAAGTTCAAATAACCTTTGATTGATGTATCAATCAGTGTGAAGAGTAGAGAAATGGATCAGTGGAGGATGCATTTAGCAAGTACATTATATATGCTATAGTTACAAACTGATTGGTTACTATGGGCAACTTCAACAATGAGATACTTCTCCAATTTTTCCACTGAAACATCAACCACAATGTTAAAAACCTTAATCCTTAAAACATTTTGCCTTTTTACAGAGACAAACCTTTTGAATGTTTCCATTTTGTGCCGCTTGATAAAGTCCCATGTATGTGGTATGGCAACAAACAGATATATTATGGCCGTTGAAGTTGTCAGCTTATCAGACATGTGGCTACCTATCACCGCCTCCCAGTGAGTGATACAGTGTTGCACTCCCCTTGTTTGTGCACCCATAGCACAAGCAGCTCCTGGAGGATATATGGAAACGGGGCCTGGACTGCACACCCTAGCTTATTATAATGGGATGTGCTACCTTGTTGGGACTAAGTACTGTAATACTACAACATAGGAACAAAGGGTGCAGGTGCACCATACACCATTAAAATTATTATAACCATAATATAATATTTGAGGTTCTTGTCATATATTGGCCAGTATATGAGTCTGCCCACCTGCTTCACGGTGACCTCATCGGACAGGTCCCTAACACTATAGGGGTTCACCTCTGGGGCGCAGAGCACCCCCAGACCACCCCAGCCAAACCACCCCAGGGCATCACACAGAAAAAAGGATAGGAGTGAAAGATCAGTGTTAACCAAATGAAAGAGGCTGCTGAATGTAAAAGAAAAGAAGAGGACAGCAGTAAAGTGTAAGAATGTGAAGTTTAGCTGAGCAGTGTTAGAAGTGTAAAAATTTGTGAAAAAAGCTACATAAATATAAAACAAACACAATGTGATATAAGTGTTAAAAGTAAATGTAAGGTGGTGATGCCCCAAGTTGGCCCAGACAGAGCAATATAGGGAGCTCCACGCCCCAAAAGCTCACCCCCAAACTGACTTTGTATATAATTAAAAGGATCATACCTATGTCTTTTGTGCAGTCAGAATGTGCTGGTTCTTTCACTCCTATCCTTTTTTCTGTTTGATGCCCTGGGGTGGTTTGGCTGTGTTTTTTTTCATAATGTATGCTTTTATTAATAGAATAAGCTTTGAAATGCAGTGCCTTACCTTACATCACTTACAGGTAGCTTGTAAATTATTCAAGGCAACCAACGTGTGATGATGTTAATGTGCCAACATATGTCATTGCCTATGTCAAGGGCATAATGAAAATGTATTGTTATATGGAGCTGAGAATTCTGGAAATAATTTTATTATAAAACATAATTATTATGAATTCTTTACTGTGTAAAGCAGAACAGAGTTTTCTTAAAGCAATCCTTTAAGTTGCAGTTCTTATTACAGTAAGCATTTATCTTTTTCAATTCTGGAGGGCAAATATTGTAGGGAAAATTGCTTGGGAGTAAAATTTTCAGCCCATGGCCTCACATATGCCCTAATTGGCAGTACAAAGTAGTAGAGGAAATCCTGGCTCCAGACAACAGGATTAAATTCTGCCACTGAATCAGAATTACAGTCATATAACACCTACTTTCAGACTTCCTCTCCATAAATACAGACACTTTGCCATGTGATAAGACAGTCTTGGAATCTTCAAATGCAAAAGGTCAGGCAAGAGTAGAAGTCCTCCGCAGTACCTGCTTACAATCCTTTTCCAGGTTCCAGCCATGAGAACACAGACGCCTCTGTCTCTTGACACCAGGAAATCATTTACCATATATTGAGGCTGTTTCAATACTTTTTAGTCTTCAGAATGCTGACAATTGATCATAACTGGTTGAAAGATGAATTTCCAGATGTCACACTGAGGGTACTAAGACCCTCTTAAAATGCCCGTCACTGCTGGTTTACTAGGTGACATGTCTCCTCATGGTACTCCTGTTCTGACAACCCAGTGTACTGTTGGTACTGCATGGGTGCTAGCAGGGGAGTATCTACCCATTGGCCAGGATGGCACTCGCCAGGGGCACCAGCCAAGCAGGGGGCGCCGCCTGACGGTGCCACCCTCGGGCAAATGGGGGAATCCCTTAAGCCGTAGTGTCTGGCTGTGCCGAGCTGCCTGTGCATTGCCTGGGATAGAGGGCGGATGATCGCTCAGCAGGCAGGAGCTAGCGTCGGTGTCCGGCACCACAATGCACTACAGGAAAGAAACTGAAAATAAACTCCAACTCTCAGCAACCCTGGCTGTCAGAGCTCCTGACGGCAAGGGCTGCTGGGAGCTGTAGTTTATTTTCAATTTCTTTACGTATTTTGGTGTGGTGCCGGACACTGGCACCAGCTTCTGCCTGCTGAGCGATCCTCCGCCCTCCATCCTAGGCAGATCGGAACAGCAGGTATTGCCAGACACTACAGCTATCTGCTGGGATGTTGTGGGGTGGGTACTAGGGCTATGTGCTGTGTGGGGAGGCTATGTATGTGCTGGGAGTGGGGGAGACTATGGGGACTATGGCTATATACTTGGGGTAGTGAGGGGCTACATGTAGGGAGGGGGACTAAGGCTATCTATGCTGGCAGGGAACTATTGTTATGTGATGGGAGGGGGGTGGGGACTACTGTATGACTGTGTTGGGAGAGGTGGAGACTATGGCTATGTGCTGGAGGGACAACAGCTATTGCTTGGGGAGGTTGGGGCTATGGCTATGTGCTGGGAGGGGGATGGGGACTATGACTATATGACTATGGGGGCTTATCTGGCACTGTGGAGGCATATGTGTATCTGGCACCGTGGGGGCATGTCTAGCACCGTGGAGGCATATCTGGCACTATGAGGGCAAATCTAGCACTGCGGGGGCATGTGTATCTGGCAATGTGGGGGCATATGTATATCTGCCACTGTGGGGGTATGTGTGTATCTGGCACTGTGGGAGCATATGTGTATCTGGCACTGTGGGGCATATGTGTATCTGGCACTATTGGGGGCATATGTGTATCTGGCACTGCACTATTGGGGTCATATGTGTATCATGCTCCTGTTTTCATTGGCCACGCCCAATGTGGGATGTAGCCACATCCATTTTTTGGCGTGCGTGCATCCAAGGTGCATGCACACATTACCGCTAGAGACTTTTTTCTACTTGCACCACTGGGTAGTGCGCTGCACTGCACTTCTTTACACTACTATTTGATTATACTACCTGGACTTGGGTGGCATTGCCTCCTCAGCCAGGCCAGGCACTGCTGATGTCTCCTCAGTGTTATAAGAATTACTGTGTGGGCATAATGTGTAAAGGGAACTGCTACTGTGTGGGCATGATGTGTATAAGGGTTACTACTGTGTAGCGTAATTTGAATTGGGGGAACTATTGTATGGTCATGCCCCTTTCCCACAAGATCGTGGCCTTTTTTTGCACATGCATCTTCCCTATTTCAAATATGGGGGGCGCCAGTCCCTTACTTTGCCTGGGGCGCCAGGGCCCCTAGATACACCCGTGGGTGCCACCATCTTAGTTTGATCAAATGACTGTTTTTGGCCATTCACAGAGACTTAAGTTCCAGAACAGGGGGGAGGGGCAAGGGGGTGCCACTCGCCTGCCCAAACATTTAAGAAGTGACAGTCAATTTGTCACACGCCATAGGCGGCATTCACCGTGCTTACCCCTGCGTGCCTGCTGGTCTGTGTTGCGGCCTCCGCCTTCGGTGGTCCGCGGGCTCCGGCGTCTGGCTGGCGCGGCTCCCGGTGGTTCCCCGGGGCAGGGGCGCCGCCATGACACCCAGCATCACGTGGGCGGGGAGCAGGTGACGTCATCAGACTGTTCCGCCAATCCAGCGGAGGCGCGAGATTCAAAGTCAGACGCCGGGCAGAGCCTCGGCACCTGAGTATTGTCTTTTCCCCTGACGTGGATGCCAGTGCTCTTGTTCCCGACGTATCTCTCTGCAGTCGTACCCCAGTGTCTCCGGCACTTCCAGGTGCCAGTTGCTGCACAGTTCAGCGTATACTGCGGCTGGTGTGTTTCTCTGCAATCTAGTCACCAGTGCTTCTTGGAGTCAGCGTGTGCTGCGGGCTAATCACCGCTCTCAAGTCATACAAATCATCAGTGTCTTTAATCACCGCTCTCAAGTTCTACAAATCATCAGAGTCTTTAATCACCGCTCTCAAGTTCTACAAATCATCAGTGTCTTTAATCACCGCTCTCAAGTCATACAAATCATCAGTGACTTTAACCACCGCCCCCAAGTTTTGCAAGTTGCCAGTGTCTTTGACCACCGCTCTCAAGTTCTACAAATCATCAGTGTCTTTAATCACCGCTCTCAAGACATACAAATCATCAGCGTCTTTAACCACCGTTCTCAAGTTCTACAAATCATCAGTGTCTTTAACCACCGTTCTCAAGTTCTACAAATCATCAGTGTCTTTAACCACCGCTCACAAGTGTTTCAAATCGTCAGAGTCTTTAACCACCGTTCACCAGTCCTTCAAATCACCAGTATCTTTAAAAACATCACTTGCAAGTTCTTCAGTTATTATTATCTTGTACCAACACTCACAAGTACTTCTTTTCCTGGAATCCTCAGCATTGCTTACAAGTTCTCCTATAGGCCTGGACATTTCCCCATACGTTCCTTTTCTGCTATGTGACATTGTGTTGCTCTCTTCCTGCAATATAGTTCTTTAATATTTTCACCAAGCTTTACTGTCAGAGTCCTGTATGAGGAAGACCTGTATTAAGCCATCCCTGTTCCGACCCAACTGTGGTTCCTCTCCCCTACCATCGGGAGAACCCCCGAGTTCACAACACCCCCAACCTAGGTCAGTGACAGTATACTCAGGCCTCATGGACCCGGGGGATCGGAGCCCAGAGGCAAGTACCATCCATGACTTGATTTCTCGAGTACAAAGTCAGGAAGCAGCACAGGGCCAGGTGATGCATTATCTCCAGGAATTGTCTGGCCTTCTGGATCAAATTCAGACTTCTCTGGCTTCAGTAGTACTGGCCCCAGCTCCAGTATCTGCTCCAGTGGTTGTTTCTAGAAATGTTCCATCCTCCACTGGAACCAGGTCATGCCTTCAGCTCCCTACTCCTTCTCGCTATAATGGGAATCCTAAGAATTGCCGTGGTTTTCTCAATCAGTGCGAGGTACACTTTGAACTTCTTTCACATAACTTCCCTACTGATCGGTCCAAGGTGGCATACATTATTTCTTTGCTCGAGGGTTCAGCGTTGGATTGGGTGTTTCCGTTATGGGAGCGATCTGATCCATTGGTTTCTAGTTACACCAATTTCATTGCGTCATTCCGGAGGATCTTTGATGAGCCAGGCAGGACGACCGCTGCCTCTGCAGACTTGCTACGTGTCCGACAAGGCTCTCGTTCAGTGGGACAGTATGTGATTAATTTTCAGACCATAGCCTCAGAACTGCGTTGGAATAATGATGCCCTTCGGGCTGCCTTTTGGAACGGGCTCTCCGATCGTCTAAAGGACGAGTTGGTCACTAGAGATTTGCCGGATTCTTTGGAACAGTTGATCTCGCTCTGTGTAAAGGTGGATCTTTGCATGCAGGAACGAGGTGGCGAACGTAGTCGGTCAGATTGATCAAGGGTCCGATCTTTTCCGTCTAAGCAAACGGTTATTCCAAGTCCTGATGAACCCATGCAGATTAATCGATCTCGGCTGTCCCCAGAGGAACGTCAGCATCATCATGAGGGTAGACTCTGCCTCTACTGTGGAGCCGCGGATCATTTTCTCAAGTTTTGCAAGTCTCGTCCGGGAAACGGGCAGTCCTAGCTTGTTCCGGAGGAGTCGAGCTAGGGGTTTCTTCTAAACCTTCTCCGTCAGTGGACTGTTTACTCTCCGTGTCTCTGTTCTCCGAGTCAATAGCCAAACCCGTTAAGGCTCTGCTGGACTCTGGGGCTGCAGGAAATTTTATTTCCCTTTCCTGTGCTCAGAATCTGGGTTTTCAGCTACGGTCGGTCAAACGACCTATTACATTGACTGCTATCAATGGTACCCAAATTTCTAACGGTCTGATTTCAAGTTGTACAGTACCAATCAAACTGCAAGTGGGAGCTCTGCATCAAGAACATCTGGAGTTCCTAGTGATTCGGGAGATGCCCCATGATCTGGTTCTTGGCCTTCCTTGGCTTAAACTTCACAACCCTCACGTCGACTGGAGTTCGACACAAATTACATCTTGGAGTCCTTTTTGTCATTCAAATTGTCTATCCGCTCCGTGTATCTTTCAAGGCAGATGAAGGTGTATCGGGAGTTCCGGAGGCGTATCGGGAGTTTTCTGACGTGTTCTCGGAGCAAGCGGATGATCTGCTACCACCGCATAGACCCTGGGACTCTCCCATTGAGCTCATTCCGGGGAAAATGCCACCTCGGGGTCGCACTTATCCCTTATCATTACCCGAGACCCAAACTATGTCGGACTATATCAAGTCTAATTTGCAGAAAGGATTCATCCGCCCCTCTACCTCCCCGGCGGTAGGCGGGTTTCTTTTTGTGAAGAAGAAGGACGGGGGCTAAGACCATGTATTGACTATCGTGGTTTAAATGATGTCACCATTAAGAATAAGTATCCTTTGCCGCTCATTACGGAGCTCTTTGATAGAGTTCGCGGAGCCCAAGTTTTCACCAAACTTGATTTAAGGGGAGCTTATAATTTGATACATATCCGACAGGGAGACGAATGGAAGACGGCCTTCAATACCAGGGACGGGCATTACGAGTACCTGGTAATGCCGTTTGGCCTCAGTAACGCTCCTGCCGTCTTCCAGGGATTCATTAACGAAGTCTTTCGGGATATGCTATACCTAAGTGTCGTGGTATATTTGGATGACATTCTGATATTTTCTAAAAATCTCACAGAGCACAGAATACAGGTCAAAGAGGTACTTCTTCGATTACGAGAGAATCATCTTTATGGCAAGATTTCCAAATGTACCTTTGAGGTTTCTTCTATTCCATTTCTTGGTTACATCATTTCGGGCACGGAGCTTCGTATGGATCCAGAGAAACTCACTGCCATCCGGGACTGGACTTAGCCTCTTTCTTTGAAAGCGGTACAACGATTTCTGGGCTTTGCAAATTACTACCGGAAATTCATAAAGGGATTCTCTACCATCGTGGCACCTATTACTGCCCTAACCAAGAAGGGTTCTGACTCAAGTCATTGGTCCTCCGAAGCTATAGCAGCGTTCGCTCAGTTAAAGGCAGCCTTTATGTCTGCTCCAGTACTTCAGCAACCAGATTTTTCAAAACCATTCTTTTTGGAGGTTGATGCTTCCACGGTAGGCATAGGTGCCGTGCTTTCGCAGTATGCTCCAGATGGGAAGTTACATCCATATGGTTGCCATTCTTGCAAATTCTCTCCTGCGGAATAGAATTACACCATTGGAGACAAAGAACTTTTGGCAATAAAATCTGCCTTGGAGGAATGGAGATATCTTTTGGAAGGTACTAAACACCTAATTACAATTTTCACTGATCATAAGAATTTGCTGTACCTCAAGACGGCCCAGTGCTTGAATCCCCGTCAAGCTAGATGGGCGCTCTTCTTTACTCGGTTTTCGTTTGTCATTAAGTACCCGGCTGGGACTTTTAACACCAAGGCTGATGCTTTATCCCATTCCTTAACAGCTTTGGATGAGGAGAATTCCGTTGAGAAGGCTTTGATTCTCAGTCCAGTTTCTATGTCGGCGGCTCCCACCGCTCTGGATCCACCTCCTGGGAGAATGTCTGTGCCAGCTAAATTTCGACCAAGGTTGTTGCAGTGGGCTCATATTTCCAAGTTTTCCGGTCATCCTGGAGTCCAAAAGGTGTGGGAGTTTCTACGAAGGTCTTACTGGTGGAACACTATGAAGAAGGATATTCAAGATTATGTCAACTCATGTCCTCAGTGTGCTCAGCACAAAATTCCTCGTTTGCCTCCTGCGGGGTTGTTGCATCCACTGTCCATTCCTCAGAGGCCTTGGACCCATATCTCTATGGACTTTGTCACTGAATTGCCCCTCTCCAAGGGTCACAATACTGTCTGGGTAATTATCGACCGTTTCTCTAAGATGGCACATTTTGTACCTTTGACCGGGTTACCATCAGCGCCCAAGTTGGCTTTGTTATTTATCCGAGAACATTTCCGCCTGCACGGTTTACCTCAGGAAATCGTCTCTGACCGGGGGGTACAATTCACTGCAAGATTCTGGAGAGCTCTTTGTACGGCCTTACAAATAAAACTCAAGTTTTCATCCGCTTACCATCCACAGACCAACGGGCAAACTGAACGCGTCAATCAAGATTTAGAGACTTTTCTCCGTGTTTATCTCTCTCCCTCGCAAGATGATTGGGTGGAACTGTTGCCATGGGCCGAGTTTGCCCATAATAATCTGTACCACTCTTCGACTGGTGAGTCCCCATTTTTCATTAATTATGGGTTCCATCCTCAAGTTCCTGAATTACCCATTTGTCCTCCGGAGGATGTTCCTGCTGCAGCCTCTACTCTTTGGCACTTCAGTCAAATTTGGAGTCGAGTTCATGCTAATCTCAAGAGAGTCTCCGGCCGCTATAAGTTCTTTGCGGATAGGAAGCGACGAGCAGCTCCCCAATACAAGGTTGGTGACAGGGTATGGCTCTCCACCCGCAACCTCCGGTTAAGAGTGCCCATTATGAAGTTCGCCCCAAAGTTTATTGGTCCTTACCCCATGTTACAAGTCCTGAATCCGGTTGTCTGCAAGTTGGGATTGCCTTCCCACCTCCGGATACCAAACTCCTTTCATGTTTCTCTCCTTAGCCCCCTTATTTTAAACCGGTTCCATTTAAAGTCCCCGAGGCCAACCTCTGCAGAGTCTGAAGCTGGAACGGACTTTGAAATCAAAGCTATTCTTGACTCTCGTTATCTTCACAAGAATCTACAGTATTTAGTGGAGTGGAAAGGTTTTGGCCCCGAGGAGAGGAGCTGGGTCAAGGCTACTGAAGTTATGGCTCCCCGACTGGTGCGGATTTTCCATTCCAGACATCCAATAAAACCTGGAAAGTGTCCGGGGGCCACTCCTGGAGGAGGGGGTACTGTCACACGCCATAGGCAGCGTTCACCGCGCTTACCCCTGCGTGCCTGCTGGTCTGTGTTGCTGCCTCCGCCTTCGTGGTCCACGGGCTCCGGCGTCTGGCTGGCGCGGCTCCCGGCGGTTCCCCAGGGCAGGGGCGCCGCCATGACACCCGGCATCACGTGGGCGGGGAGCAGGTGACGTCATCAGACTGTTCCCACAATCCAGCGGAGGCGCGAGATTCAAAGTCAGACGCCGGGCAGAGCCTCGGCGCCTGAGTATTGTCTTTTTCCCTGACGTGGATGCCAGTGCTCTTGTTCCCGACGTATCTCTCTGCAGTCGTACCCCAGTGTCTCCAGGACTTCCAGGTGCCAGTTGCTGCACAGTTCAGCGTATACTGCGGCTGGTGTGTTTCTCTGCAATCCAGTCACCAGTGCTTCTTGGAGTCAGTGTGTGCTGCGGGCTAATCACTGCTCTCAAGTCATACAAATCATCAGTGTCTTTAATCACCGCTCTCAAGTTCTACAAATCATCAGAGTCTTTAATCACGGTCTCAAGTTCTACAAATCATCAGTGTCTTTAATCACCGCTCTCAAGTCATACAAATCATCAGTGACTTTAACCACCGCTCCCAAGTTTTGCAAGTTGCCAGTGTCTTTAACCACCGCTCTCAAGTTCTACAAATCATCAGTGTCTTTAATCACCGCTCTCAAGACATACAAATCATCAGTGTCTTTAACCACCTTTCTCAAGTTCTACAAATCATCAGTGTCTTTAACCACCGTTCTCAAGTTCTACAAATCATCAGTGTCTTTAACCACCGCTCAAAAGTGTTTCAAATCGTCAGAGTCTTTAACCACCGTTCACCAGTCCTTCAAATCACCAGTATCTTTAAAAACATCACTTGCAAGTTCTTCAGTTATTATTATCTTGTACCAACACTCACAAGTACTTCTTTTCCTGGAATCCTCAGCATTGCTTACAAGTTCTCCTATAGGCCTGGACATTTCCCCATACGTTCCTTTTCTGCTATGTGACATTGTGTTGCTCTCTTCCTGCAATAAAGTTCTTTAATATTTTCACCAAGCTTTACTGTCAGAGTCCTGTATGAGGAAGACCTGTATTAAGCCATCCCTGTTCCGACCCAACTGTGGTTCCTCTCCCCTACCATCGGGAGAACCCCCGAGTTCACAACACCCCCAACCTAGGTCAATGACACAATTTACTTGATAGCGGCACGCTGTGCATTCTCCATCTAGGGTTACCATGGGCAGTGTCATGACAGAGATAATCCCTTTTCTTGCTGCTCATCGTCCTCCCTCTCCACAACCCTTCTCCGCCCCTGCATCTTGTTCCAGCCGTACAATGTGTAGCTATCTACTGTGGTATCTGCTGACCCTTCCCCTTGGTATTTTATTCTAATACACTATTTTCTGCATTCCCCATAGTGTCCTCTATGCCATTTTGTGCGTGCAGTATGTGTGTACATGTGTGTGTATTTATACAGACAGACAATATAGATAGATACAGATATATATCTTTTCCAATCATCAGGTAGGTGTTGTGGCATGTAAGTCCAACTGCCCCTAAGGGTGCGACATTTAGCGATTTAGGGGTGCCAAAATTAAATCATAACTTGGCTCCGCAGCCTAAAAATTACGTGGTGGTCCTGGTTCCACATGAATCCACCATTTAATTCTGGTCCAGAGTGCCATATTTAAACCATTACCATGCACCTACCGACTGCCAGTACAACTTCACTGAGTTCATGGTCCTTGCATCAGTAGCTCTGCTCTCTGACTCCTGCACTTCCTGCTGTGAACTCTATTTTGTATTTGTTCCAAATCTCTCCAGTTCCCAGCAGTGTGCACCATCTCCAGTTACTATCAACAATCAGTCCAATGATGAGTGCTATATCATCGCGTAACGTGCCACCGTGCCCGCAAGGGGCTCATTTGCGCTCGCCCAGCTGTCGGTATGCCGGCGGTCGGGATTCCGGCACCGGTATGCTGGTCGCCGGGACCCCGACCGCCGGCAAACCATACTACACCCCTATAAACTGCATTACTACATATCATAGCAGGCTGGGGAACTACACATGTCATCAAGCCCTGATATTGTTTATACTGATTTTGATAACAGACTTGAAATATACAGTATATGGCGGGCAAAGGTTTCAATGAAAATAAAAAAATAATGCACATGCATTACTACAAATCCCAGCAAGTGTTGGGACTACACACACCAGCAAGCCCTGTCTTGTGGTGAGGAAAGGTTTTAATTAAGGTAAAGGATGTACTGTATGCTTGTGACCACTATCAGCTACATTACTATATATCACAGCAGACTTGGGAACTACACATGCCATGAAGCCCTGCTATTGTTTACACTGGTTTTGAAAACACACTTGGAATATACAGTATATGGTGGGGAAAAAGTTTTAAAAGTTGTATGCTTGTGCGCCATTGGCACTTGCAAAACTACACACGCCAGCAAGTCCTGGATTGTAGTTTAGGTGGTGGGGCAAAGGTAAAAGTATGTATGCAGCAGTGCACAACAAACAAAAAAAGTACAAATGTTTACAAGTAGAGGAGCGTCACACACAATGCTTCCTGAACTGAGTTTAATTATGCACGCCCACAGAGGTGAACCTGGTTAGGTGTACAAACATAAGAACGGTCACAAGAATGGTCGAAGGTACATATAAACAACACTTTTGGTTAGACCTGGACCTGTCGAATCTGATGAAAATTTAACTTCACAGAAGATGTGTTCCTCCAATTCTGTTATGCACACCAGTGCCTGCAGGAATGTACTGGTGTCTGAACGGAGAGAGATGCAAAACAAATGAACTCACAGACAGACTGGGGAATATGACATTACGTACACAGAAGGTGATAGGGTAACAAAATCAACACAAAGTGAACAGAGAAGCCCAGAGGCTAAGAAACTGGGTGTCTCCCTAGTATTAGGAATGCTCAGATGGAAAGAAGCGAGATGTTGTGTTTTAATACGTAGAGAACCCGAAATGCCGTTGCTAAGGGCAACAGCAAAACCCTAAAGGGTTACCAACGGGTGTGGCAGTAAACTCCTTGGTCAGAGATGGAATAATAGACACAAGGAGAGTCTCCACAATCCTAGTCCTCACTTGCAGTGCACTGGTTCAGCTTACTGCCACTAAACTGACACCTGAACACCTTGCACAGTGAGAAAGGATTTTGGCAGGCAAGTCTGAGAATACAGCCGCAAACTTGCTAAGTTCACAGAGTAGCAAAAGAACCCCAGCAAGTTAAACGACTGACTCCAGTCTTACTGCTAGGTCTGGATTGGCAGAGTGTAGTACCAAATCCCAAGGCCTATTTGCAGTAAGCAACAAACAAATACAAAGCTACACAGTACTGGCTAACTTTCAGGAACTGACTAACCAACAAAGATTCAGCAGCATCTGCTTAACCTGAGAAGAGGGTTTATATAGCAGGTGCTGTCCACGCCCCACTCAGACCTCACAGACTGTGAGCACAAAAACCAGCACCGGATCCCCTGCCGTGCACAAAGCCTGTAACCACTGCACAGCAAAAGACCCGAACCGGAGTATCAGCTGCGCTCAGGTTACTCCACTAGCACTTGTCTCCCGGTTGCCATGACGACGTGGCAGCACAGGGCAGGAGACCCTAACAGTACCCCCCCTCTGACGAGGGGTCAAAGAACCCCTACCACCGGGTTTATCGGGGAACTGCGAGAAGAAAGAGCGTATCAGTCTGGGGGCATGAAGATCACAACTGCGCACCCACGAACGCTCCTCCGGGCCATACCCCTTCCAGTGCACCAAAAATGACAGCCGACCCCGAACCATCTTGGAGTCTAGAATCCTTTCAACAACAAACTCCCTCTGGCCACGTATCAGAAGAGGAGAAGGTCTTCCACTAGAAGAAGGATTACTAATCGCCCGTTTTAAAAGGGAACAATGAAATGTTTTATTGATACCCAAAGAACGGGGCAGATCTAACTGAAATGCCACTGGATTGATAACCCTAGTGATCTTATAAGGGCCGATGAACCGGGGGCCTAACTTATGAGATGGCTGTCTCAACTTCAAATTCTTTGTAGACAACCAGATGAAGTCTCCTAATTTGAAGCTGCAGGGTCTTTTCCGCTTATCAAAAACCCTTTTGGTCACTAATGACACAGACACAAGGGCTTTCTTCACTTTCCTCCAAATACCCCTAAGGACCGAAACCACAGAGGAACCACCAGGCGTGGAGTCCAGGGGGTCAAAAGAATTGGCCTTAGGATGATGCCCATACACACAAAGGAAGGTAGAGATCCCTGTAGCAGAGTGAGCCACGTTGTTATAGGCAAACTCCGCCATGGACAGATGAGCAACCCAGTCAGTCTGACACTTAGAGACATAACACCTGAGGAACTGCTCCAAGGACTGGTTCACCCTTTCAGTCTGCCCATTAGACAGCGGATGGTAGCCTGACGACAAGCTGACAGAAATCTGGAGATCGGAACAAAATGCCCTCCAGAATTTGGCCACAAACTGGGATCCGCGGTCAGAGACCACATCAAGTGGCAACCCGTGGAGGCGCACAACATGCAGCATAAATAATTCAGACAGGCGTCTGGCCGATGGCAGCCCAACCAGTGGAACGAAGTGCGCCATCTTCAAAAACCTGTCAACGACAACCCAGATGGCTGTCATCCCCGAGGATTTGGGCAAGTCCACCACAAAATCCATTGAAATGTGGGTCCATGGCTTAGATGGAATAGAGAGTGGATGTAATGGGCCAACAGGAACCCCTCTAGGAGTCTTATTTCGGGCACAGATGTCACATGCCCGTACCCACTGATCCACATCCTTAGCCACCGAGGGCCACCACACCGCCCTAGATAGCAACTCCCGAGTTCTGGCAATACCCGGGTGACCTGCCGACTTCTTGGCATGGAATTCCAGGAACACTCGCTGTCTTAACCTAGGAGGCACAAACAAAAGACCTACCGGAAGGTCTGGAGGAGCCTGCTCCTGTGCTCTAAGGACTAATGACAAGAGGTCCTGGGTAATGCCCACTTTAATACATGATGGGGACACAATGGGCAATGGCTCCTCGGTGGTCTCCTGGATTGGAGCAAAACTCTGCGAGAGCGCATCAGCCTTGATGTTTTTTGACCCAGGGCGATATGTTATTAAAAAATTAAAGCGAGCAAAAAACAAAGCCCATCATGCCTGCCTGGCATTGAGGCGCTTCGCTGACTCTAAATATGCCAAATTCTTATGGTCGGTGAGAATTGAGACCACAAACTTAGCCCCCTCAAGCCAGTGTCTCCACTCCTCGAGTGCATCCTTAATAGCCAACAATTCCCGGTTACCCACGTCATAATTCATCTCGGCAGGCGAAAATTTACGGGAAAAGTAAGCACAGGGATGAAGGCGATTATCAGACACCCCCATCTGAGAGAGCACTGCCCCAATACCCATCTCAGAGGCATCCACCTCCACCACAAAAGGACGCTCTGGATCTGGGTGTCGCAGCACCTTGGCCGAGACAAATGCCCTTTTGAGACGGGCAAAAGCCGCTTTGGCCTCACAAGACCAGTGAGCAACATCCGCCCCTTTCTTAGTGAGTGCCACCAAGGGCGCCACTATAGACGAAAATCCAGCGATAAATCGTCTATAAAAATTCGCAAAGCCCAGGAAACGCTGAAGCGCCTTCAAACTAGTGGGCTGCACCCAATCCAGGACTGCCTGTACCTTGGAACCCTCCATTTGGAAACCTTCTGGGGAGATAATATATCCTAGAAATGCGATTTGCTGAACTTCAAATTCGCACTTCTCCAGCTTCGCCCCAAGCCGGTGGTCTCTGAGTTTCTGGAGGACTAAGCGTACATGCTTCCGATGTTCCTCCAGGGAATGGGAGAAGATTAGGATGTCATCTAAGTATACAACTAAGAATCTATCCAAATATTCCCTGAGCACATCGTTCATGAAATCCTGGAAGACTGCCGGGGCATTACAGAGCCCATAAGGCATCACCAAATATTCATAATGCCCTGAGTGGGTATTAAAGGCAGTCTTCCATTCATCCCCCTCTCTTATTCGGATTAGATTGTACGCACCGCGTAGGTCAATCTTAGAAAAAATGGTGGCAGTACGAAGCTGGTCAAACAAGACCGAAATGAGAGGCAGTGGGTATGAGTTTTTAATCGTGATACGGTTCAATTCTCTGAAGTCGATGCAGGGTCGCAACGAACCATCCTTTTTACCCACGAAGAAGAACCCCGACCCAACTGGAGACTGTGAAAGTCTGATAAATCCCTTAGCCAAGTTCTCCTGAATGTACTCTGCCATAGCCTGAGTCTCAGGACGTGACAGGGAGTACAACCTGCTCTTGGGAAGCTTAGCATTCGGCAACAAATCAATGGCACAGTCATAGGGGCGATGGGGAGGTAGTACCTCTGCAACTTTTTTGGAGAACACGTCTGCAAAATCTGCATAACATCCTGGCAATCCTGGCAAACTTAGCTGCGAAAGCCTGACTGGAAGGCTCAAGCAACTCCTGAAACAATCAGTACCCCAACTAAGAATCTCCCCAGAAACCCAGTCAAATTGAGGATTGTGGGCACTTAACCAGGGTAACCCCAACACCAATGGGGCAAAAGTACAGACAGTCACATAAAAGGACAATTTTTCAGAGTGTGTGGCTCCAATAAACAAAGAAATCTGGCTAGTGCAAGAGGTAATTTTACCCTGGGATAATGGTTCCCCGTTTAACCCACAGATCTCAATTTCCGATGCCAAGGGTACTAAGGGAACAGAGTGTTTCAGGGCGAATTGGCGGTCCATAAAAACCCCGTCAGCCCCACTGTCCACAAAGGCCTCAGTCTTGACAGTTTGACCGAGGATCTTCAAGGTCACCGGAATGATAAAAGTCTTCTTGGGAAATTCTGACTTCTGGCCTGACAGGATATTTCCCATCACCCTCAGGCCCTGAAGTTTTCCGGCTTTTCTGGGCATGATACTACCACATGACCTTTATTCCCACAGTACAAACACAACCCCTGCTGTCTCCTCCGCGTCTTCTCACGCGAGGAGAGGCGGGTAGCCCCAATCTGCATAGGCTCCTCGGAAAATTCCTCAGAGTCTGAGGTTCCCTTGGGAAAGAAGGAAACCTCGGTCTCCCTTTCAAGCCTACGCTCTCTCAGCCGTCTATCCACCCGGATGGATAACTGCATGAGCTGATCCAAGCTATCAGGCAAGGGATATTGTACCAGTTGGTCTTTTATCTGGTTAGAAAGACCTCTTCGGTACTGGTGTCTCAGGGCTGGGTCATTCCACTGGGTATCATGGGCCAACCTCCGAAACTCCGTACAGTAAACCTCAACTGGCCTTCGCCCTTGCTTAAGGATTGAAATCTGAGCCTCGGCTGAGGCCGTCTTGTCAGGGTCATCATACAACATGCCCAGTGCCGTAAAAAAAGCATCAACACTTTTAAGCGACGGACAGTCAGGCTGCAACCCATATGCCCAGACCTGTGGGTCTCCTTGTAGCAAGGAAATCACTATGCCCACCCGCTGAATCTCCGACCCAGAAGACTGAGGCCTAAGCTGGAAATATAGCTTGCAGCTCTCCTTGAAACAAAAGAACTGCGAGCGATCTCCATAAAAACGATCCGGGAGATTTACTTTCGTCTTCTTAACCCCTGAAGGTGCTGCTGCTGCGGGAGCTCCGCCAGCGGCCTGGGAGGTGTGCATTTTAATGGACAAATCATTAAATTGTCGAGTCAAGACCTGCACCAGATCGACCACCTGTTGCAAAGTATTTTGAGGGGTATGCTCCATATTCCCACAAAATTTCAACAGGAGTATTGGGCTGCTGAATATGTTATGCACACCAGTGCCTGCAGGAATGTACTGGTGTCTGAACGGAGAGGGATGCAAAACAAATGAACTCACAGACAGACTGGGGAATATGACATTACGTACACAGAAGGTGATAGGGTAACAAAATCAACACAAAGTGAACAGAGAAGCCCAGAGGCTAAGAAACTGGGTGTCTCCCTAGTATTAGGAATGCTCAGATGGAAAGAAGCGAGATGTTGTGTTTTAATACGTAGAGAACCCGAAATGCCGTTGCTAAGGGCAACAGCAAAACCCTAAAGGGTTACCAACGGGTGTGGCAGTAAACTCCTTGGTCAGAGATGGAATAATAGACACAAGGAGAGTCTCCACAATCCTAGTCCTCACTTGCAGTGCACTGGTTCAGCTTACTGCCACTAAACTGACACCTGAACACCTTGCACAGTGAGAAAGGATTTTGGCAGGCAAGTCTGAGAATACAGCCGCAAACTTGCTAAGTTCACAGAGTAGCAAAAGAACCCCAGCAAGTTAAACGACTGACTCCAGTCTTACTGCTAGGTCTGGATTGGCAGAGTGTAGTACCAAATCCCAAGGCCTATTTGCAGTAAGCAACAAACAAATACAAAGCTACACAGTACTGGCTAACTTTCAGGAACTGACTAACCAACAAAGATTCAGCAGCATCTGCTTAACCTGAGAAGAGGGTTTATATAGCAGGTGCTGTCCACGCCCCACTCAGACCTCACAGACTGTGAGCACAAAAACCAGCACCGGATCCCCTGCCGTGCACAAAGCCTGTAACCACTGCACAGCAAAAGACCCGAACCGGAGTATCAGCTGCGCTCAGGTTACTCCACTAGCACTTGTCTCCCGGTTGCCATGACGACGTGGCAGCACAGGGCAGGAGACCCTAACAAATTCGACCATTTTTCAAACATGAGTACACACTCTTCCAATATAGAATGAAGGGCTCGAAAACAAAAGAATGGTCCAAAGATTGTATAGGTGTCTGCCCAGCTTTAGTCTGTGGGAAGGGGGGTTAAGGATAGACTGCAGTGGGAGGAGGTTAGGGTTAAGCACTAGAGGGAGGAATTAGAGTATAAATACTTACCAAAATTCCAGATGATCACAATCATGATCGCCACACTGCCAGGACTCAGAAGTCACAGGTGGGCCAATGAGACAAAATGTTGACTTTCTAACATGTCAACATGGCTGCCAGCAGAAATTGTGGAGCCTGGGATTGACAAAATGGGCAGGGCCAACATGGGCGGAAAGGCAGGGTGCAGAAGTGGGTGGAGCTGTGGATAATTTAGGTGGAGCTACAGCAATTTTACAAAATTGGTAAAGTTTGTGCTATGGGTTTGGGTGCTATAACATACTAGTCTGTCATATTATAGGTGGGATGTCATTGAGTCCAAGTTCGCCCGATGTGTGGATTGCCAGCTGAACTCAGAGCAGGGCAATCATTAGCAAGACATGGTTATGCCTCTTTAAAAAATATATCAGAGTTCTGTCAGTATCCCGGACAAACTTGGACTCCATTACATTCCACCCAATATATGCAACTTTACAAATAAAATAATGTAGGAGAGAAAACTGCTATAACTTCACACACATACACAGAACCAGAATCTATACTAAATATATAGTGAGAGCCAATACACACACATAAAGCCAGATCCACATAAAATACTACGGAAAAAGCTAGATTCACATAAAATAATATTGAAGAAGCCAGATCCACATAAACGAAAACATTACCTAATCAACAAATCAAACCATTTCTCGTCTTGGTTCTGGACAAAGAGGGTGGCCCAGGTGGCAGCAGTGTGGCCCTTAGGGGTGTATTCAGAGTTGCGACCACTAAAATCACATGCTGGGGGCCGCCCATTGTGATCGCATTGCAAAAACCAAAATAGAGGATGACCCCTGCCTACGCAGTGTGGCTGAGCAGGCAGCTGGTCCAGCACCATGTTTTCTACCGCAGGAGACACAGGCAACGTCATCGGGCCACCCCAAAAATGGCAATGACACACCTGTGTTTTCTGTCTCGTTTTCCTACAGGAAGCCTGCTCTCTGCTAATTGAAGTTTAGTCTGGCAGTCCCGGAGGGAGGAAACACCTCCCATCGGCACTGCCTGTAGAGTCTCTGCCTGGCAGATAGGACTTCCAATAGGAAGTCACTGTCAGTCACAGTGAAGCCAGTGCAATCTCACGGACTGCATCTGGCTTCACAGACTGTGCGGAAGTGGTGGATTTTACTTGGGGGCTGCAGTCCATAGGCAAAATCCACCACTGATTATGACCATTGACATTTTCATACTCAACATCTAGTTTTGTATTAGAGGAAGAGAGGAGAGAGGGGACAGAGAGAGAGATGAGGGAGGCACAGAAAAGAGAGAGAGGGAGAGCAGAGAGGAGAGACATAAGTGAGGCAAAAATAAGAGAGAAATAAGAGAAAAAAGAAAGGCAGAACGATGAGAGAAAGAGAGAGGAGAAAGGGGGCAAAGAGAGAGATGAGAGAGGTGCAGAGAGGAAAGAGAAAGTGAAGAAAGGAGAGAAGCAGAGAGGAAAGAGAGGCAGAAAGATGAGAGAGAGGTAAGGAGAAGAAGAGAATGAGAGGCAAGAGGGGACAGAGGGGAGAGAGAGGCAGTGAGAAGAGAAAGGCAAAAAGATGAGAGAGGCAAAGAGAAGAGAAAAACAGAGGAGACAGTGGCCCTCATTCCGAGTTGTTCGCTCGCAAGCTGCTTTTAGCAGCTTTGCACACGCTAAGCCGCCGCCTACTGGGAGTGAATCTTAGCATAGTAAAATTGCGAACGAAAGATTAGCAGAATTGCGAATAGACACTTCTAAGCAGTTTCTGAGTAGCTCCACACTTACTCGGCAACTGCGATCAGTTCAGTCAGTTTCGTTCCTGGTTTGACGTCACAAACACTCCCAGTGTTCGCCCAGACACTCCCCCGTTTCTTCAGACACTCCCGCGTTTTTCCCAGAAACGGCAGCGTTTTTTCACACACACCCATAAAACGGACAGTTTCCGCCCAGAAACACCCACTTCCTGTCAATCACATTACGATCACCAGAACGAAGAATAAACCTCGTAATGCCGTGAGTAAAATTCCTAACTGCATAGCAAATTTACTTGGCGCAGTCGCAGTGCGAACATTGCGCATGCGCAATTAGCGTAAAATCGCTGCGATGCGAACAAAATTACAGAGCGAACAACTCGGAATGACCACCAGTGTCCCCATTGATCATCAGTGTGTCCCCCAGTGCTCCCTATGAGCCATTAGACCCTAGATAGTGGGCCTCACACCTCCCTTTTAAACAATATGGCCCCCATCACCCCCAGCCTGTGGCCCCCATCACTAACCAGCCTGTGGCTCTCATTACCCACAGGCTCTGGCCCTCACACACACCCCTTTACACAATGTGAACCCTATCACCTACTGTGGCCCCCATACAACCCACTATGCCCATCACCTCAACATGTGGGTCCCACACATCCCAGAACTCATTGTAGTCCCTGTCAGCCCCAACACTTGGCCCTCAGCCCCCCTTCCTGCATTAAGTGTGGCCTCTGTCACTCCCATCATATAGCCCTCACACCTCCTTGCGCTAACTGCACTGCTGTCTTTCCCTCGTTGCTCATCAGCCATGCCTTCTTCTTGTGGGACTCACCCCCTCTCCCAGCTGCTTTGTCACTACTCCTCCTGACCCTCAGGCCTCGATCCAGGCAGGGTCGTCTCACACTCACTGTCTGCATTGTCGGGAATACAGCTGTCACTTGCGCCGGGGACACTCTACCTGCTCCCCTGCATGCCCCGGGACATTCACCCTCCTGCAGGCAGCTGATCAGACTGCTCGCGTCCAGCTCTCCATCTGCCATCACAGTGATTGCCCCTGCATCCTTGCTGCTGCCCATGGATCCTCTCGCAGACCATCCCCAGTTGGTGAGTGGATGTGTCTGGCCTGGCCCCTCCCAGTCAGCTCAAGTTCTGCTGCAGGTCATACCTGACACCAACAGTGTGACAACTGCTCCTGCTATGATCTGTGTGATTCCGAAGGGATCGCATAAGTGATCCTTACTGCGATTCCCCAATGTTAGGCTCCTGCACATGCGCAGGACCCGTTCTGTGCATGTGCAGAATGGGTCCTGTGATCGTGGCGCAGGTATGCGAATGCCTCTTCTGCCTGATTGACAGGCAGAGGCATTTGTGGGGAGGGATGGGGATGGCTGTCATTCGGGAAAATGGAGGCATGACGCCCCCCAGTTTACGGGAGTGGTGAGGCCAAGGACTGCATCGCGAGATGCAGATTCCTTGGCCTGACAAGATGCAGAGCAAACACAGGATTTGTGAACAGGGGTTTCCAAAAAGGGGTTGGGGCCAAGCACAAGGGGGTGGAGACTGAGGTAGTATGCACTCAGTAATCTGCCATGGTGCCTTCCAACAGTAATGTAACATACAGTACCTCCCAACATGACCCTCTCCAAGAGGGACAGAATGCTCTGCTCCTGGACTTCCCTCTTCATTTATGATTGCCATCACCTGTGCTGAAACAGGCGCTGGCAATAATAAATAAAGAGCATGTTTTTATTAGAGAAAGTCGCAACAAATTGACAATCATAAAACATGAGAAGTAAAATACATACAAGACCACTACCAACCTAATGCCATGCTAAATAATAATGTCCAAAGTCTCTACACCAATTATGATGGCATAATTTGACTAACTGGTATAGGAAGGCAATACCGAAATCAAGGACCATAACAATAGGAGAAACAATAAGTATAGTAATTCTCCAACCAAACAGACAACAAAAATGCATAATATGACACAATATCGAGTTACAAATAACGTCACAAACATAGAGAAAGTAAATGAGCTTTAAGACATATGTCAAAACCTTAACATACAAAACCATGTAACACAAAATCTACGGGAAGTGAAGGAAAGAAAGCCAGAACAATGAAAAGAAGAAAGAACTTAAGCCACCCACTCAAGGGAGTCTCAGATGGCGCCAGAGCCTGGACCAACTGACGCATCCATTCTCCCTCGATCCATATCCATCATCCTCTTTACCTCATGAAGAATGTTACCAACCACCACAGTATAGGGAAGAATTAGTCTCCTAAGGGAAGCTGTACACCGTGCACTCCAAGTGTCGTACCTGACCGCTAAACTGACTAAATAAACAGTGACTAAATCAAACTTCCCAAACCTCTTTTTGAATGCCCCATACGCCCACTCAGGGTAACTAAGCCCCGAAAGGCACGGAAGGTGTAGGGCAGCTGAAACAGCTTTGTAAACTTTTACATTAAAGGGACACTCGAGCAAGAAGTGGTCCACAGTATCCACCACCTCAGGACATTACTCATGTGGGCAAACACGATCACTGGCACCTCCAAACCTGATCTTCCCTCTAACATAAAGCTTCCCATGGAAAAGGAGCCAACGGTGTGACATCCCGGGTTACCATCTTTTTTCTCACGGTTTTTGCTGTGTTATATGACATCTGTATCACTGGTTTTGTTGTGATATGTCAACCAGTATTGTTTTTAAGAAACTTTTATTAATAAATTGTATGTGAATCCTCATATATTCCCTCGTTTTTGTGGTTAATACCGAGCATAAAGCGAATTCATGGATTGATTGAGGACGGCACACAAACACATTGAAAGAAACCTTTATATGAAAGTATGACGCTTCCTGAAGTAAGCACGAATGTGAGCACTTAATATATAGGAATCCCAGTATGAGTGTATAGTAAAACATGAGTTTTGAATATAAGAAGTCATCCCTATAAGGGCAAAAGAAACCTTTATAGGTGTGATCCAGAGTGTTTGAAAGTAAGCACGCATGTAAGCAGCATTTCACCATCAACACCAGGGTGAACCTGTACGGATAGATACTTCACATCCCAAATATATCATAGTCGAGGAAGCCTGGGTGGAAGTCTTTTATTGAAACCTTTTTAAGGATTTATACTGAACATTGGTATATAAACTGTGTTTTTTCCACATATCATCCATTGGAATTGAACCTACATACGGACCATTCCTTGGGAAATTGATGTACTCTGACCCATACGGGTAATACATAGAGTGTTTTTTGCACATCTGCGCCACTATAGGGTCCCATCCAAACTATTTCTGTATATTAATCCTTGGGTGTGTGAGGTGACACATTAGGGTAGGACCTTGTGTTTGGCTGCAGTGAGAGTGCGCAGGAGTATATCTTAAATTCCTACTTTTGTACGAACACTGGCACCTCCAAACCTGATCTTCCCTCTAACATAAAGCTTCCCATGGAAAAGGAGCAAGGAAATATCCCTAAACTTCGGTGGGATCCTCCGGGAGTTAATCAAAGTCAACCCAGCCGAGTACACATCACCAGGGCAGTCCTTTAATGATGGCTGAACACAGATATAAGATCGCAAAATGCTTCTCTCCAACTCCCTTCTAGAAAAGTTTTTGACTTCACTCATCACAAGTCCCCATAGCCTCATCACCTTCAAGCACATGATGATGTAGATCGGGAGGTAACAGCATCTATCAATTTGACCGCCCTAAAACCTTCTACCCACCGAGGGGGGGCCTCCAAAAACAGGCTCCCAAGATTAAACTTGACAAAGGTGGATGTGAAAAAAAACACAGGGTTGACCATACCAAGGCCACCCTCTACCGTCGGTCTGTAGGTGATGCCCCTCTTAACAAGATTCATTCTGTTACCCCACAACAACAGGAAGAACAAAGAATAAATCCTGGACCACAAAGACTGAGGCAAACAGCACACGTAACTGACATAAAGAAACACCGGGATCAGGTGAGTCTTACACAGGTCAACCCTTTTCCTGAGGGAGAATTTCCATCCCTTCCCTCTCTACTTTACGGGCAGCAACGTCCAGCTTACTCACCCAATTTAGAGTGGAATAATCACCACAACAAAACCAAATGCCTAAGATTTTGATCGACGGAGTGGCACGGGGAAGGCTGTCCGTAAGGCTGAACTCCTCGCCTTCCTCCCCCATACTAAAAGCTTCACATTTATCTTGGCTTATCTGGGAGCACGAGGCCCTAGAATATTTGCAGATAAGGTGTTCCACATCACGTGCCTCAGTCGCAGATGACACATCACTCGTGACATCATCTGCATAGGCCACCACCCTCAGCAGACACTCCGGCCCCAGCTGCACCCCTTCCAGCTTACTACTTTCAACCCTCCTGACAAAAGGGTCAATCACAAATACATACAGAAGGGAGCTCAAGGGACAACCCTGACGGACACGGTAGCTGACCGTGAAGGCAGGCCCTACCCAACCGGTGACAAGTGGGAAGCTCTCGACCTGACAGTAAATAACGCGAAACCAATTCACCACCCTCACTGGAAGTCGATACCTTTCAAGCAGGTCCCACAGGTACTCATGGTTGACTCTATCGAAAGCCTTAAACTGATCCAATGCCAGTAAGTACTTTCTCTTCTTCTCAGCACGACACCACTCTACAGCCTCCTGGACACCAAGGACAGCACTAAAGGTACTACGGCCCTTCACAGTACCATGCTGAGAAGAAGAGAGCAACAGCGCGGAAACTTCCATCAGCCTATTGAAAAGCACCTTTGCCAAAATCTTCCTATCTGTATTCAGAAGAGCGATGGGGCGCCAGTTCTCAACACGAGACGGATCCTTACCCTTGGACAATAATATGAGGGCGGACAACCTCATGGTGGGAGGGAGCGAACTCTCAGCCAGGCTCTCATTAAAAACCACCACAAGATGAGGAACCAAGCTGTCCGAAAAAGCCTTAAATAATTCAGATGTTAAGCCATCGGGCCTGGAGATTTCTTCATAGACAAACCGTCTATGGCCTTCTTGTCTTCCTCCGCCATCACATCATCCCCCAAGGAGTCAAAAGAGGCATCAAGGGCCCGTGCCCAGGTGTCTCCTTAAGAAACCGTTCCATCTTCTCTCTGATGAGCGGTTGCTCAGACAAAAGGTCGGAGTAATAGGACCCGATGACCCTCAGAATGCCCTCCCTATCCTCACGAAGGACACCCAGAGAATCAACCAGGCCCCGCACCTCCTTCATATCCACCGACTTTCTACAATTCTGACAGGGATCAGGCGAGTGGTAGGCTCCATAATCCCTCTCTAGAACCAAGGAAGCCAAGCGATTATACTGAAACTCTCTCATCCGAGTCCTCACCCAGGAAATCTCCCCACTATCTCCACACTCAGAGATCAAGAAATCAAGCCTCCTTCGCAGGTCATAGTAGGTATTCCACTTTTTCAAGTTTTTCCTGGCTACCAGCCTATGGAAAAAAAACAGAATTCGCTTTTTACGCTCCTCCCACCACTCTGATCTACTCCAACCTGCCTCCAAAAGGGTCTCCTGCAGTTGAAAGAAATCCCTAAAGGACTGTCTCACCTCCTCCTCCCTCAGGAGCCCCGAATTCAACCGCCATAGACCCCGCCCTTTCTGAAGAGTATCCGAGGCATTCAAAGCGAAACTCAGAACACAGTGATCAGAGAACTCTACTAACTTCACCACAAGAGGCAACGTTTTCGCGGACTCCTACACAAAAAAACCTATCTATTCTAGACCTATGACTACCACTAAAGAAGGTGTAACCAGTGAGGTCTGGGAAATGGCGAACATGCACAGCCTCTCTAGTCATGCTAACTAAAAAATTGGAATCAAAGCCCAGGGTTGTCTTTGCGCCTCCCCTATCTTTTGGCCTATTGACAGCATTAAAATTGCCACCAAAGACAATCTGCCGAGCCGTAAAAAGAAATGGTTTTATCTCCGTGAAGAGACATTTCCTGTCCCATTGGGACTGGGGCCCATAGATGTTAATTAGCCTGAGGTTCTGTCCCCTCAAGTCGACATCCAAAACCATATACCTACCTACCTGTAATTCTACAATCCTGTGCATGCTTACCATACCGATAAAAAGCACCGCAACCCCACCGTATGGATCAGCCGCAAGAGACCAGAAGGACAGCCCATGCCTCCATTCATGCTTTGCCTTAAGAAGGACCACCAGATTACCAATTCTGGTCTCTTGCAAAAATAAAAAATCAGCCTCAATCGAGCTGAAAAAAATCAAAGGCCATGAAGCGAGCTCATTCGGACAACACGGAAGCCACATGGTGGCAAATCGTATGGGTTTGGGGATCCATGTTTCATTGGATTGTAGGGTAGGACCCATTCACTTTCTCTTTGCTTGCCTACTTGACTCTTCATCAGAGCCTTACCTTTTAAAACTAGTCCCCAAGGGAAGAGGATCATCTTCCCCGATAAACACCTCCTCTGTGTCACTATCATCAGCAACCGAAGGACCAGAGAGATCCATACCTTAAACCTCTCCTGATGAAACAAAGATACCCTCACCCAAACTACCATCAGGAGGACCCGGATTGGAAGGCTCCACATCTGGAGAGGCAGGGAAGGACTTGGGATCTACAGGAACAGGGAGAGAATCCACAGGATTCTGGGATACAGGGGAAAGGGTTTGAGGAGGGGTAATGGAAGGTACGGAGGAAAGATCCCTTGCGCCTTCCCCAACTGAACTTGAAGGTTCCCCATCAACGTTTGTCACCTCCACAGGTCTATCCTTCGATGAGATATGACCAGAAACATCAGCCTCATTACTTTTCCTCCTCCTTCCACTTCTCCTACACGCCTTCCCCTCCACTACTGAAGTTAGCTCCCCAAAGGAATTTTTAATAGAGGACTTCTTTTTCTTCTTCTTAGATCTAGCCTTCGGAACTTGAACAAGCTGCCCTTCAGACAGGACAATATCACCGTCCTCTGCCTCCGACTCCTCCTCAGAGGTAAACTGGAACCTATTAGCACAAAAAATTCCAGGGTCTGAATCCCTTCTCTTGCTCAACCTTTTCTTAGATTTAGACTTAACCATCTGAAAGCTGTCCTCCACCACCACAGCCGCCACCTCCTTTGCCACACTAACTTCCTCTACTACCACCTGTGTTCCTTATTCTCTAGCCTTCACCTCCCGTTTCTCCTCCTCAAAAAGATGACCAATTTTCCTTTCTAATTCCTCCCCCATAACCTCGAGGTTGTGAGAGGCCTTGGGACACCTACTATAAGGGTGACCTTCACACCCACAAAGATTACAGGTGACATTGCCACAGTCCTTCGCCACGTGACCAACTTTGCCACAAAGGGCACATTTCAGAACCGTGCAGTAACCACTCAGGTGACGAAAGTCACCGCAGTGATGGCACTACCTGGGTTGACCAGGATAACAACATTGAATCCTGTCTCTCCCAATAAAGGCGGCAGAAGGAACATGACAAGGCACCTGACCACTATGCCTGTCTGATCACAGCCAACCATGCTCCACCCCATACACCCTTTGTGAAGTCAATCTTCACCAGAGGAGACAAGATATCACAGTATCTACTCAACCAAAAACCAATAGCGGCAGCAGGGAGGAACTCATTCCAAACCAACATGGTAGCAAGAACCCTGTCTTGGCAAGTAACGGCCGCCACCTTATAGCAACAAAATGGCTCACATCCCTTCTTCAGCTCCCACTGCTCCCAGAAAACTCTCAACCCTTGATATGATAAGAAGCTAAGGTCATAATCAGGAGTTTTCACAGGGTGAAAACAAGCAAAGAGGTCCGAAGCATGGAAACCCAATTAAAACACCATCTCCAAGAAATCACCCTTGGAGGGGAGCTCTTCAGCCCCTATCCACTTTAGAGAAACTACGTTACGACACCTACCAGCTTTGTCAGAGGTTGAAAACACCTTCGGGGCTACACTCCTATCAATGCTTGAGACAGCCTTAAAGCCAATACCAGCACTGATGCTAGTGGCATATTTGGCACCACTCACCCCTGCCACCTCGTTTGGCTGGCTAATGCTACCGCCCGTAGGCAGATTGGGGAGATTCGCCTCAGCCATCTTACCGGCATGCACTGGACCCACCAAGGACGCAACCTGCTTCCCAACAGAGGAGGTCAGGTTCTAAGAGATCGTCCCTGAACAAGCAACACCAGCCTGACCAGCAACACCCCTCAGACCACCACCCAACTTACATTCCGAAGCCAAGAGAGGAGATGCCTCCTCAGCCACTGCAACACCACGCTCCAAGCCTTGATCCCTCGCAGATTTCACGACACTTTCCTCAGAAGGAGCACCACTTTCACAAACCGAAAGCATCTCCTCAGGAACAGACGATCTACTCGGCTGACACTCAATTCTCTCTTCTTCTTCCAACTCTTTCTGGTGTGCACATATGTTCGAGCTCCAACCTACGTATGTCCTCCTCTATCTTCACCCTCTCCCACATTGGGCAAGTGTTCCTCCTTCTCTTCTTTTCCACAATCAAGATCCCCTTTTTAAGCGCTAACATTTTCAACTCGACGATGTCATCACACAATTCACCAGTATTGGCTGGGTCCTGCATCTCTACCCCCTTGCTACTATCACCGAAAATTTTTGTGCCAGACGCACATGGGGACTGGGGATCACCAGACGATAAGTCCATCTCACAGACCTCTAGGCAGACAGACTGGTCTGACACCTTATCCTGGATCTTCACATGCAGCTTAGAGGATACACTTTGGGCTTCAGCCAGGGTACTATCCACCATGCGCTCCAGCTTAATAGTGGCCGGAAGGTTGCCCCCAACTGCGGCGGACGAAAGCTGCGCTTGCGTTTGTTCGATGCTAGGAGACACCGCATCACACTTCAGCCCCAATTTCTTCGCCTTTGATACCGAGGCCACCGTAGTTGCTTTCTCGACACTGTCATCAGAGCCACACACAACAAACTTTGGTGGGGCTAATATAGGCTTAGCAACCTTGGACTAGGTTACAGGTCCCCCGTAGCATTGGCAGTAGATGCCGACTCTCCTCAGTGCACCACCGAATCAGATCCAGTTGACACAGGAACAGGGGAACTTAAATTCACAGTACAGGGGATTGTTTTCACTGTATGCCCCCCAAATTCTATAGCCGCTGCACCCCCAACAACCTTCTCCTTAACCATGGGTGCCCCAGCAGCTTGACTTGTAATATATTTGTTATTTCCAGAGGGCTTATCCAGAGCCACACATACTTGGACAGTCTCAACACCCCAAGAAGCATCATCTACTTGCTGCAGAGACACACAGGCAGATGGCTTAGCAGAAAAGCACACTGGCACAGAGTCTTTTGCAGCCATTCTCACTGCCCTATTAGCTCCCACACTTGCTTTAACAACCTGGCTGCCTGCCGCTGTACCTGACAGGGACCCTGCAGGCATTGCAGACGTCCTACAATCAGGTGCCACACCAAGCCGCACACTGTCCACGGCCAGCACCTCATCGCCCGCATCTGCCACTTTCACCGCCAGCCCCACAGTAACCCCCGCTCCGTGGGCTCCAGCAGCACACTGAACACCGTCAGGAGGCCCGCTGACCGCCGGACTCACTAACCTCTTCACCGGCGCGTCAGCAGGGGCTCCACCGACAGAATGCTCTACTCCCAGCTTCATCACCTCCGGCTCCCCTAGCCGCAGAACACCGCCGCCACTCACGGCACTTGCAGGGGGTAGCTCAGCGCTACTGATAGGACTCTTCACCAGCTCCACAGAGGCTTCCGGATGCCGAACTTCACTACCATTAACACCCACAGCACCAGCTCGGAACCCGCTCACTGGTACACTAAGGCAGGTTTTTGCAGGGGATGCTGGTGCAGCAGAAATGTTGGTTTTAATCACATTGCTGGGGTTCTTTACAATGCCTTTCATGGCAGGCTGCATGCTGCAAGATGGCTTCTCAGTAGGCAGGGACACTGGAATCGAATCCTCAGCACCAGAGCCTTTGCATAGTATAGGTTTCCCCGGGTCAGGCTCCATAACTGGGGGAAAACTGCTTCTCCATTCCCCTGGGAGGCTCCATCCCAGCTGGGAAGGGCTCCAGGGATCTTTTGTGTAATTCGACACTCAAGTGGAACTCAGGCACTCACCACACACACGTCTTACACTGGAAGAGGACAGTCCAGAAGCAGAGCATTTTGTCCCTCCTGGAAAGGGTCATGTTGGGAGGTATGTAATATGCAGTATACAAATGGTGGCACTCACAGACTCTTTGTCACTTAGAAATGAAGACTCACAGGCACCTGCAGGCTACAACAATGTTTTGCTTTATTATAACCTTTGCCAGGGTATACCTGATGAATGTTATTATACAGTAAAATGTTGGAGTAGCCTGCGGCCACCTAGAAGTCTTCATTACTGGGTGATGAAGAGTCCGTGAGTGCCACCATAGCTATACTGTATACATATATATATATATACTTTTCTGACAGGTGTCCAGCACTCCTGTGTCTGTCAGACATATGCCCTGGTGCCCCAGCACAAACATATCTATACTTGATAAAGGGTCCCTTGCCACGAAACATTGTTTTAAGCAGTTGCTTCCTATATTTTATTAGACTCCAAGTGCCATGCATGTATGAGAGAGGTGTATGTATATATATATATAAATATATATATACTGTGTATATATTAGAGATGAGCGGGTTCGGTTCTTCGAGATCCGAATCCCCCCCGAACTTCACGTGGTTTACACGGGTACGAGGCAGCCTCGGTTCTTCCGCCTTACTCGCAAAACACGAATGGGGGAAAACGTCATCATCCCGCTGTCGGATTCCCGCGAGATTCGGATTCCATATAAAGAGCCACGCGTCACCGCCATTTTCACTCGTGCATTGTAAATTGAGCAGAGAGGACGTGACTACGTTCTCTGCCTGAATAGCCCAATATCAGCTAAATATCAGCTCAATATCTGTGCTCAGTATCAGTGCTGCATTGTGGTGACCAGTATATAGTAGTACAATATAGTAGTCCATTGCTGTGTTTTGCTGCTCCGTGTCAGTTCTATTATCCTGAACAGTGCTCAGTATATGTGCTCATTATTATCATTGCTGCATTGTGGTGACCAGTATATAGTAGTACAGTACAGTAGTCCATTGATGTATTTTGCTGCTCCATGTCAGTTCTATTATCCTGAACAGTGCTCAATATCTGTGCTCATTATTATCATTGCTTCATTGTGGTGACCAGTATATAGTAGTACAGTACAGTAGTCCAGTGCTGTTCTCGCTGTCCAGTGTCAGTTCTATTATCCTGAACAGTGCTCAATATCTGTGCTCATTATTATCATTGCTGCATTGTAGTGACCAGTATATAGTAGTACAGTACAGTAGTCCAGTGCTGTTCTCGCTGCCCAGTGTCAGTTCTATTATCCTGAACAGTGCTCAATATCTGTGCTCACTATTATCATTGCTGCATTGTGGTGACCAGTATATAGTAGTACAGTACAGTAGTCCAGTGCTGTTCTCGCTGCCCAGTGTCAGTACTATTATCCTGAACAGTGCTCAATATCTGTGCTCATTATTATCATTGCTGTATTGTGGTGACCAGTATATAGTAGTACAGTACAGTAGTCCAGTGCTGTTCTCGCTGCCCAGTGTCAGTTTTATTATCCTGAACAGTGCTCAATATCTGTGCTCATTATTATCATTGCTGCATTGTGGTGATCAGTATATTGTAGTACAGTACAGTAGTCCATTGCTGTATGTTGCTGCTCCATGTCAGTTCTATTATCCTGAACAGTGCTCAATATCTGTGCTCATTATTATCATTGCTGCATTGTGGTGACCAGTATATAATAGTACAGTACAGTAGTCCAGTGCTGTTCTCGCTGCCCAGTGCCAGTTCTAGTATCCTGAACAGTGCTCAATATCTGTGCACAGTATCAGTGGTGCATTGTGATGACTTAAAGTCCATTGTCTTGTGCTGCATCTTGCTGCTGTAGGGTGATGTGGTAGTGTCCTGTCACTGTGCATAGGTCATCATCATTCCAGTCACAGTAGTATCTGGTATTTATCTAGTGGTATCTAATTCCAGACAGTACTGCCGTCTAATTCCAGATATATTACTATCATATTATTCCACACATTCAAAAATGGAGAATAAAAATGTGGAGGGTAAAATAGGGAAAGATCAAGATCCACTTCCACCTAGTGCTGAAGCTGCTGCCATTAGTCATGGCAGAGACAATGAAATGCCATCAACGTCGTCTGCCAAGGCCGATGCCCAATATCATAGTAGAGAGCATGTAAAATTCAAAAAACAAAATTTCAGTAAAATGACCCAAAAATCTAAATTAAAAGCGTCTGAAGAGAAGCGTAAACTTGCCAATATGCCATTTACGACATGGAGTGGCAAGGAACGGCTGAGGCCCTGGCCTATGTTTATGGCTAGTGGTTCAGCTTCACATGAGGATGGAAGCACTTATCCTCCCACTAGAAAACTGAAAAGAGTTAAGCTGGCAAAAGCACAGCAAAAAACTGTGCGTTCTTCTAAATCACAAATCCCCAAGGAGAGTCCAATTGTGTCAGTTGCGATGCCTGACCTTCCCAACACTGGACGGGGAGAGGTGGCTCCCTCCAACATTTGCATGCCCCCTGCAAGTGCTGGAAGGAGCACCCACAGTCCAGTTCCTGATAGTCAAATTGTAGATGTCACTGTTGAAGTACACCAGGATGAGGATATGGGTGTTGCTGGCGCTAAGGAAGAAATTGACAAGGAGGATTCTGATGGAGAGGTGGTTTGTTTAAGTCAGGCACCCGGGGAGACACTTGTTGTCGATGGGATGAATAAGGCCATTGACATGCCTGGTCAAAATACAAAAAAAATCACCTCTTTGGTGTGGAATTATTTTAACAGAAATGCGGACAACTGGTGTAAAGCTGTATGTTGCATTTGTCAAGCTGTAATAAGTAGGGGTAAGGACGTTAACCACCTAGGAACATCCTCCCTTATACGTCACCTGGAGCGCATTCATCAGAAGACATTGACAAGTTCAAAAACTTTTGGTGACAGCGGAAGCAGTCCACTGACAACTAAATCCCTTCTTCCTCTTGTACCCAAGCTCCTGCAAACCACACCACCAACTCCCTCAATGTTAATTTCCTCCTTAGACAGGAAAGCCAATAGTCCTGCAGGCCATGTCACTGGCAAGTCTGACGAGTCCTCTCCTAACTGGGATTCAACCGATGGATCCTTGAGTGTAACGCCTACTGCTGCTGGTGCTGCTGTTGTTGCTGCTGGGAGTCATTCGTCATCCCAGAGGGGAAGTCGGAAGACCACTTGTACTACTTCCAGTAAGCAATTGACTGTCCAACAGTCCTTTGCGAGGAAGATGAAATATCACAGCAGTCATCCTGTTGCAAACCGGATAACTCAGGCCTTGACAACTATGTTGGTGTTAGACGTGCGTCCGGTATCCGCCGTTAGTTCACAGGGACTTAGAGAATTGCGTGAGGTAGTGTGTCCCCGGTACCAAATGCCACCTAGGATCCACTTCTCTAGGCAGGCGATACCAAGAATGTACACAGACGTCAGAAAAAGAGTCACCAGTGTCCTAAAAAATGCAGTTGTACCCAATGTCCACTTAACCATGGACATGTGGACAAGTGGAGCAGGGCAGACTAAGGACTATATGACTGTGACTGGGTAGATGTATTGCCTCTGCAGCAACAACAGCAGCGGTGGCACCAGTAGCAGCATCTCGCAAATGCCAACTCGTTCCTAGGCAGGCTACGCTTTGTATCACCGCTTTCCATAAGAGGCACACAGCTGCCAACCTCTTACGGAAACTGAGGAACATCATCGCAGATTGGCTTACCCCAATTGGACTCTCCTGGGGATTTGTGACATCGGACAACACCACCAATATTGTGCGTGCATTACATGTGTGCAAATTCCAGCATGTCCCATGTTTTGCACATACAATGAATTTGGTGGTGCAGAATTAAAAAAAAAACGACAGGGGCGTGCAAGAGATGCAGAGATGCTGTCGGTGGCCCGAAGAATTGCGGGCCACTTTCGGCATTCAGCCACCGCGTGCCGAAGACTGGAGCACCAGCAAGCACTCCTGAACATGCCATGCCATCAGCTGAAGAAAGAGGTGGTAACGAGGTGGAATTCAACCCTCTATATGCTTCAGAGGATGGAGGAGCAGCAAAAGGCCATTCAAGCTTATACATCTGCCTACGATATAGGCAAAGGAGGGGGAATGCACCTGACTCAAGCGCAGTGGAGAATGATTTCAACGTTGTGCAAGGTTCTGCAACCCTTTGAACTTGTCACACGTGAAGTCAGTTCAGACACTGCCAGCCTGAGTCAGGTCATTCCCCTTATCAGGCTTTTGCAGAAGCAGCTGGAGAGATTGAAGGAGGAGCTAAAATGGAGCGATTCCACTAGGCATGTAGGACTTGTGGATGGAGCCCTTCATTCGCTTAACCAGGATTCACGGGTGGTCAATCTGTTGAAATCAGAGCACTACATTTTGGCCACCGTGCTCGATCTTAGGTTTAAAGCCTACGTTGTATCTCTCTTTCTGGTAGACACAAGTCTGCAGATGTTCAAAGACCTGCTGGTGAGACAAGTCAAGTGGGAACGTGACCCGCCAACAGCTCCTCCTTTATTTTCTACCGCCACTGGAGCTACCAGGAAAAGGATAAAATTTCCAAAACCACCCGCTGGCGGTGATGCTGGGCAGACAGAAGCGATAGCTGACATCTGGTCCGGACTGAAGGACCTGCCAAAGATTACTGACATGTTGTCTATTGTCACTGCATATGATTCTGTCACCATTGAAAGAATGGTGGAGGATTATATGAGTGACAGGATCCAAGTAGGCACGTCAGACAGTCCGTACGTATACTGGCAGGAAAAAGAGACAATTTGGAGGCCCTTGCAGAAACTGGCTTTATTTTACCTAAGTTGCCCCCCCTCCAGTGTGTACTCCAAAAGAGTGTTTAGTTCAGCCGGTAACCTTGTCAGCGATCGGCATAGGAGGTTACTTCCAGAAAATGTGGAGAAGATGATGTTCATCAAAATGAATTATAATCAATTCCTCCGTGGAGACATTTATCAGCAATTGCCTCCAGAAAGTACACAGGGACCTGTGATGGTGGATTCCAGTGGGGACGAATGAATACTCTGTGAGGAGGTAGATGTACACAGTGAAAGGGGTGAGGAATAGAATGATGAGGAGGAGGTGGACATCTTGCCTCTGTAGAGCCAGTTTGTGCAAGGAGAGATTGATTGCTTCTTTTTTGGTGGGGGCCCAAACTAACCAGTCATTTCAGCCACAGTCGTGTGGCAGACCCTGTCGCTGAAATGATGGGTTTGTTAAAGTGTGCATGTCCTGTTTATACAACATGAGGGTGGGTGGGAGGGCCCAAGGACAATTCCATCTTGCACCTCTTTTTTTTAATTATTTATCTTTGCATCATGTGCTGTTTGGGGCTAATTTTTTTAAGTGCCATCCTGTCTGACACTGCAGTGCCACTCCTAGATGGGCCAGGTGTTTGTGCCGGCCACTTGGGTCGCTTAGCTTAGTCATCCTGCGACCTCGGTGCAAATTTTAGGACTAAAAATAATATTGTGAGGTGTTCAGTGTTCAGAATAGACTGGAAATGTGTGAAAATTATGGTTATTGAGGTTTCTAATACTATAGGATCAAAATTACCCCCAAATTCTATGATTTAAGCTGTTTTTGAGGAGTTTTTGAAAAAAAACACCCAAATCCAAAACACACCCGAATCCGACAAAAATTCTTAAGGGAGGTTTTGACAAAACGCGTCCGAATCCAAAACACGACCGTGGTACTGAATCCAAAATCAAAACACAAAACCCGAAAAATGCCCAGTACACATCCCTAGTATGTATGTATATATATATATATATATATATATATATATATAAAAGAGATGAGCGGGTTCGGTTCTCAGAGCCGAACCCAACCCTACCAAACTTCACGTCCCAAGCACGGATATATATATATATATATATATATATATATATATATGAGATAAAAGTCTGGGGAGGCATTTTATATATAAGATTCTCACATCTTGACAAAGGGGTTAGACACCCCGTAACATTGATGGTTTATGCTGTGACTTTTTAATATACATCGCTATGTCACAAGACCGAGTGCTGCAGTCGTTCTTCGCTCTCTCTCTCTCTCTATATATATATATACACATATATGAATATATATATATGTAATATGTATATCCATATGTAGGTATATAATGTCTATCTATCTATCTATCTATCTATCTATCTATCTATCTATCTATCTATCTTTCTATACACACAGACACACACACACACACACACACACAAACACACACACACACACACACACACACACACACACACACACACACACATGCATGCAATGGTGCGGCAGTCATTGCAAGTATCTGTTTCTCATTGTGAAGGCACCAGTGCAGATATGGTGTAGGCGTTGGAGTGCCAGACCCCAGAAGATATATATATATATATATATATATATATATATATATATAAAAAACTCTACAGTATTTAGTGTGTGCACCCACCAGTGTACCTGCTGGGCTCCCTGCATCCCCCAGCCCTCCACCACCGGCGGGTCACACAGTTACACTCACCTTGAGGCGAGCAGCAGGCAGCAGCAGGATCCCAGCGCCGGCGATGAGAGATGGACGTTCGGGACTCAGGACAGACTATAAAAGCATGTCACCCGGCCAACACTCCAACCTCTGTAGCCCATAGGAACTACAGTACTTTGGAGGAGTTGTGCACTACGGCTCTTCCGCTGCTGAGTAGGCAGCTGCAGCATCACTGACATAGCTCCTCCGTCTCTCCACCTCCTCCCCCTTCCCCATTAAAAAACGATCATCTACGGCGATGTTTCGGTGGCAGGGGGATTTCTAGGTAATCAGAAACCCCCCCTGCGTGTGCTAGTGAGACGCCCTGCCACCACAGATGGTTGCAATGTTTATCTAAGATGTGATTGCATCGCAAATGCAGGGAGGAGGTGATATGCACCTCCTCCTGCATTTGCATTGCTAAGGACTGCGAGCAGCTTTGCATTTGAAATCCTTAATGAATCATGCCCTAAGTTCTTATATATTTGTCTCTATACAATATTTCTAACCCATTAGATATTACATTACAGTACATACTGAACAAATTCTCTTCATCAGTATTCACCAGTGAAGAACTGATGGTGGGAGTAAAGCATAACAATTGTGACAGTAATGATTCATGGTTAGATACTTGTTTAAGCGAAGAAGTAGTCCGGGAGAGACTAAGCAAAATTAAGATTAATAAATCACCTTGTCCTAATGGACTTCACCCGATGGTTCTTATGGAGCTTAGTTCACAACTAGCACGACCCCATACTTCATTTTCAATAGTTCAATTAGATCAGGCATGGTACCGAAGGATTGGCGTATAGCTGAGGTAGTGCCATTATTTAAAAAGGGATCCAAAAATCTTCAGGAGAACTACAGACTGGTTAGTTTAACATCTATAGTGGGGAAAATATTGGAGGGAATTCTAAGGGACATCATACAGGAGTATCTAAAGTCCGCTAGGATTATTAGCAAGAACCAGCATGGGTTTGTGAGGGACAGGTCATGTCAGACTAACTTAATTAGCTTCTACGAGGAAGTGAGCAATAATCTTGATCAAGGAAAAGCAGTGGATGTGGTCTTGCTAGATTTTGCAAAAGCCTTCGATACAGTTCCTCACAGGAGACTGATGATCAAATTAAAGGAGATTGGCCTAGGAAAACCTATTTGCACATGGATAAGCAGCTGGTTGGATAGCAGGGTACAGCGAGTAGTGGTCAACGGGAAGTCCTCAACCTGGTCCCCAGTAGTCAGCGGAATACCACAAGGGTCCGTACTCGGACCACTACTGTTCAACATATTTATCAATGACCTAGAAATAGGCCTGGAAAGCACAGAGTCAATCTTTGCAGATGATACTAAACTGTGTAAGGTAATTAATTCAGAATTGGATGTGGAGTCCTTGCAGAATGAACTATCTAAACTTGAACTCTGGGCGTCTAAATGGAAAATGAGGTTCAATACAAATGTAAGGTTATGCATTTTGGGACTAAAAACAAACTTGCATCCTACATATTAAATGGGGAACACCTAGGGGAAACAGAGTTGGAAAAAGATTTGGGGGTATTCATTGATAATAGGCTTAATAACCGTACACAATGTCAAAATGCAGTAAAGAAGGCAAGTAAGGTGCTAGCGTGCATAAAAAGGAGAATTAAGACAAGGTACTCGGATGTAATCATGCCGCTGTATAAGGCATTGGTACGCCCGCACCTGGAATATTGTGTTCAGTTTTGGCCACCATTGTATAAAAAAGACATCAGTGAACTCGAAAGTGTTCAAAGGTGAGCTACTAAATTGATTAAAGGCCTAGAAGGACTGGGCTATAAGGAAAGACTTACTAGGCTGAATATGTATACACTAGAAAAGAGGCGCCTAAGAGGAGATATTATTAATATCTTCAAATATGTAAAGGGACATCACAAAGAGTTATCAGAGGAATTATTTATTAAAAGAACACAGTTTAGGACACGTGGGCACTCGCTGCGACTGGAGGAGAGAAAGTTCCGAACGCAACAGAGGAAAGGGTTCTTCACTGTTAGGGCAATCAGGATGTGGAATTCCATGCCAGGGAAGGTGGTAATGGCGGACTCTGTAATTGGATTTAAAAAAGGAATGGAAAAATTTCTGAATGAAAAAGCTATCCAAGGTTATAATACTTAAAATATCAACGTGGTTAATCCGGGGGTAACATATGTTATAGTAGCTAACTTGTCATAAAACATTATTTAGCAAGTATGTAGAATCATCACAACTTAAAACAGGTTGAACACGATGGGCAATTTGCCTCTATTCAACCTCAAATACTATGTTGCTATGTTACTCTACAAGTAATACCAAGAGCTACTGTATCTTCTATTTCTATAATTAGTTGCAAATTCCTTGTTATGAGGGATATAGAAAAACTGGTATGATCCAATGGTCTTTCTGCATTACTTTATGCTAATAAAACATTGTCATTCAACATGTATATGGAAATGCACTTTACACTTTTCTATCAATTATATTTATCTCTTTCTAGATGTTATGCTATTGGTTTGTCTTCTTAGCCCAGATGCTTCAATATATCATTGTTTGTGGGATTTCCCCCTAATTAAAACATTTTGGACTCAGATCAAAACTTTTGTAGTGACATACCTGATGACCTATCTTACACTTACACCAAAATGGGCAATACTTGGACATTTGCCCCCTACAATAAGGGAAGGAAGAAACTACAGATGATTATCTCTGTAGTCCCTAAAAAATTATTTGGCAATGTTGGGTGCATTCCAGTTTACCTACACTTTCCATTTTAAAAGACTAACTATTTTATCTTCTTCAAATGGACTGGTGGACCGCCGGTATTTCACCAGGTGTCGGGATTCCGGCATCGGTTTCCTGACCACCAGGATCCCAGCAGCCGGCAACTTGAATGCCTCCTGGTTTGAGCCCTCTGTTTATAAAGAAAAGAGAGCCAATCCTTTTCTGAAACATGGGAGCGCTTTTAAAAAAACATATTTTATCTCCAACAAACTACAGCTTAAGAATATTTTCCAGTCTACGGGCTGGTATAAAATTAGATTACTTTTAAACAATATGCCTATTGTGGTGTAAGGTATATCATTGTTGCGCTAGTCTGCTTCATAATTGCAGAACTATAGGCTTCATATGGTTTCATTACTTGGCTGATACCTTGGGGAATTTTCTTTCTCTGTTTTCTTTTTTTTCTTACTATTTTTTCTTCTCTTTTCTTTTTCTTTTGTATTCCAATAAATGTTATGTTCTTTTTTTGTGGCTGTATATAATGACTCTACAATTAGATAGATATAAGTTAAAAAAAAAATAGTGCCTTATAAATTCTATACTGAAAGATATGCTACAAACTTAAATATTTATCATAATCTATTAATGATGTAGACTAATGTCTATTACTTGGCATGACCTTGTTTTATACCCCTCTTTATTTACATTGGAAAACACAGACTAAATGCAATATATATATTATGCCTATTTATAGTGGTATGAAATTTCCATTTTACTTAAAAGTGTCCTGAGAAATATCACCCCACCAAAATAAATGTTCACAGTTTTATAAATAGCTTATAAAAGGTAAGTGCTTTAAATGGGAAAGTCATCTGAACATGCTCAATATTTCAGAGATAAATGTGACCTAGCATAAATATGCTGCTTTAGTGCTTCCTTTATCATTGTTGTTTTACATCAATGTCAGTTTTTGTTTATCCGGTTTGACGTATGATCCTTGGGGATGACTTCAGTTTTCCTAATGGAAGATTTTAATGTAATATATGTATTCAATTTGGTTAAATAAGTGTTCACCTAGAATTTTCTATGCAACTACACTGAACCACCTGAAAAAAGGAACCAATTAAAGGTAAAGTTTGGAACATCAATCAAATAAGATGGAGATAAACATGTTGTGATAACAACTTGTCACTGCACTAATCCATGACATAAAACAGACTGCAGATCCGTGGAGCAAAGAGGCGGTGATAAACGTCCTGTAAAACCATTACAGTTTGGTGAAGAGGCACTCTACCACAAACTATCAAGTTTTATTCTACACTGATTTGATGTGAAAGTTGGAATGGAAAGTACAGCATTGACATTGGTGTTTTTCTGAGTCTGTCCACTATGCTCAAGGCTATATTTTATCTCATTGTTAACAACTGGAACATACTGGAGAGTACCATTAGGACATGCAGTATCCTATACAGAATCTTTATTATGTTCTGTAATGTATCCATGTGTTTCAATCACATAATACTATATTCATTGCTTCTGGGTTTGTCATTTCCAAAGCAAAATAATACTGGTCCCTCTGTGCAAACATCATTTGCAGCCTTTGTGAGCAATTACAGTACACTTCATGTTGAGCAGGTTTTATAACTGCTAAGCTTTTAGCTCAAAGTTTGAATTCAATGTTTCCATGTGCAGCTAAAATATGTTAAATCAAACCATTCCATTATGCTTTTTCTGCCTGTTTAAATTACTTGTGATTAGCTGAATTCACCAATTACATGGACAAATATTAAAACTACTGCACAATGTAGGCAATCAAACCTGTTTGTCTTGCTTTAATTTAGTACAAATTATTTTGTACAAAATGTGTAAATTCCATTCACCATTTACACTATAGAACCCCAACTTGTGAGAGAGCATAGTGTTTATGTTATTTCAAAAGAATATGATTTTCCATTTTATAAGAATTTTCTGCAGCACCATAGTTGGGTCCGTCTGCACTCTTGGTTTGTCCCTGGTGCCACTCTCCCAGAGCATATGTGGCAAGTTGGCAACTTTGGTCAGCAGCAGCAGTCGCACACTCCTAGTTACAAACTTGAGTGTAATTTCTACCCCCGTCCTGTATTTTGTATGGGACGCTGGGGCTGATTCTGATTTGAAAGTAAAGCAAAACAAAAAAGGAAATAACTCAGCACCTGGGCAAGACCATGTTGCACTGCAAGTGGGGCAGATGTGAAATGTGTGAGAGATTTAGAATTGGGTGGGGTGTGTCCAATTGAAATCTAAATTGCAGCTAAAAATAAAGCTGTCTAACATTTGTCTGCTACATACAAAAGCAGCCATTATTTACCCTGCACAGAGAACATATACAGTAAATGTATTTGATCCCCTTGCATTACACCCAGGGCCATCTTAACAGCAGTGTAGGCCCCTGGGCAAACAGCAGTGTAGGCCCCTGGGCAAAGCAATGTGCTGGGCCCCTACCCATCCTCCAGCGGTAGGGGTGGGGGGTGTCACCAGTGGCAGCCTTGATGTCCCGCGGGCGGTAGTGGGTGTTCTATCTTCCACTCAGCATGTAGGATCTGGAGCAGTCATTTCTGCTAATTATACCTTTACTGCACAGATGATGGGAGATAGGGCGGCAGGGAGAACACTAAACTGTAGATGGAGCATTGGGCTGAATGAAGTGGCACCGGTACATGACTTCCAGGGTGGTAGGGGGTGTTTATTATGTAGGGGAGGGGTGGATAGTGGAGTGGGGCTAATATTCATCATTTTCCGGTGGAAGGGCAGCTTGCTTGACTGCAGATATCTCCAGTTTCTGGTAACAGATTTCTTAGCTTTGAATGGGACAGAAAACTAGCGAGTCCCACCTTTTAGGAGGTACTGGAAACTTGGGGATCAAAGTTAAAGAGCCAGAGAAATTCACTGATGAATATATAAAACTGCATAGCAAGCATATGGAGCTAGAGCAGGGACCAGTTGCTGGAAGGCTGATATATCTGGTTCTGGGAAAAGTAGAGAAAAGCTGCCAGTATCCACTGAAAGGGGAGAGTCTCAGATTTTGGAGTATGCCCTCAGAAAAACTCTAAGTCAGAAAAAACCCAAGATATCTGGCCGGGAAGAGCAATTAACAGGCTCGGATAGGGGCAACTGATTTGAAGTTGGATATCTCCGGTTCCCCAGGGCCAATTTTCAAAAATCTGGTACCACTGGAGAAAGGATACCCTCAGCTATCACTCTTTGACCATTAGACTCCTGGGTCTCTTGGGCAAGTGCCCATCTAGGCCATACAAAAAGACGGCCATGATTACACCATGGCTTGTTCCACATATAAAGTCACATGCTTTTTTTTACTTTTACTTCCAAATTCTAATCAGGCCTAATGTACGTACCTTCTAGGAGCACTTTATATACAGTAAGATGAACATTTCAACCAAAGCAAAAAATAAAAGTACAATCATGGGTGAATCCAGAACAAATGACAGAGATAGCACCATGCCTTCAGCATGCACATCCTGGAAAAGTGAGTGTGGCCTCACAAGGGACATGCCTTGCAAAAAAGGGGCATCGCATCAAAGGGAATGCCGCATACATGAGCCACACCCTCTTTTCATCAGGCTTCCTGATCCACTCCCTTTATGTCAGCCTCCTCACCCACTCCCCAACTCATGCCAACCTTTGTCTCCTCAGTCCTCGCCCACTCCCCACAGCAGTCACAGCCAGGCTTCTCTTCACATTCTCTAGCCTCCAAATTATAGACCTCTCTTTCTTCTCTTCCTGCACACAGCACTACTCAGCTAAATCTCAGACTGCTTTTCTGAAGACAGGAAGAGGCAGCGAGTGATGCCAGGTAGAGGCAGTGGGTGACAGGGAAAGGCAGAGGGCGACAGTGAGAGGCAGTGGGTGAAACCAGGGAATGGATGATGGTGGAAGCAGTTGGTGATGTAGAGGATGATGGAGAGAGGTAGTGGGTGACAGGGATAGGGTGACAGGAAAGAGAGATGACAGTGAAATATAATGGAGAGAGAGTGGGAGAAGGAGAGGCAATTGATGGGAAAGGTTAAAAGAGACAGGCAGTGTGTGACAGGGAGAGGGTGACAGGGAGAGGCAGTGGGTGACAAGGAGAAAATGGTTTATATATATACTAAGTATATATAAATCAGGCGCTACTTAGGGGTGCTTCTGCCCAGCAGTTGTGAAAAACAGGAAATGGTCAATCTCCCTAATACAAGAATATAGGGAAAAAATATGATCTCCTATATAATAGCCCTGTGATTCTGTGCCTGGGTCTCTAACGCTGGGCGTGGCTAGGAGCTCTCATTGGGTAAGTGGCAGGTCTATCACACCCAGTCCACAGCTGATTGGGCGAGAAATGCCCTCCCACACAGGTTACATCCAATGGGAGGCTCTGCCCTTTGCCTCAAGTGTTTTCACAGAGCAGGATAAGCAATGGGACTGATAGAGCTGCAGCTCCAGCCCCACACCCCAAAATAGTCCCACTGCATCTGCAGCATCATACCCTCCAACAATTTACACATAAACATTGATGCAAATTCGAAAAGGGGGCGTGGCCACGGGTACAACCGCATGGTCACGCCCCTTTTCCTATACTTTCAATGGAAGCTTGGAGAGTCAAAAAACAGTACTGACCATAAAAAAAGGGTCTGTACCTGCCAAAAAGGTGCAGCTGGTCAGTATGTCACTGCATCTGCAGCAAGTCTGTGTGCTGTGGATAGGGGAAAAAACAATCCTTTTACTGCAGCGTCCTATGGGGGTCATTCCAAGTTGATCACTAGCTGCATTAGTTCGCTGTGCAGCGATCAGGCAAAAACTCATCACTTCTGCGCATGCGTATGCAGCGCAATGCGCAAGTGCGGCGTACTATTACAACGAACGATGTAGTTTTACACAGGGTCTAGCAATGTTTTTCAGTCGCACAGGCAGCCGCAGAGTGATTGGCAGGGAGAGGGCATTTCTGCGTGTCAACTGACCGTTTTCAGGGAGTGTTCGGAAAAAAAACACCGGCGTGGCTGGCCGAACGCAGGGCGTGTTCATGACGTCAAATCAGGAACTTAATGGTCTGAAGTGATCACTAGCGCCGAGTAGGTCTGAAGCTACTCTGAGACTGCACACATTTTTTTTGTACCCGCTCTATGGTCTCTTCACACTTCTGCTAAGTTAAAATACACTCCCAGTGGGCAGCGGCATAGCGTTTGCACGGCTGCTAAAAACTGCTAGCGAGCGATCATATCGGAGTGACCACCAATGTCTTGCAGCCAGTCCACCTGCCCCCTCCGGCATCAACAATCCCCATTCCCTAGCCGCGCCACAGGTGGAACAAAAGCTGCTGTGGCCACCACCATATATGCGTATGAAAGCGGCGCAGCGGAAGGCTTTCATAGGCCTCCCTGCGCCACATACTCTCTGAATCCCGGAGCCTGCTCTACGTGTGATGTCACAGAAGTGCCTCCCCACCACAGCCACACCCAGATCCCCAGAGGCCCTGACTCTGCAACACAGCACCTGGCCTGCCGGCCTGGAAGCCCTGAGATGGTTAATGTAGCGGATAGAGAGGGTGATATCGAGGAGGGTAATGTATGTACGCTGAATCAATGTAAAAGGTGACAGTGCTGTGCAGTGCAGTGGGTGTGCAGTCAGGGCCGTTGCTAGAGTGTTCGACACCCCCCCCCCTGCAAACTATAAATTTGCACCCTCGCATACTTTACAAATGCACAGCGCACATAATGACCCCTGTAGTAAAGACACTTACACATGTAATGCCCCCTGTACCAGAGACGCTTACACATGTAATGCCCCCTGAACCAGTGACACTTACACATGTCACGCCCCCCCTGTACCTGTGACGCTTACACAAGTAATGCACCCTGTAGCAGTGACGCATACACACGTAACGCCCTCTGTACCAGTGCCGCTTAGACACGTAACGCCCCCTGTACCAGTGCCGCTTACACACGTAACGCCCCCTGTACCAGTGACGCTTACACACATAATGCCCCCTGTACCAGTGATGCTTACACACGTAACGCCCCCCGTACCAGTGACGCTTACACACGTAACGCCCCCTGTACCAGTGACGCTTACACACATAACACCCTCTGTACCAGTGCCGCTTACACACGTAACGCCCCCTGTAGCAGTGCTGCTTTCACACGTAACGCCCCCTGTACCAGTGACACTTACACACATTATGCAGCAGTCACACACACACACACACACACACACACACACACACACACACACACATATATATACACAAACACACACACACATACATACTGTACATACATTACACACATACACAGTCACACATATATACAGTATACACAGACACTGTATATACACACACACTCACTCTCTTTCCAGACACTTATCTAATGAAGTCTGGCTGGCCAAAGCTGTAGCAGCTCATCCTCCTGCTGCAGCATGGTCCGTGTAGCTCCGCCCCTTACCCCCATCTAGCTCCACCCACTTTGGCTCCCTCCCGGCCACTGAATGTCACACAGAGGAGGGAAGGGGGGAGAGGAGGTTTTGTGTTGACAGGGCCGAGGGGGAGAGGAGGCTTTGTGCTGCCGGCGCCAAGGGGGAGAAAAGGTTTTGTGCTTCCGGCGCCGCTGCATGTGTGACAGCAGCCGGCAGCAGCAGGGATAGCAGCAGAAGCTCAACACAGGGATGCAGAGCAGGGAGAACGCCTCTCCTTCCTGGTGCCTCCCTGCACTACGTCCCTTTGCTGAGCAGCTAGCGCCGACCCTGTGTGCAGTGACAACTGACACTGCACAGCACTCTCACCTTTAACATTGATTCAGCCAGTCACACAGTTCTGCCAGCCAGTCACTATTGTTAGCACCAGTGTCCCAACGCACCGCATTATAGGGAAGTAGACGCACTACATAAACTACAGCTCCCAGCAGCCCTTAGCACTGAAGCATTCCGCCCCTTAGGACTGCTGGGAGCTGTAGTTTATTGCGTACATCTTCTTCCCTGTAATGCGGCGCATTGGGACACTGGCGCGAACAATAGTGACTCCCTGCTGTGCGAGTCTCTGAGAGAGCCACTGCCAAAGGGAGGACAGCAGCTTAGCTGCTGACAGGAAAAGCAGGATAAGCATTACCCGCCCCTCCCCCACTCACAGTACCTGTGGGCCCCATCCGTGGCACCCCCACACACCCCCTCCAGCACCCGCGATAGCTCCAGATCCCCTCCCCCATCCGTAGCTACCCCACACCCGTACCTCCCGCCGCACCACTGAATCTGCCCCTCCCTCACCCGGGGCAACCCCGCAACTGCTCCTCCCCCACCTGCAGCGGCTCCGGACCACCACCCACGGCACCCACGCACCCTCCCCCACCTGCGGCACCACTGCAACCGCCCCTCCCGTGCCACCCCAGGATCCCATCCGCCTCTTCCCTGCACCCCCTACTCCCCCAACCAAAGCACCTACTAGGTGATTCACCAGGCCCTGCGTGCGCTGTTCACGCCATTGCAAGGGGCTTCCACCCCTTAACCATTGCACACCCTTTGTCCGTGCAATATTTAACCATTAACACAATTATGATTGGATGTAATACTCCATATAATAAAAATATTACACGCCACAAGGGTGTGCAAGGGTTAAGGGGGCGTAGCCCCTTACGACGGCATGAAGAGCGCCCGTAGGGCGCGATGAATCACCTAGTAATAAAATATGTTGCTAGTATTAACAATTTATTAAGAACAATTAAAATAATAAAGGTGTACAATTGCATTTAAAAATTACTACAATCATAAACTCTATGAATGGTGGACAAACTCACTAGGCTAGTTTATTTAGCACAGTGATGGGCACCCCAGATTTTAGACAGTTCACTTGAAAGACTTTCATCCAGCTGTGGGTAATGTGGAAAGGATGATGCCTTTGAGAGGCCATGGATGACAGGAAAGAGAGGATGATAGTGACACAGGGGAGAGGCAGTGGGTGACGAAGAGAGATAGTAGGAGCATAGAGGCAGTGGGTGACAAGTAAAAGCAGCAAGTGATAGTGAGAGGCAATGGGTGAAACCAGGGAATAGGTGACAGGAGGAGGTAGTGGGTATCATAAAGGATAACAGGGAGAGGAAGTGGGTGATAGGAGAGAGAGGTTATGGGGAGAGAAAGTGGGAAATGGAGAGGCAGTGGGTTAAAGGAAAGGGTGATGGTGAAAGGCAGTGTGAGACAGGAGAGATAGGGTGATGGGGATTTAGTAGTGATGCAGGGGACAGACATTGAGTGAGGCAGGTGGTGACAGAGAGAGATAGTGGGAGATGGAGAGACAGTGGGTGACAGGGACAAGCAGAGCATGACAGGAGAGGATGACAATGAGAGGCAGTGGGTGATTGTAGAGGCAGTGGATGACAGGAAGAGACAGGATGACAGAGAGAGGCAGTGAGTGATGGAAATAGGCAGTGGCTGACAGGGAGAGGCAGCCGTGACAGGGATAGGCAGGGGGTGACATGGAGATACTGGGTGACTGAGGAGGCAGTATATGACAGTTGTGAAGTGACTGCAGCAGAGACATAAGTTTACTTACTGTTGGGTCCAGGGGCTGGTCCCACAGCAGAGCAGCATGGCTGGCTCAATCTGGAAGAAGGGCACATGAATTGCAGGCAGGGGGAGGGTGGCTCCTTCCTGCCCTGCCAAGATCATGATACAGTATCTGGACAACACTGACTCCCCCTCAGCACCCAGTCAGTCCCAGCCACACAAAAGACAGAGAGGAGGAACAGGGCAGAGATGAGGAGAGGCCTTCCTGCCCTTACTCCATGTCCTCCTCCTCCAGCTGGACTATGGGCCTAATTCAGGCCTGAACGCTCGCTAGCTATTTTTTGCAGCGCTGTGATCAGACAGTTGCCGCCTATAGGGGAGTGTATTTTTACTTTGCAAGTGTGCAATCGCCTGTGCAGCCGAGCAGTACAAAAAAGTTTTGTGCAGTTTATGAGTTGCTCAGAACTTACTCAGCCACTGCGATCACTTCAGCCTGTCCGGGGCCAGAATTGATGTCAGACACCTGCCCTGCAAACGCTTGGACATGCCTGTGTTTTTCCAAACACTCCCTGAAAACGGTCAGTTGCCACCCACAAACGCCTTCTTCCTGTCAACCTCCTTGCGATCGCCCGTACGAATGGATTTTTTGTTAAATCCATCGCACAGCAATGATCTGCTTTGCACCCGTATGACGTGCCTGCGCATTGCGGTGCATACGCATGCGCAGTTTTGACCTGATCGCAGCGAAGCGAAAAAATCTAGCGTGCGATCAGGTCTGAATGACCCCCTATGTTCTCTCTGCCCACGTAGCAGCAGCATGGGAACATTCAGTTTGATTCATATTGCCACCAGCTGTGGACCCCTTAATTGTGGCTGGTCGCTGGTTTAATGCACCTCAGCTAGTTCCCTAGTTCCGCCCATGGCAGCAGCCTCATTCTAGTGGTGTGTATGTTGCTTAAATAAAAACAAATAAATCTTCTAAAAGACAGGAGAGTGGTGGCGAGGGGGGCTGGGGGGGCGACAAGTGCATTGGTGGCCCAATCCCCTGAATTCACCTATGCATACAATATACATATGCATGTCTCCCACAGTCACAATTAATGTTAGATCTAAATGATCGTAAACAGGGCAGAATTATATGAGAAAGTAGAAAAATGGGAAAATTGTAAGTATATTGTATGGGTGCAAGGTGTGAGGTGTTGCCCCCCCTGAACACAATGGTCCATTTGCACTGCACACCCTGCACACCCTGCACCCCAAGTGATGCCGGTCCTTAGGCGCCGATGGGAGCCAATGACGTAATCGGTCCACGACGGGTGCGGGAGCGCACAGCCAGCACGAGGTTGGGTAAGGTATATATGTTTGTTTTTTACTTGTTTCTGGTTGTCTTGAAAAAAGAGTAAAATCTGAAACGTTGACTACATACCAGCTTCAGCTGTCAGTTTGTTCCATGTACCAAGTCTCCGTGAGTGCCGTCCTGCTGGCTTTCTTGCATATTCAGTGTATCTAGGTCGGGCACCGGAGCATGCTGTTATTTACGGTCAAGTGGAGTGCCGAACGTGTCTGTTCTCTCTCTCTCTCTCTCTCTATATATATATATATATATATATATTAGAGATGAGCGGGTTCGGTTTCTTTGAATCCGAACCCGCACGAACTTCACTTTTTTTTCCACGGGTCCGAGCGACTCGGATCTTCCCGCCTTGCTCGGTTAACCCGAGCGCGCCCGAACGTCATCATGATCGGATTCTCGCGAGGCTCGGATTCTATCGCGAGACTCGGATTCTATATAAGGAGCCGCGCGTCGCCGCCATTTTCACTCGTGCATTGAGATTGATAGGGAGAGGACGTGTCTGGCGTCCTCTCCATTAGAATAGAGATAGATAGATTAGATAGAGAGAGATTGTGCAGAGTCGCAGACAGAGTTAGTTTACCACAGTCAGTGACCAGTGCAGTTGCTAGTTAACTTTTATTTAATATAATATATCCGTTCACTTCTCTCTGCTATATCCGTTCTCTGCCTGAAAAAAAAAACGATACACAGCACAGTCAGTCACACAGTGTGACTCAGTCTGTGTGCACTCAGCTCAGCCCAGTGTGCTGCACAGTCATCAATGTATAAATTAAAAGCTTATAATTAATTGTGGGGGAGACTGGGGAGCACTGCAGGTTGTTAGCAGGAGCCAGGAGTACAATTATATTAATTAACAGTGCACACTTTTGCTGCAGGAGTGGTGACCAGTGCCTGACCACCAGTATAGTATTGTTGTATACTACTAATATCTCTTTAAATATCAACCAGTCTATATTAGCAGCAGACACAGTACAGTGCGGTAGTTCACGGCTGTGGCTACCTCTGTGTCGGCACACGGCAGGCAGTCCGTCCGACCAGAATTGTATTATTTATTATTATATACCTACCACCTAACCGTGGTTTTTTTTTCATTCTTTATACCGTCATAGTGTCATCCTAATTGTTACGAGTATACTACTATCTCTTTATCAACCAGTGTACAGTGCGGTAGTTCACGGCTGTGGCTACCTCTGTGTCGGCACACGGCAGGCAGTCCGTCCGACCAGAATTGTATTATTTATTATTATATACCTACCACCTAACCGTGGTTTTTTTTTCATTCTTTATACCGTCATAGTGTCATCCTAATTGTTACGAGTATACTACTATCTCTTTATCAACCAGTGTACAGTGCGGTAGTTCACGGCTGTGGCTACCTCTGTGTCGGCACACGGCAGGCAGTCCGTCCGACCAGAATTGTATTATTTATTATTATATACCTACCACCTAACCGTGGTTTTTTTTTCATTCTTTATACCGTCATAGTGTCATCCTAATTGTTACGAGTATACTACTATCTCTTTATCAACCAGTGTACAGTGCGGTAGTTCACGGCTGTGGCTACCTCTGTGTCGGCACACGGCAGGCAGTCCGTCCGACCAGAATTGTATTATTTATTATTATATACCTACCACCTAACCGTGGTTTTTTTTTCATTCTTTATACCGTCATAGTGTCATCCTAATTGTTACGAGTATACTACTATCTCTTTATCAACCAGTGTACAGTGCGGTAGTTCACGGCTGTGGCTACCTCTGTGTCGGCACACGGCAGGCAGTCCGTCCGACCAGAATTGTATTATTTATTATTATATACCTACCACCTAACCGTGGTTTTTTTTTCATTCTTTATACCGTCATAGTGTCATCCTAATTGTTACGAGTATACTACTATCTCTTTATCAACCAGTGTACAGTGCGGTAGTTCACGGCTGTGGCTACCTCTGTGTCGGCAGTCGGCAGGCAGTCCGTCCATCCATAATTGTATTATTATTATAATATATACCACCTAACCGTGGTTTTTTTTTCATTCTTTATACCGTCGTCATAGTGTCATACTAGTTGTTACGAGTATACTACTATCTCTTTATCAACCAGTGTACAGTGCGGTAGTTCACGGCTGTGGCTACCTCTGTGTCGGCAGTCGGCAGGCAGTCCGTCCATCCATAATTGTATTATTATTATAATATATACCACCTAACCGTGGTTTTTTTTGCATTCTTTATACCGTCGTCATAGTGTCATACTAGTTGTTACGAGTATACTACTATCTCTTTATCAACCAGTGTACAGTGCGGTAGTTCACGGCTGTGGCTACCTCTGTGTCGGCAGTCGGCAGGCAGTCCGTCCATCCATAATTGTATTATTATTATAATATATACCACCTAACCGTGGTTTTTTTATACCACCTAACCGTGGCAGTCCGTCCATAATTGTATACTAGTATCCAATCCATCCATCTCCATTGTTTACCTGAGGTGCCTTTTAGTTCTGCCTATAAAATATGGAGAACAAAAAAGTTGAGGTTCCAAAATTAGGGAAAGATCAAGATCCACTTCCACCTCGTGCTGAAGCTGCTGCCACTAGTCATGGCCGAGACGATGAAATGCCAGCAACGTCGTCTGCCAAGGCCGATGCCCAATGTCATAGTACAGAGCATGTCAAATCCAAAACACCAAATATCAGAAAAAAAAGGACTCCAAAACCTAAAATAAAATTGTCGGAGGAGAAGCGTAAACTTGCCAATATGCCATTTACCACACGGAGTGGCAAGGAACGGCTGAGGCCCTGGCCTATGTTCATGGCTAGTGGTTCAGCTTCACATGAGGATGGAAGCACTCAGCCTCTCGCTAGAAAACTGAAAAGACTCAAGCTGGCAAAAGCACCGCAAAGAACTGTGCGTTCTTTGAAATCCCAAATCCACAAGGAGAGTCCAATTGTGTCGTTTGCGATGCCTGACCTTCCCAACACTGGACGTGAAGAGCATGCGCCTTCCACTATTTGCATGCCCCCTGCAAGTGCTGGAAGGAGCACCCGCAGTCCAGTTCCTGATAGTCAGATTGAAGATGTCAGTGTTGAAGTACACCAGGATGAGGAGGATATGGGTGTTGCTGGTGCTGGGGAGGAAATTGACCAGGAGGATTCTGATGGTGAGGTGGTTTGTTTAAGTCAGGCACCCGGGGAGACACCTGTTGTCCGTGGGAGGAATATGGCCGTTGACATGCCAGGTGAAAATACCAAAAAAATCAGCTCTTCGGTGTGGAGGTATTTCACCAGAAATGCGGACAACAGGTGTCAAGCCGTGTGTTCCCTTTGTCAAGCTGTAATAAGTAGGGGTAAGGACGTTAACCACCTCGGAACATCCTTCCTTATACGTCACCTGCAGCGCATTCATAATAAGTCAGTGACAAGTTCAAAAACTTTGGGTGACAGCGGAAGCAGTCCACTGACCAGTAAATCCCTTCCTCTTGTAACCAAGCTCACGCAAACCACCCCACCAACTCCCTCAGTGTCAATTTCCTCCTTCCCCAGGAATGCCAATAGTCCTGCAGGCCATGTCACTGGCAAGTCTGACGAGTCCTCTCCTGCCTGGGATTCCTCCGATGCATCCTTGCGTGTAACGCCTACTGCTGCTGGCGCTGCTGTTGTTGCCGCTGGGAGTCGATGGTCATCCCAGAGGGGAAGTCGTAAGCCCACTTGTACTACTTCCAGTAAGCAATTGACTGTTCAACAGTCCTTTGCGAGGAAGATGAAATATCACAGCAGTCATCCTACTGCAAAGCGGATAACTGAGTCCTTGACAACTATGTTGGTGTTAGACGTGCGTCCGGTATCCGCCGTTAGTTCACAGGGAACTAGACAATTTATTGAGGCAGTGTGCCCCCGTTACCAAATACCATCTAGGTTCCACTTCTCTAGGCAGGCGATACCGAGAATGTACACGGACGTCAGAAAAAGACTCACCAGTCTCCTAAAAAATGCAGTTGTACCCAATGTCCACTTAACCACGGACATGTGGACAAGTGGAGCAGGGCAGGGTCAGGACTATATGACTGTGACAGCCCACTGGGTAGATGTATGGACTCCCGCCGCAAGAACAGCAGCGGCGGCACCAGTAGCAGCATCTCGCAAACGCCAACTCTTTCCTAGGCAGGCTACGCTTTGTATCACCGCTTTCCAGAATACGCACACAGCTGAAAACCTCTTACGGCAACTGAGGAAGATCATCGCGGAATGGCTTACCCCAATTGGACTCTCCTGTGGATTTGTGGCATCGGACAACGCCAGCAATATTGTGTGTGCATTAAATATGGGCAAATTCCAGCACGTCCCATGTTTTGCACATACCTTGAATTTGGTGGTGCAGAATTTTTTAAAAAACGACAGGGGCGTGCAAGAGATGCTGTCGGTGGCCAGAAAAATTGCGGGACACTTTCGGCGTACAGGCACCACGTACAGAAGACTGGAGCACCACCAAAAACTACTGAACCTGCCCTGCCATCATCTGAAGCAAGAAGTGGTAACGAGGTGGAATTCAACCCTCTATATGCTTCAGAGGTTGGAGGAGCAGCAAAAGGCCATTCAAGCCTATACAATTGAGCACGATATAGGAGATGGAATGCACCTGTCTCAAGTGCAGTGGAGAATGATTTCAACGTTGTGCAAGGTTCTGATGCCCTTTGAACTTGCCACACGTGAAGTCAGTTCAGACACTGCCAGCCTGAGTCAGGTCATTCCCCTCATCAGGCTTTTGCAGAAGAAGCTGGAGGCATTGAAGAAGGAGCTAACACGGAGCGATTCCGCTAGGCATGTGGGACTTGTGGATGCAGCCCTTAATTCGCTTAACAAGGATTCACGGGTGGTCAATCTGTTGAAATCAGAGCACTACATTTTGGCCACCGTGCTCGATCCTAGATTTAAAGCCTACCTTGGATCTCTCTTTCCGGCAGACACAGGTCTGCTGGGGTTGAAAGACCTGCTGGTGACAAAATTGTCAAGTCAAGCGGAACGCGACCTGTCAACATCTCCTCCTTCACATTCTCCCGCAACTGGGGGTGCGAGGAAAAGGCTCAGAATTCCGAGCCCACCCGCTGGCGGTGATGCAGGGCAGTCTGGAGCGACTGCTGATGCTGACATCTGGTCCGGACTGAAGGACCTGACAACGATTACGGACATGTCGTCTACTGTCACTGCATATGATTCTCTCAACATTGATAGAATGGTGGAGGATTATATGAGTGACCGCATCCAAGTAGGCACGTCACACAGTCCGTACTTATACTGGCAGGAAAAAGAGGCAATTTGGAGGCCCTTGCACAAACTGGCTTTATTCTACCTAAGTTGCCCTCCCACAAGTGTGTACTCCGAAAGAGTGTTTAGTGCCGCCGCTCACCTTGTCAGCAATCGGCGTACGAGGTTACATCCAGAAAATGTGGAGAAGATGATGTTCATTAAAATGAATTATAATCAATTCCTCCGCGGAGACATTGACCAGCAGCAATTGCCTCCACAAAGTACACAGGGAGCTGAGATGGTGGATTCCAGTGGGGACGAATTGATAATCTGTGAGGAGGGGGATGTACACGGTGATATATCGGAGGGTGAAGATGAGGTGGACATCTTGCCTCTGTAGAGCCAGTTTGTGCAAGGAGAGATTAATTGCTTCTTTTTTGGGGGGGGTCCAAACCAACCCGTCATATCAGTCACAGTCGTGTGGCAGACCCTGTCACTGAAATGATGGGTTGGTTAAAGTGTGCATGTCCTGTTTTGTTTATACAACATAAGGGTGGGTGGGAGGGCCCAAGGATAATTCCATCTTGCACCTCTTTTTTCTTTTCTTTTTCTTTGCATCATGTGCTGATTGGGGAGGGTTTTTTGGAAGGGACATCCTGCGTGACACTGCAGTGCCACTCCTAGATGGGCCCGGTGTTTGTGTCGGCCACTAGGGTCGCTAATCTTACTCACACAGCTACCTCATTGCGCCTCTTTTTTTCTTTGCGTCATGTGCTGTTTGGGGAGGGTTTTTTGGAAGGGACATCCTGCGTGACACTGCAGTGCCACTCCTAGATGTGCCCGGTGTTTGTGTCGGCCACTAGGGTCGCTAATCTTACTCACACAGTCAGCTACCTCATTGCGCCTCTTTTTTTCTTTGCGTCATGTGCTGTTTGGGGAGGGTTTTTTGGAAGGGCCATCCTGCGTGACACTGCAGTGCCACTCCTAGATGGGCCCGGTGTTTGTGTCGGCCACTAGGGTCGCTTATCTTACTCACACAGCGACCTCGGTGCAAATTTTAGGACTAAAAATAATATTGTGAGGTGTGATGTGTTCAGAATAGGCTGAAAATGAGTGTAAATTATGTTTTTTGAGGTTAATAATACTTTGGGATCAAAATTACCCCCAAATTCTATGATTTAAGCTGTTTTTTAGGGTTTTTTTAAAAAAACACCCGAATCCAAAACACACCCGAATCCGACAAAAAAAATTCGGTGAGGTTTTGCCAAAACGCGGTCGAACCCAAAACACGGCCGCGGAACCGAACCCAAAACCAAAACACAAAACCCGAAAAATTTCCGGCGCTCATCTCTAATATATATACAAGCAACACACAGCTGGCACTCACGGAGATTTAAATAAAAGGCTGACACAGTAGCTTATGTCAACATTTCAGAGCAATGGCTCTTTTATCAAAATAAAAGAACCATTGTTCTAAAACGTTGTCATAAGCTACTGTGTCAGCCTTTTATTTAAGTCTCCGTGAGTATATATGTGACTACAAAGAGAAAAAGTATGACACTAGTTTGGGCGCACTCTTATTATTGTTTTCTTTTAAATTATGAACATATGAGAAATAATGACAACTTAGGCTTGTACTCTACACCTCATTAGAAAACTAAAGAATAAATATATACTGCACGTATCATCTGTATGACAATGGTATCAGGGAGGAACATCTATGAATGTATACAAGATAATGTGTGGAATGTTCAGATCCTTAATTATGCCTGGATAATTGCATAATGGAGGATGGCTACATCACAAGCAACCTCCGTCTGCCAAGGATCTGTACAAACTTGGTTTGTATTAATGCAACCCTGGATGGGGTAGGGTTAGTGAATGAGAGAGCCCACACACTTTATATGATGATATTTGGTAGTTATCCACTGTCTTAAATTGGTGAACTTATTGGAAAAATAGTTGGAGTCAGTAAAGTAGTGATACTGCTGTTGGCGTTCTTGCCCTAGGTAGATCTTCCTACTTCACCGGGTATTCCCTAGTAGTCACCCGTCTAGGTACTGACCCAGCCCACCTCCGTTTAGCTTCCAAGATCGGACGAGATTGGGCGTGAACGGAGGGGTATGGTCGTAGAGAGAAAATGTCCTACCTCTCCGTGAGTGCCAGCTGTGTTTTACTTGTATATACTATCCTGGATAGCAAGGCACTGGAGCAATTTTCATTAAGATACATGAGGAGTGCCATGTTCTGTGTTTTGGTTTTGGATCTGGATCCCCATTTGTGTTTTGGATCTGGATTGGTTTTGCCAAAACCACCCTCTGGGGTTTTGGTTTTGGATTTGGATGATTTAAAAAAAACATAAAAACTGCTAAAATCACTGAAATTGGGGTTCATTTTGATCCTACGGTACTATTAACCTCAATAACATTAATTTCCACTCATTTCCAGTCTATTCTGAACACCTCACACCTCACAATATTGTTTTTAGGCCTAAAAGTTGCACCGAGATGGCTGTATGACTAAGCTAAGTGACTCAAGTGTGCGGCACAAACACCTGGCCCATCTAGGAGTGGCACTGTAGTGTCAGACAGGATGGCACATTTAAAAACTAGTGGGGTCATTCCGTCCTGATCGTAGCTGTGCTAAATTTACTGACACCGACATGCGGGGGGACGCCCAGCACAGGGCTAGTCCGTCCCGCATGTCTGGGCCGGCACCACCGCACAAGTACAAAAGTATTGCCCAGTTGTTATGCTTTTGTAATTGTAGAGTAACTCCCAGTCAGCGCAGCTCCTGTGGCTGGCCGGGAGTTAGTTGTCGCTGCCAGGGTCGCAGCGGCTGCGTGTGACGTCACGCAGTTGCTGCAGCCCGCCTCCCTGCACGGTCCTGACAAGCCTGCAATGGCTGGACCGTGCCCTGAAAATGGTGGCCAAACGCCGTCTTCCACCCAGCGACCACCTCTGCCTGTCAATCAGGCAGAGGCGATCGCTAGGCAATGATGGCCGTCGGCCATCTAGCATGCGCCCGCGCCAGTTCTGAACCGGTCGCACTGCTGCGAAAAACTGCAGCATGCGATCGGGTCGGAATCACCCCCTAGGCCCCAAGAGCACATAATGCAAAGAAGAAATAGAGTTGCAAGATGGAATTGTCCTTGGGACCTCTCACCCACCCTTATTTTGTATACACAGGACATGCACACTTTAACAAACCAATCATTTTAGCGACACGACTGTGGCTGAAATGTTTGGTTTGTTTAGGCCCCCACCAAAAAAGAAGCAATTAATCTCTCCTTGCACAAACTGGCTCTACAGTGGCAAGATGTCATCCTCATCCTCAGATTCCCCCCTCTCCTTCAGTGTTTACATCCTCATCCTCAAAGAGAAATAATATTCAAACAAAACCACATAATTTAGGTGTCAGTGGACTGATTACGCTATTACCCAAAGTTTCTGAAATTGACAATGACTTATAATTAATGCGCTGCAGGTGACATATAAGAGAGGATGTTCCAAGGTGGTTAATGTCCTTACCCCTACTTATTATGGATTGACAAAGGCAACAGATGGCTTGACACCTGTTGTCCGGATTTGTGGAGAAATAACTCCACACCGAAGGGGTGGCTTTTTTGGTATTTTGCCTAGGCATGACAATGAGCTTATTCATCCCATGGACAACAACTGTCTCTCCCAATACCTGATTTAAACAAACCACATCACCATCAGAATCATCCTCGTCAACTTTCTCATCAGCGCCAGCAACACCCATATCCTCATCCTGGGGTACTTCAACAGTGACATCTTCAATTTGAATATCAGAAACTGGACTGTGGGTGTTCCTTCCAGCACTTGCAGAGGGCATGCAAATGGTGGAAGGAGCCACCTCTCCCCATCCAGTGTTGGGAAGGTCAGGCATTGCAACCGCCGACACACTTGGACTCTCCTTGGGGATTTGTGATACCATCTTAGAATGCACAGATCTTTGCTGTGCTTTTGCCAGCTTAACTCTTTTCATTTTTCTAATGGAGTATAAGGGCTTCCATCATCATGTGAAGCTGAACCACTAGTCATGAACATAGGCCAGGGCCTTAGCTGTTCCTTGCCACTCCATGTCGTAAAATGGCATATGGCAAGTTTACATTTCTCCTCAGACGATTTAAATTTATTTTTTTGGGTCATTTTACTGAACTTTGGCTTTTTGGATTTTAGATGCCCTCTACTATGACATTGGGCATCGGCCTTTGCAGGTGACGTTGATGGCATTTCATCGTCTATGTCATGACTAGTGGCAGCAGCTTCAGCACTAGGAGGAAGTGGTTCTTGATCTTTCCCTATTTTATCCTCCAAATTTTTGTTCTCCATTATTTTTCTGGAGTATTTTTTATGCGGCAAAGGAGAGCATACCCCTACACCACACAGGGCAAACCCTGTAAAAATTATTTGGATAATAACACTTTTATTTGGAGTTATTGTAATAATATGCAGCACAGGAGAGCATACCCCTACACCACACATGGCAAACCCTGTAAAATTATTTGGTTTAAATATTAATAACCCCTTTATTTGGAGTAAATAATATACAGCACATGACAGCACCACTGGACTTATACGGCAGTACTGCTGGAGTTAAACGGCAGTACTGCTGAAGTTATACGACAGTACCCATGGACTTATACAGCAGCACCACTGGACTGGATTTATACAGCAGCACCACTGTACTGGACTTATACAGCAGTACCACTGGACTTATGCAGCACAAGACAGCACCACTGGACTGGACTTATACAGCAGCACCACTGGACTTATGGCAGCACAGGACACCACCACTGGAGTGACTGGACTGATGCAGCACAAGACACCACCACTAGACTGATGCAGCACAAGATAGCATTACTGGACTGGACTTATACAGCAGCACTGGACTTATGGCAGCACAGGACACCACCACTGGACTGATGCAGCACAAGAAAGCACCAGTGGACTGGACTTATACAGCAGCACTGGACTTATGGCAGCACAAGACACCTCCACTGTGACTGGACTGATGCAGCACAAGACACCACAACTGGAATGATACAAAAGAGCAGGTCGCCACCCCACATGCCACGCCACTTTCCCGCACAGGCACTGAGGAGACACATCCTCTTGCTACACTCTGCAGGACTGGATTGAAAATGGCAGCGACGCACGGCTCCTTATATGGAATCCAAAACTCAAAAGAATCCGACAGCAGGATGATGATGTTTTGCCTCGTTCTGGTTTCCAAGTCTGGCAGGAAAACCAGAGCTGGACTCGGATCTGTACTCAGAGCGTGAAGTTCGTGGGGTTAGGGGGAACCTGCTCATCCCTAATATATATATATATATATATATATATATATACATATATATATATATATATATATAAAAACCAATTACTACAATTCGCTATGTACAACCTTTATATACAGTATGATGTGAAGAATAATTCAAGAGTGGGTGTGCTGACTAAGGGCCTAACCGAGCCACATGCAATCCACATGAAATGCTGATGATCATATAGTTGAGCAATTATTTGCAACTGTGCATGCATGAAAAACTCTAAACTCTCTTGCATTACCTTCAGTGTACGCGCATAGGTGCAGTTGGGACAGATGGTAACAGAAATGTTGAGGAAAAGTGATTGGGATTCCTGGGCACTGACAGGAAGGTGGCTAGTAGTGCACGTAAAAATGGTACATTCAATTGGGGTATTATGGCAGAGTTGCGGGTGTGTCAATACAAGTGGCTGCATTCACACATATGCACAGCTGCAAGCACAGTAGGTTCTGGTCATATGGATACACTGCACCTGTTATAGGACTTTATTATAGGGGTGCCTTTGTGCATAGACATGGTCTTAAAGAAAGGCTCTGCTGAGGGCCGAAACGTCGACCTATACTTTTTAAATATTATGGAATAAATTTAAAGTTTTACGTGCTAAAAGCCTGATGAGTGCCCTCTCTTTTCATGTGATATATGGAGGCATGGAAGGACTTCTGTGACTCTGAGGACATCACTCCAGCCAGTGTGAGGATTGGAGTGAGAGTGCGGTTCGCCCTGGAGTTCTATACATGTGTATATATATATATATATATATATAGTACATATATTTATTTGTCTATATATAGCGGGGGGAGGGGGTGCACCAATAGTAATCTTGCCTCTGGGCATATGGGATGAATTTACGCCACTGGAATGACGTTATAGGCCATTTGAAAAACATTTCCAGACAGATGAACGATCCAAAAGATTCTGATCCAAAAGGTCAGAATCAGACCCTAATTCATGAAATTTGTTTTGAATGCAAGGTAAATACATGTGCCACTCTTGTAGACACACCCTGGTATATAAATGGATGTTGCACTTTTCATGATCAGGATATTGGTGTTTTACATAGTGATTTTTATGTTTAATGTTTCTACAAGTCTACTATTCTTTACTCTCCTACATGTACCTGACTGTGGGAATGGAACGCTGATTAGCTGTGAGTGCCAGGCTGCTGTTGTTTGACAGTCAAGGTACTCACAGCCAATCAGCGGCCTGTTCCAATAATAGGAGTCACTGATTAGTTGGCGGCTCTGCGAATGACAGAAACCATGTAAATTCTGCCATTTACAGAGAGGAGCTCTATGTGTATGCACATATAGCTCCTCTAGGCCTGTATTGGTTTGGGTCACTCTTTTTTTATTTTTTAAAATCCCTGGGATTGGGATACTGACATGAACAAGTGTGCTGACAAGCACAAGGGTAGGTGAGTATGGATTTTTTACTTGTAGCAGATTCTACTGGACAAGTGGACCAAGTAACAACAGGGACAAGATGAGTATGTGTAAAGCTGGCCATACACTTGTCCAATATGGCCTCTTTTCACCCAATTCCATCAGATCGGGCTGGAAAATTGGGTGAAAAATGACAAAATCAGGGGTGTTTGACATCTGATTCAATTAGATGCGTGGTCCAGTACGCATCGGGGCTGAGTCAGTGGTCGGACGTGCTGTGCGTAGGATAAATCGGAATCGCAGCCATCAGGTGCACATCGTGGCTAGTTTTTTAGCGCTGCGATATATTGCATACAATTTCTCAGTTGTGTTCACTTGAGTGGCTTTTCTCTGGACGCACTCACCCACCCACAGAGCGGAAGCAGCAGCAGCAGCGTGCAATATATTGTATGTAAAAATTAGTGATGAGCGGGTTTGGTTCCTCGGAAACCGAACCCCCCCGAACTTCACCCATTTTACACGGGTCCAAGGCATACTCGGATTCTCCCGTATGGCTCGGTTAACCCGAGCGAACCCGAACGTCATCATCCCGCTGTCGGATTCTCGCGAGATTCGGATTCTATATAAGCAGCCGCGCGTCGCCGCCATTTTCACTTGTGCATTGGAAATGTTAGGGAGAGGACGTGGCTGGCGTCCTCTCCGTTTATTAATCTTAATGCAAAAATATTTGTGCTTATTCCTTAATTGTGGGGACTGGGGAGCAGCTGTATTATATAGGAGGAGTACAGTGCAGAGTTTTGCTGACAGTGACCACCAGTATACGTTGTCTGCCTGAAAAACACTCCATATCTGTGCTCAGTGTGCTGCATATATCTGTGCTCACACTGCTTTATTGTGGGGACTGGGGAGCAGCTGTATTATATAGGAGGAGTACAGTGCAGAGTTTTGCTGACAGTGACCACCAGTATACGTTGTCTGCCTGAAAAACACTCCATATCTGTGCTCAGTGTGCCGCATATATCTGTGCTCACACTGCTTTATTGTGGGCACTGGGGACCACCAGTATATTATATAGGAGGAGTGCAGTGCAGAGTTTTGCTGACCAGTGACCACCAGTATACGTTGTCTGCCTGAAAAACACTCCATATCTGTGCTCAGTGTGCTGCATATATCTGTGCTCACACTGCTTTATTGTGGGGACTGGGGAGCAGCTGTATTATATAGGAGGAGTGCAGTGCAGAGTTTTGCTGACCAGTGACCACCAGTATACGTTGTCTGCCTGAAAAACACTCCATATCTGTGCTCAGTGTGCTGCATATATCTGTGCTCACACTGCTTAATTGTGGGGACTGGGGAGCAGCTGTATTATATAGGAGGAGTACAGTGCAGAGTTTTGCTGACAGTGACCACCAGTATACGTTGTCTGCCTGAAAAACACTCCATATCTGTGCTCAGTGTGCTGCATATATCTGTGCTCACACTGCTTTATTGTGGGCTCTGGGGACCACCAGTATATTATATAGGAGGAGTACAGTGCAGAGATTTGCTGACAGTGACCACCAGTATATATAGCAGTACGGTACGGAAGGCCACTGCTCTACCTACCTCTGTGTCGTCAAGTATACTATCCATCCATACCTGTGGTGCATTTCAGTTGTGCGCAGTATATATAGTAGTAGGCCATTGCTATTGATACTGGCATATAATTCCACACATTAAAAAATGGAGAACAAAAATGTGGAGGTTAAAATAGGTAAAGATCAAGATCCACTTCCACCTCGTGCTGAAGCTGCTGCCACTAGTCATGGCCGAGACGATGAAATGCCATCAACGTCGTCTGCCAAGGCCGATGCCCAATGTCATAGTAGAGAGCATGTAAAATCCAAAAAACAAAAGTTCAGTAAAGTGACCCAAAAATCAAAATTGAAAGCGTCTGATGAGAAGCGTAAACTTGCCAATATGCCATTTACGACACGGAGTGGCAAGGAACGGCTGAGGCCCTGGCCTATGTACATGGCTAGTGGTTCAGATTCACATGAGGATGGAAGCACTCATCCTCTCGCTAGAAAAATGAAAAGACTTAAGTGTTATGCACACCAGTGCCTGCAGGAAAGTACTAGTGTCAGAACTGTTATGCACTCCAGTGTCTGCAGGAATGTACTGGTGTTTGAACTGTTATGCAGAACAAATGGACTCACAGACAAACTGGGGAATATGACATAACGTACACAGAAGGTGATAGGGTAACAAAATACACACACAGTGAACAGAGAAGCCCAGAGGCTAAGGAACTGGGTATCTCCCTTGTATTAGAACTGCTCAGATGTAAAAGCAAGATGTTGTGTTTTAATACGTAGAGAACCCGAAATGCTGTTGCTAAGGGCAACAGCAAAACCCTAAAGGGTTACCAACGGGTGTGGCAGTAAACTCCTTGGTCAGAGATGGAATGATAGACACAAGGAGAGCCTCCACAATCCTGATTCTCACTTGCAGTGCACAGGTTTAAGCTTACTGCCACTAAACTGACCCCTGACACCTAGCACAGTGAGACAGGATTAGACAGGCAAGTGTTAGAATACAGCCGCAAACTTGCTAAGTTCACAGAGTAATAACAGAACCCCAGCAAGCTAAACGACTGACTCCAGTCTTACTGCTAGGTCTGGATTGGCAGAGTGTAATACCAAATCCCCAGGCCTATTTGCAGTAAGCAACAAACAAATACAAAGCTACACAGTACTGGCTAACTTTCATGAACTGACTAACCAACAGAGATTCAGCAGCATCTGCTTACCCTGAAAAGAGGCCTTATAAAGCAGGTGCTGTCCACGCCCCACTCAGACCTCACAGACTGTGAGCACAAAAACCAGCACCGGATCCCCTACCGTGCACAGAGCCTATAACCACTGCACAGCAAAAGACCCGAACCGGAGTATCAGCTGCGCTCAGGTTACTCCACTAGCACTTGTCTCCTGGTTGCCATGACGACGTGGCAGCACAGGGCAGGAGACCCTAACAGTACCCCCCCTCTGACGAGGGGTCAAAGAACCCCTACCACCGGGTTTATCGGGGAACTGCGAGAAGAAAGAGCGTATCAGTCTGGGGGCATGAAGATCACAACTGCGCACCCACGACCGCTCCTCCGGGCCATACCCCTTCCAGTGCACCAAAAATGACAACAACAAACTCCCTCTGGCCACGTATCAGAAGAGGGGAAGGTCTTCCACTGGAAGAAGGATTACTAATCGCCCGTTTTAAAAGGGAACAATGAAATGTTTTATTGATACCCAAAGAACGGGGCAGATCTAACTGAAATGCCACCGGATTGATAACCCTGGTGATCTTATAAGGGCCGATGAACCGGGGCCCTAACTTATGAGATGGCTGTCTCAACTTCAAATTCTTGGTAGACAACCAGACGAAGTCTCCTAATTTGAAGCTGCAGGGTCTTTTCCGCTTATCAAAAACCCTTTTGGTCACTAATGACACAGACACAAGGGCTTTCTTCACTTTCCGCCAAATACCTCTAAGGACCGAAACCACAGAGGAACCACCAGGCGTGGAGTCCAGGGGGTCAAAAGAATTGGCCTTAGGATGATGCCCATACACACAAAGGAAGGGAGAGATCCCTGTAGCAGAGTGAGCCGCGTTGTTATAGGCAAACTCCGCCATGGACAGATGAGCAACCCAGTCAGTCTGACACTTGGAGACATAACACCTGAGGAACTGCTCCAAGGACTGGTTCACCCTTTCAGTCTGCCCATTAGACTGCGGATGGTAGCCTGACGACAAGCTGACAGAAATCTGGAGATCGGAACAAAATGCCCTCCAGAATTTGGCCACAAACTGGGATCCGCGGTCAGAGACCACATCAAGTGGCAACCCGTGGAGACGCACAACATGCAGCATAAATAATTCAGACAGGCGTCTGGCTGATGGCAGCCCAACCAGTGGAACGAAGTGCGCCATCTTCGAAAACCTGTCAACGACAACCCAGATGGCTGTCATCCCCGAGGATTTGGGCAAGTCCACCACAAAATCCATTGAAATGTGGGTCCATGGCTTAGATGGGATAGAGAGTGGATGTAATGGGCCAACAGGAACCCCTCTAGGAGTCTTATTTCGGGCACAGATGTCACATGCCCGAACCCACTGATCCACATCCTTAGCCACCGAGGGCCACCACACCGCCCTAGATAGCAACTCCCGAGTTCTGGCAATACCCGGGTGACCTGCCGACTTCTTGGCATGGAATTCCAGGAACACTCGCTGTCTTAACCTAGGAGGCACAAACAAAAGACCTACCGGAAGGTCTGGAGGAGCCTGCTCCTGTGCTCTAAGGACTAATGATAAGAGGTCCTGGGTAATGCCCACTTTAATACATGATGGGGAAACAATGGGCAACGGCTCCTCGGTGGTCTCCTGGATTGGAGCAAAACTCCGCGAGAGCGCATCAGCCTTGATGTTTTTTGACCCAGGGCGATATGTTATCAAAAAATTAAAGCGAGCAAAAAACAAAGCCCATCGTGCCTGCCTGGCATTGAGACGCTTCGCTGACTCTAAATATGCCAGATTCTTATGGTCAGTGAGAATTGAGACCACAAACTTAGCCCCCTCAAGCCAGTGTCTCCACTCCTCGAGTGCATCCTTAATAGCCAACAATTCCCGGTTACCCACGTCATAATTCATCTCGGCAGGCGAAAATTTACGGGAAAAGTAAGCACAGGGATGAAGGCGATTATCAGACACTCCCATCTGAGAAAGCACTGCCCCAATACCCATCTCAGAGGCATCCACCTCCACCACAAAAGGACGCTCTGGATCTGGGTGTCGCAGCACCTTGGCCGAAACAAATGCCCTTTTGAGACGGGCAAAAGCCGCTTTAGCCTCACAAGACCAGTGAGCAACATCCGCCCCTTTCTTAGTGAGTGCCACCAAGGGCGCCACTATAGACGAAAATCCAGCGATAAATCGTCTATAAAAATTCGCAAAGCCCAGGAAACGCTGAAGCGCCTTCAAACTAGTGGGCTGCACCCAATCCAGGACTGCCTGTACCTTGGAACCCTCCATTTGGAAACCTTCTGGGGAGATAATATATCCTAGAAATGCGATTTGCTGAACTTCAAATTCGCACTTCTCCAGCTTCGCCCCAAGCCGGTGGTCTCTGAGTTTCTGGAGGACTAAGCGTACATGCTTCCGATGTTCCTCCAGGGAATGGTAGAAGATTAGGATGTCATCTAAGTATACAACTAAGAATCTATCCAAATATTCCCTGAGCACATCATTCATGAAATCCTGGAAGACTGCCGGGGCATTACAGAGCCCAAAAGGCATCACCAAATATTCATAATGCCCTGAGTGGGTATTAAAGGCAGTCTTCCATTCATCCCCCTCTCTTATTCGGATTAGATTGTACGCACCGCGTAGGTCAATCTTAGAAAAAATGGTGGCAGTACGAAGCTGGTCAAACAAGACCGAAATGAGAGGCAGTGGGTATGAGTTTTTAATCGTGATACGGTTCAATTCCCTGAAGTCGATGCAGGGTCGCAACGAACCGTCCTTTTTACCCACGAAGAAGAACCCCGACCCAACTGGAGACTGTGAAGGTCTGATAAATCCCTTAGCCAAGTTCTCCTGAATGTACTCTGCCATAGCCTGAGTCTCAGGACGTGACAGGGAGTACAACCTGCTCTTGGGAAGCTTAGCATTTGGCAACAAATCAATGGCACAGTCATAGGGGCGATGGGGAGGTAGTACCTCTGCAACTTTTTTGGAGAACACGTCCGCAAAATCTGCATAACACCCTGGCAATCCTGGCAAACTTAGCTGCGAGAGCCTGACTGGAAGGCTCAAGCAACTCCTGAAACAATCAGTACCCCAACTAAGAATCTCCCCAGAGACCCAGTCAAATTGAGGATTGTGGGCCCTTAACTAGGGTAACCCCAACACCAATGGGGCAAAAGTACAGACAGTCACATAAAAGGACAATTTTTCAGAGTGTGTGGCTCCAATAAACAAAGAAATCTGGCTAGTGCAAGAGGTAATTTTACCTTGGGATAATGGTTCCCCGTTTAACCCACAAATCTCAATTTCCGATGCCAAGGGTACTAAGGGAACAGAGTGTTTTAGGGCGAATTGGCGGTCCATAAAAACCCCGTCGGCCCCACTGTCCACAAAGGCCTCAGTCTTGACAGTTTGACCGAGGATCTTCAAGGTCACCGGAATGATAAAAGTCTTCTTGGGAAATTCTGACTTCTGGCCTGACAGGATATTTCCCATCACCCTCAGGCCCTGAAGTTTTCCGGCTTTTCTGGGCATGATACTACCACATGACCTTTATTCCCACAGTACAAACACAACCCCTGCTGTCTCCTCCGCGTCTTCTCACGCGAGGAGAGGCGGGTAGCCCCAATCTGCATAGGCTCCTCAGAAAATTCCTCAGAGTCTGAGGTTCCCTTGGGAAGGAAGGAAATCTCAGTCTCCCTTTCAAGCCTACGCTCTCTCAGCCGTCTATCCACCCGGATGGATAACTGCATGAGCTGATCCAAGCTATCAGGCAAGGGATATTGTACCAGTTGGTCCTTTATCTGGTTAGAAAGACCTCTTCGGTACTGGTGTCTCAGGGCTGGGTCATTCCACTGGGTATCATGGGCCAACCTCCGAAACTCCGTACAGTAAACCTCAACTGGCCTTCGCCCTTGCTTAAGGATCGAAATCTGAGCCTCGGCTGAGGCGGTCTTGTCAGGGTCATCATACAACATGCCCAGTGCCGTAAAAAAAGCATCAACACTTTTAAGCGACGGACAGTCAGGCTGCAACCCATATGCCCAGACCTGTGGGTCTCCTTGTAGCAAGGAAATCACTATGCCCACCCGCTGAATCTCCGACCCAGAAGACTGAGGCCTAAGCCGGAAGTATAGCTTGCAGCTCTCCTTGAAACAAAAGAACTGCGAGCGATCTCCAGAAAAACGATCCGGGAGATTTACTTTCGGCTCCTTAACCCCTGCAGGTGCTGCTGCTGCGGGAGCTCCGCCAGCAGCCTGGGAGGTGTGCATTTTAATGGACAAATCATTAAATTGCCGAGTCAGGACCTGCACCTGATCGACCACCTGTTGCAACGTATTTTGAGGGGTATGCTCCATATTCCCACAAAATTTCAACAGGAGTATTAGGCTGCTGAATATGTTATGCACACCAGTGCCTGCAGGAAAGTACTAGTGTCAGAACTGTTATGCACTCCAGTGTCTGCAGGAATGTACTGGTGTTTGAACTGTTATGCAAAACAAATGGACTCACAGACAAACTGGGGAATATGACATAACGTACACAGAAGGTGATAGGGTAACAAAATACACACACAGTGAACAGAGAAGCCCAGAGGCTAAGGAACTGGGTATCTCCCTTGTATTAGAACTGCTCAGATGTAAAAGCAAGATGTTGTGTTTTAATACGTAGAGAACCCGAAATGCTGTTGCTAAGGGCAACAGCAAAACCCTAAAGGGTTACCAACGGGTGTGGCAGTAAACTCCTTGGTCAGAGATGGAATGATAGACACAAGGAGAGCCTCCACAATCCTGATTCTCACTTGCAGTGCACAGGTTTAAGCTTACTGCCACTAAACTGACCCCTGACACCTAGCACAGTGAGACAGGATTAGACAGGCAAGTGTTAGAATACAGCCGCAAACTTGCTAAGTTCACAGAGTAATAACAGAACCCCAGCAAGCTAAACGACTGACTCCAGTCTTACTGCTAGGTCTGGATTGGCAGAGTGTAATACCAAATCCCCAGGCCTATTTGCAGTAAGCAACAAACAAATACAAAGCTACACAGTACTGGCTAACTTTCATGAACTGACTAACCAACAGAGATTCAGCAGCATCTGCTTACCCTGAAAAGAGGCCTTATAAAGCAGGTGCTGTCCACGCCCCACTCAGACCTCACAGACTGTGAGCACAAAAACCAGCACCGGATCCCCTGCCGTGCACAGAGCCTATAACCACTGCACAGCAAAAGACCCGAACCGGAGTATCAGCTGCGCTCAGGTTACTCCACTAGCACTTGTCTCCCGGTTGCCATGACGACGTGGCAGCACAGGGCAGGAGACCCTAACATTAAGCTGGCAAAAGCACAGCAAAGAACTGTGCGTTCTTCTAAATCACAAATCCCCAAGGAGAGTCCAATTGTGTCGGCTGCGATGCCTGACCTTCCCAACACTGGACGGGAAGAGCTTGCGCCTTCCACCATTTGCACGCCCCCTGCAAGTGCTGGAAGGAGCACCCGCAGTCCAGTTCCTGATAGTCAAATTGAAGATGTCACTGTTGAAGTGCACCAGGATGAGGATATTTTTTTTTTTCATTTTTCTTTGCATCATGTGCTGTTTGGGGACAATTTTTTTGAAGTGCCATCCTGCCTGACACTGCAGTGCCACTCCTAGATGGGCCAGGTGTTTGTGTCGGCCACTTGTGTCGCTTAGCTTAGTCACACAGCGACCTTGGTACGCCTCTTTTTTTCTTTGCATCATGTGCTGTTTGGGTACAATTTTTTTAAAGTGCCATCCTGCCTGACACTGCAGTGCCACTCCTAGATGGGCCAGGTGTTTGTGTCGGCCACTTGTGTCGCTTAGCTTAGTCACACAGCGACCTTGGTGCGCCTCTTTTTTTCTTTGCATCATGTGCTGTTTGGGGACTATTTTTTTGAAGTGCCATCCTGCCTGACACTGCAGTGCCACTCCTAGATGGGCCAGGTGTTTGTGTCGGCCACTTGTGTCGCTTAGCTTAGCCATCCAGCGACCTTGGTGCACCTCTTTTTTTCTTTGCATCATGTGCTGTTTGGGGACAATTTTTTTGAAGTGCCATCCTGCCTGACACTGCAGTGCCACTCCTAGATGGGCCAGGTGTTTGTGTCGGCCACTTGTGTCGCTTAGCTTAGTCACACAGCGACCTTGGTGCGCCTCTTTTTTTCTTTGCATCATGTGCTGTTTGGGGACTATTTTTTTGAAGTGCCATCCTGCCTGACACTGCAGTGCCACTCCTAGATGGGCCAGGTGTTTGTGTCGGCCACTTGTGTCGCTTAGCTTAGCCATCCAGCGACCTTGGTGCACCTCTTTTTTTCTTTGCATCATGTGCTGTTTGGGGACTATTTTTTTGAAGTGCCATCCTGCCTTACACTGCAGTGCCACTCCTAGATGGGCCAGGTGTTTGTGTCGGCCACTTGTGTTGCTTAGCTTAGTCACACAGCGACCTTGGTGCGCCTCTTTTTTTCTTTGCATCATGTGCTGTTTGGGGACTATTTTTTTGAAGTGCCATCCTGCCTGACACTGCGGTGCCACTCCTAGATGGGCCAGGTGTTTGTGTTGGCCACTTGTGTCGCTTAGCTTAGCCATCCAGCGACCTTGGTGCACCTCTTTTTTTCTTTGCATCGTGTGCTGTTTGGGGACTATTTTTTTGAAGTGCCATCCTGTCTGACACTGCAGTGCCACTCCTAGATGGGCCAGGTGTTTGTGTCGGCCACTTGTGTCGCTTAGCTTAGCCATCCAGCGACCTCGGTGCAAATTTTAGGACTAAAAATAATATTGTGAGGTGTGAGGTGTTCAGAATAGACTGAAAATGAGTGGAAATTATGGTTATTGAGGTTAATAATACTATGGGATCAAAATGACCCCCAAATTCTGTGATTTAAGCTGTTTTTGAGGGTTTTTTGTAAAAAAACACCCGAATCCAAAACACACCCGAATCCGACAAAAAATTTTCAGGGAGGTTTTGCCAAAACGCGTCCGAATCCAAAACACGGCCACGGACCCGAATCCAAAACCAAAACACAAAACCCGAAAAATTTCCGGTGCACATCACTAGTAAAAATGTCACCTAAAGTACCAAATCAGATGGAAGCACTCCCAGGGAGCTTCCGGGGGAGTTCAAGAGAAATCAGATCCGACTTGTGCCTCAGACAAGTCGCAGTAATGTATGGGGGCCTTAAATGTGAGTGTGTGTTTTAAAGTTGTACTGTCTACGGTGTGTTTGTAGTTATTTAAATATTTATTTATCAGGGAGACTATAGGTACTAGCAGGCCATTAATTCCCCACATGATTCTCCAAGTACCAGCATGTGAGGGAGGCTTGCTGAGACCTCTAGTCCTCCTGTAAAGGACAATATTAGTCTAAATTTTACACAAATGCTATCAAATCAGCACCCAGGTGTGCTGGGAATAGTCCCAGGATTCACTCTAGCCCTGGGGGATCCTTGGGAGGGGGCACTCCTTTATCGGGGAAAGGGGGGGGGGGTCACCACTTTCCAAGGAATCCCAGAGCTGGGGTGACTATTTTGAGGATGAATGCTTTGGCCGGGTGACCATGTCATGTTTGTCCCCTGGCTATGGCATTACCTCCCTGCTAGTTAGAGCCCAGTGCTGATACTGGAAATATGGGGGACCCCTACTGATTTCCCCCCCCCCTGTATTTCCAGCACCCCACATCAATATTTTCCTAAAATTATCTCTATTTCACTTAAAAAAACAAAAGACTGCATGGATCTCACTGATCTGTATAGGCTATGCAGCAAACACAGCTAAAAGCAAGTGCATTGATTTGGTGCACTGAGGTGAAATTTTGGAATTTGAGCATTTTCACAAAAAATATTCCTAACAAATTTGCTGTTTGCATTGGTACCATTGTTATTTTGATGTTGTTTGTTCCAGTGGTGATTTGCTATGATTTGATCTGCAAAGTTGAGTTTGACATGCAGTTTCCATGCAAATTGGCCCTTAGTAATTTTGCAATTTGACAAATTACGGCATTATCACAAAAGCCCCACCAAATCACCCAAAAACTATTCTTATTATATTTCCCCACAAGACTGAATAACAAACTGTGGGGGTGATTCAGACTGGAACACTGCAGCGGCAGCGTTCGCAGTCTGGTGTCTAGTGTGGTGTGCACCTGTGCAGCGCTGCACTGCACATGCGCACACAGTGAGATGTGAAAGCATCTTACTAGTGTGATAGCCTCTGCCTGCCACCGGGCGCCGAGAGCATCTCCATCCAGCCAGGCACACGTGCCCGTGATGGAGACGCACCCCATTCACTTGAATGGAGAGCATCTCCGTCAGCATGCCCGAATGGAGACGCTCAGAATGGGAGTGTGTCTGTGTTCTCCCAGCGTGACTAGGTGGACGTATCACCTAGTCATGCTGGGAGTGCACGTCTGTGATGGTGCCACCTCAGATTAGTGTGGCTCCATCTGTAGTCCTTCCAAAAACAGTTTTATAGGGGACCTTACAAACCATGCACTTCAGGCACAAAAGGGCAGTCTCTGCATTGAAGTGCTTGATTTTTTTAAACTGTGCATGTCCTTTTGAATATAAAACATAAGGGTGGGTGGGAGGTCCCAAGGACAATTCCATCTTGCACCACTTTACTTTTCATAATGGGTTGTATTTTTGAGGGACATTGGAGATGTGTTTTTTTTTGCATAAACAAACATTTTTTATTGGTTATTGCTCTAATACATTACTAATTTGCAACAGAATTGTTAACCAGAAAAGAACATAATGTTAATACAATCGTCAAGGATTCCCAACAAGGGTTGAAGAGCAATGTTAATAGTCAAACATTTCTGACTAGGGTTGAAGAGCAATGTTCATATTCAAGGATTCCCTAAAAGGGTTATAGTGCAATGTTAGTAGTCAAGGATACCCAACTAGGGTTTAAGAGAACATAGAGGGTTGACCTGCTTTCTATACTACCAGCATACATTTTACATTATTTTAGTCAAACAAACAATTAAATTATCTAACAAATCAATCAATCATGCAATCAATCAATCAATCAATCAATCAATCATTCCTTCCTTCCTTTACCTGCTTAACACTATATACTGTGACAAGGATCACATGTACCGTGTAAAAGTTCCAAATGAAAGGTTTATTTTCCCCAGCTTTTCCACAGAACAGCAGTTCATGGCATAATGTCAGTTACAAGCAAGTTATAGGTCACATAAAAGTTAATTTGCTCCAGACACCACTGAGATCCAGGACCCCTAACAGTAGTCTATCACCTGGGTGACTAGTTCACCATCAGGAGCCCTGTCTCTTGTGCCTTTTAAAACAAACTAACAAGAGTCTGCAAGCATGCTTGCTGGTTCTCAGACTTGATTAAACAATACCTGCACTGGATTCCAGACCATGCTGTTCTATATCCATGTCATGTATGTTATTGTTGTCCCTGTTACACTCCTTCCCCCTTGGCATCAACCAACCCGTTGAAGCTACTAATTCTTCAGGCAACAACTCTACTTTCCCACATTTATTCCCATTACACATCTGGGAAGACACTCTTCTCGCCTCCTTCCAGAGTCTCTCCTTATTATCTTCTTCCCCCTCCATTAGCTTCACAATAGGGTAGACTGGAGGATCGGGAATTATACATTTCCTAGAGAGGACATCTGCATTGCAAGCTGTTTGCGAAAGTCTGGTGCCTGCAAGACAGGTTCTGTACACAAAGCCTGCCTTAATTCTTATCAGGCTGCTTCAGCTGGCCGAGACCAGATAATATTATCAGGTGAGTTTTTCTTTAAACACTCCGCCAGTGGGGCTGCTCTGGTTACAAAATCACGACTAAACCTGCGATAATAACCCACTAGACCGAGAAACATCCTTAGCTGAGACTTCCATTCTGGTTCAGGCCATGTTGCCGTCGCTTTTACTTTATTGTGTTGGGGTTTAATTTGCCCCCTTCCTAAACATACACCAAGTACTTTGCCTCTATCATTCCTATAGCACACTTTTCTGGGTTAGCCCAAAACCAATTGGAAGGTGAGTCTTCCAATCTGAGCTAAAGATTACAATGTTATCGAGGTAAGCTGCAGGTCACAACATAGATAAATGTTAAGGTATATCTTGAGATACATTTGACTCAGCATACTAAGTAAAATGCATTTTTTGCATTGTATTTTACATGTATTTTTGTACATCAAATAATGATTACCAATATGTCAACATAATTACCGTGTACATGAATGCTGTAATTAATGTCTGTAGAGCTTATAACTTTTTTTATAGCTTTGTGCTAAAAATACTATTGAGAAATAATAGGAAAATGTTAGTGACATTAATATTTCAGTTTTTTTAACAAAACATCTATGCTAATCCTATGACACACTTTCCCTACTAAGTGAAGCCATCTTATTCTTGGTAATTCCTAACTCGCTAGCACAGTATTCTAAAATTGGACCTAACTCAGGTCGTATCGCTAATGCGATGCAACAAGAATATCCTGTTTTGGAGGCTACTGCGCACATGAGGTCCCGTTCTGTGAGTGTGCGGATGGAAGAATGCAATCTCATTACATTACCGCAAATGCCTCTGCCTGAGTGACAGAGGCATTTGTGGGGAAAAGAACGGGGCAGCAGCGTGGCATTGCGGGGGTGTCATCTCGGCGTTGGGCGGGCATGGCAATGAAAATGGTGGTGGGTTTGGGTGGTGGCGTCACTCAGCGACTCTAAAAAAAATGGCCGCCCTGCACCTTCCTTCACAGCCTGGCTGCAGAGACAGGGGGCTTCCACAAATCTGTGATGCAATCGCAAGTACTGTACATTGCGATCGCATCGCTGGCAGGCATTTGCATGCTGGGCGGCCTTGCCTTGTGCTGGGCGGCCCCCAGCATGCGATCGCAGCCAGTTGCAGTTTTGCTGAAGATGGATAAGGTCCTTTGTACTCCACACTTATTACATAAATGATTACATGTATTAGTTAGTTACAATTTTAACCTGTTTCTGACTTAAATGAGAGTGTGAAGTTAAGGTATGTTTCAAGATGCTGGCACCAGTGTCACTGGTGCCAAATAAATTGAAGCAACATGACTTCAACATAGGTATTCATACATTAAAGATATAGGTCTTAATTCAGAACCTGTCGCTGATGTGCAAAAATCGATATGAAGTGATATTTGCGCATCTGCGTATGCGCGTATGCCAGAATAGGGCGTCAACAAAGTATTTTGTGGGCATTGATGCTCCATTTGAGAGGCTCGGTCCAAACAATGGAGGCATGTCCAGACCGTTGCTGGGGCGGGTTGCGGCAGCTGCGTGACCCTTAACATGGCGTAGGCAGAGGACCACTTGAAACATGCAAAAGCATCACCGCCGTGCAATGCTTTCACATGTCTGGGGGGGGGGGGGGAGTGGCTGCATCCGGTACGCGAGGTGGACTTGCCCTGTGCTAGGCGTCTCCCCGCATGTCTAAGAAGTTGATGGTAGATGTGTGTTTTTTTACCCACATCTACAATCAGGTCTGAATTACCCCCATATTCTCTTGTTTTCATAAAACTTAATATCATATATTGTGGCTTTGAATGTCAGACAGGGCCATGGGTATAAGAACTTAGGAAGGCTCAAGGAAAACTATTCTCCTGTCATTTACATGTAATCACCTACTGCATGTAAATCCTTATTTTAGGTATTTTTATTTTCCAGTGGGATTGGTAATGAGTATTGGTATTGCAGTATATGGATATTAGTACATTTACTTTTAAAGTGTCTCATGAGAAATAAGGGCCATGAATCAAATTAAGTGGAGTATTTTATTATTGATATGTAGAACTGTGGATGTTTATCATAGATGAGAGTGTCTTAATTAAAATATTTTTCCTTTTGCTCAGGGCTATTCATTAGATATTCCCACTTACCAATACTTCACTTTTTAATCCTGATGAATAAATATACATTCGTCACGCGTATTGCATGACATTTTATTGCCCTCATCCCCTGTTGCTAATTTCTGTAATGATTTGTAATGAGAATGTCTGCATTAGAACTGACCTTTCTTTTACCTTCTATCAATATAACATTATACTGTATTTATGATGCAGCTGTGTAGGCTATTGTGAGCTCATCATATGCGTACAGACATGAGGCTCTGGTCTGGACCATGTAATTTGCCTCTTTATACTGTAGGTTTTGAATCACAGGGGCTATAGAACCAAATTAGTAACAAAGACATGCATTGGTTTCAAATTAGTATGGAAGCATTTATTTTTGATTCCTGTTCTTTCTTTATGAGGATGATGATGTAAATCTGCACTGATGACTCTTTCATTTAATTTAGAAGCATGAAGCAGACCAGCATCATCCAGTCTTTTGGTACATAGCTTGTGGTCTTACTTTGTTGTATGTATTGTATATACTGTAGTAGAGATGACCGGGCTTGGTTCTCTGAGAACTGAACCCACCCGAACTTCTGGGATCCGAGTGAATCAAAGGGGCGGCTCAGGTTTTCCTCGCCTTGCTCGGATTCCAAAACAAGGCAAATCATCATCAACCTGTAGTCAGATTCTCACTGGTTTTAGATGCTTTGTAAGTCTTTGTGCTGGTGATTTGGGTGCCATTTCACACTGACTCCAGTCCATGCTGCTGTGATGTGCTGTCCTTTGCTGTGCTGCTGAGCTATCCTGTGTCACTTGTTGCGTAAAAAGTAAAATAAAGTTTAAAAAAGTTAAAAGAAATTGTTTTTTTAAAACAAATTTTTGTGTGGGCTGTACCCCAGTGTATTTGTTAACATACATATAAAAGCGCTGTGACTCCAAGCAGTGTTACCTGAGCTGTGAATTAAAATAATAGAAACAATATATATATTGTTCTATTGTTTGTACTACATCTGTATGCTGTACCACAGTGCATTTGTTCAAGTACATACAAAAACGTTGTGACTCCATACAGTAGGAGCTAACCTGTGAATTAAAAAAAGTAGAGAAAACATATATATTGTTCTTTTGTTTGTACTGTTTCTGTGTGTTAGTCGATATAGATAATGATCAGTTGAGAGAAAAGCAGGAGCAGCAACCAAATGTTAGTGCTGCAGCTTTTTTGGAAAATCAGAAACTTATGCTAAAAAAAATAACAACAAGAAGTCCAGTATCAGCTACTTCCCTTCTCTCAGAAAGATCCAAACACTTGCAATCTCCTCTGCCAACACCCTCATAATCAATATCCTCACTAATGATAAGAGTTAATCCTGCATCTAAAATAATGCTAGGTGACTCCTCCCCAATCCAGTATTCCTCAGAAGAATCTATCAGCAGTAGGCCTGCTGCTGCTGGAGGTGGATGTTCATCCAAGAAGGGGACCAAGAAGACCATTGGTAGTTTCAAACAACTGTTAAACAATCCTTTGCAAGAGGTATCAAGTATTACAGCTGTCACCCAGTCGCACAGCGGATCTCTGATGCCATGTCAGCTATGCCAGTATTAGATTTGCAGTTAATATCCTCCATTAATGCAGTGAGTTTAGACAGTAAATTGATGTACTACAGTATGGGGCAGATTTATTAAGCTCTGTGAAGTGATAAATTGGAAGGTGATAAAGGACCAGCCAGTCAGCTCCTAACTGTCATTTTTCAAAACCAGCCTGTGACATGGTAGTTAGAATCTGATTGGCTGGTCCTTTATCACCTTCCACTTTATCACTTCACCGAGCTTAATAAATCTGCACCTACGTCCCCTATACCAAATTCCATCTCAATTCCATTTTACAAGACAAGCAATTCCTTGCATGTACCAGGACATTAAAAAAAAACTAATTATTGGCCTACAAAATAGCATTGTATACACTGACCACTACCACATATACGTGGATGAGCAGAACTGGACAAACTAAAGATTCCATAACTGTGATAGTCCATTTGGTGGGTGAATCACCTTCAGCAGCAGGAGCAGCAGCAGCATCTAACAAACAATGCCAGATCATTCAGAAGGAGGTTACTACCAACTTCACCAAGAGGCATACAGTACCACTGACAATCTTTAAGAAAAACAAAGAGATGTCATAGCAAAATGGTTTACTCCCCTTGGACTCTCCTCAGGAGTTGAAATTTCTGATAACACCCCAAATACTGTGAGAGCAGTACAGCTGGGTGTATTCAAACATGTCCCATGTTTTGCTCACACAATTAATTTGGTAAAACAGAGTTTTTTAAGAAATGACAGTGGCATGCAGATGCTTTCTGTGGCTCAAAAAATGTCTGGACATTTTCAACATTCAACAACAGCATGTAGGAAATTGCAGTGGCTGCAAGAATAGTTCAATTTCCCTGCCACCAATTGAAGCAAAAGGTAGTAACAAGGGGGAATTTCACACTTAATATGCTTCAGCGGATGGAGGTAGAGCAACAAACCATCCAAAGCTACACAACAAACCATGGCATTGGGAAAGGAGGGGGATTGTGCCTTAGTCCAGTGCAGTGGGATATACTTTCTGTGTTGTGCAAGGTGCTCAAACCAAAGTACTCACTTGTGAAGTGAGTTCAGACACTGCTAGCTTGAGCCGGATGATTTCCCTAATTAGACTATTGTAAAAGCAGCTTGAGACAATTAAGGAGGAGATGAAAGAAAGCAATTTGGTCAAGTATGTCGGACTTGTAGATCAAGTCCTTTACTTGCTTCACTAGAATCCAAGGGTTGTCAACATAATGAAATTGGATCACTACACTTTGGCGACTTGATCCTAGGATTAAGTTGTATGTTGTGACTTTCTTTCCAACTGATCCAGATTTTAAGAGATGCAAACAGCTCCTGGTGAGCAAGTTGTTAGCTCAAGTAGTACCTGACATAACAATGTCCCTTTCACCAGTTTCTATGACAATTGCTGCTGCCAGGAAAAAACTGAGGGGCCCAGCGATGATGTAGATGAGTCAACACAACATTTTGACATGTGGTTTGGTTTAAATTAATAGCCCAAAATTAGTGACACCTCTAATGTAACTTTATCTGGTACAGGGAACATCCAAAAAAAGGTGGAAAAAAAGGTGAAGGATTATTTAAATGACAGCATACAAATAGGCATGTCACAGAGTCTGTTGAGTACTGGCCTTTGTACAAACTTGCTTTGCATTATTTAAACTGCTCACCCTTCAGTGAGTACTCAGAAAGAGTTTTCAGCACAGCTGGGAACCTTGTGAGCGATCGGCATAGGAGTATACTTCCTGAAAATGTGGAAAAGATGAGGTTCATCAAAATGAACTGGAAATTCAATGAGGAAGACCTTTACCTGCAATTACATCAAAGTACAGAGACTTCTGTAATGGTGGATTCCAGTGGGTACTATAGTGTAAAGATTATTTAAACAATTATGAGGATGAGGATGATAATGACTATGACATTTTGCCACTGTAGATATAATTGACAGCACTTTTAGCATAGCTGCCTTAAGCCCATTGTTAGCTTTTTTTGTGGAGGCTCAAACAAACAAAGCACTTCAGCCACAAAAGTGGCAATCCCTGTTGCTGAAGTGTTTGTTTTGTTAAACTGTACATGTTCTTTTTACTATCCAATATAAGGGTGTGTGGCAAGGCCCAATGATAATTCCATCTTGCACCACTTTTTTCTTCTGCCGCTGCTGTGTGGCAATGTTTCATAGATGTGCTATAAACTGGCGTGTGTTTGTGCTGCTGTTCTGTCGCATAATAACCAGCCAGCTTGCTGTAGCCTTGGGCCAATATCGATAAAAACAATATTATGAGCTGTGAGGTGATCAAAATTGAGTAGAAATGACTGAAAATTAATGTTACTGAGGTTAGTAATACTGTAGTAACATAAAAGGCCCAAATTATGTGATTTTAACCATTTTTATACATTTTTGAAAACAAATACAGATCCAAAACTAAACCAAAACATGAAGTTAATACATATCCAAAACCAAAATACAGGGGTCGATGCACATCCCTAGTATAAAGTGTAGGCAACTCTAGTAATAAAAATAAATAATTCTCATCCTTCTTTCCCAAGTATTCTGAGTACCATTAGGGTAGACTTTTTAATAAATATATTTTACATGTGGATATCTATTTATCTGGAAACCTGTAATCTGGAAGATAAAAGTATAGTCACTGACTTATGTTGACACATAATATATATAGTTTTCTGTACAGCACATATTCACTAATGTGACTGTATGAACTTTGTTGACTTGTTATCCCTTATGTGCAAAGAATCAGAAAGATCAGGGCTCTTTCTAGCCAATTTTGCTCCCAGTGCAATATTTAATAATGTGCCTCCCCCGCTTGACATAAAAAAAATTGCCCCCCCCCCTAGATATAAGATATGCAAATTTGCGCACAGTTAAGGTGCACGCGCTCCTGGTAAGGGGGCATGGCCTCACTAAAATAGATGTGGCCTCATTAAAATGGGTGTGGTCTCACATAAAAAGACTACCTTACACCCCAGTTTTTGACCTTGCACAAACAGACCTCGGCCACCACAGGGGAAAAAAATTCCACCATATTAAGCCCCACACAGTAATGCCCCATGCACCATATTATGCCCCCTGCACCATATTATGCCACACACTGCAATGCCCGTGATATATTATGCCCTACAGTAAAGCTTACTTTTAAATTACCTGCTCTTTGCCAAGGGTTTCTCATGCTGGGTGTCATGCTCATTGCTATGCTCGTTTCCAGGGGTTTCATGCTCTGGGATCCATGCTCATTGCCAGGAGTTTCATGCTCTGGAATGGGTGTCATGAATGTTGCCAGGGGTGTGTAATGCTAGTTGCTGGGGGTGTGTAGTGCTCATTGCCAGGGGTAATGCTGATTGCCAGGGCTCAGGGGTGTGTAGTGCTTATTGCAAGGGATAATTCTCATTGTCAGGGCTCAGGGGTGTATAATGTTAGTTGCCAGGGGTGTGTACTCTTAGTTGCCAGGGGTGTGTAATGCCAGGAGTGTGTGCTAGTTGCCAGGGGTGTGTAGTGCCAGGGGTGTGTAATGCTATTCCCCAGGGGTGTGTAATGCCAGGAATGCGTGATAGTTGCCAGGGATGTGTTGTGCCAGGGGTGTGTATTGCTATTTGCCAGGGGTGTGTAATGCCAGGAGTGTGTGCTAGTTGCCAGGGGTGTGTAGTGCCAGGGGTGTGTAATGTCAGGTGTGTATGCTAGTTGCCAGGGGAGTGTCATGTTAGGAGTGTGTGTTAGTTGCCAGGGATGTGTAGGGCTCATTGTCAGGGGTGTGTACAGAGCCCATAAAAAGGCCTGCCTGCGGCTCCTGCCCACCAGCCCGCAGTTCCCCTGCTCCCCCTCCTTCCTGTCATTAGTACTCCGCTCGGGGGTGGAGTTACGAGAAATGATGCATTGCATCATGATGTCACAACGCACACGCATAATTTTGCTAAACTCTGCCCCCCAAGCAGAGTACTAATGACAGGGAGGAGGGGGAGCACACAGAGCATCTCAAAGTGCCTCGGCGGGTGCCCCGTGCAACAGCATGGCTGGCCCGCTGCAAGAAACAGCTCTGAGAAAGAGGGCGTGTAAGCATAAATTGAACACAATAAGGGCATGCAGTTTATTTTGACTTAGGGGACAATTTATCAAGATTTGTTTGCTAAAATAATGTGAAAAATGGTGTTTTCACACCCATATCACATTATTTTTGTTTCACTCAAATGTATTTTTCATATCCAATTGACCTAGTGGTTTCCCCCTCTAACCACAAGGTCAATTGGGGATGACCCTTGTGGTTTTTCCAATTAATAAAAAAAAGCATTTTGTTTCCCCCAGCACCCTGAATAATACCAGTAACCAGAATTAAATCCTACACAATATTAGAATTCAGAGATCTTAGTTACATATATTTGCACAAATGTATGAATAAGCCCCCAAGCTGCGTCAAGGCCTCTCTGTATATTGGGGGTCCCTAGTGCTATATCTACGTGCAGGGTGTGGCACCCCAAAAATCAGCATAAGCCAGAAAGCCGAGGGCAGCATACCAGTGAAAAATCTATAGTGTTAATAAATTAGTGTTAGGAAGCCAAAGTTATGTACAGGAAGTGAAACAAAAATAATGAGATGTAATTAAAATAATAAAGAAATAGTGTTAGAAAATAAATTAGTAAGTGATAAGTGTTAATAGAATGTAAAGGTATGCCACCCTAAAGCCATCCGGCCCAGCCAATCCAGGGGCACCGCACCCCACACCTTCATTACCCCAATCTGGGTCTATGATTAACCAGCAAAGAGCAACATGATAATGGCTCCTTATTTATATATATATCTAAGCTAAGAGCTACCTACGGTGGAGCAACCCCATAGTGCTCCATATGGCATATCAGGACCTGTACCTCCTCCTAATGCAGGATCCTTTCTGCCTCTCACAACAGACATATATAGTGGCAGATGCTCAATTAGCTTAGTGATATCACTCAGGTGATATCAAGGGAGGGGGATTTCTAAGCAAGAAAAAAAGCATTTTGTTTCCCCCAGCACCCTGATTGATACCAGTAACCAAATTTAAATCCTACACAATATTAGAATTCAGAGATCTTGGTTACATATATTTGCGCAAATGTATGAATAAGCCCCCAAGCCACGTCAAGGTCCTCTCTGTATATTGGGGGTCCCCAGCGCTCTATCTAGGTGCAGGGTGCGGCACCCCAAAAATCAGCATAAACCAGAAAGCCCAGGGCAGTATGCCAGTGAAAAAACTATAATGTTAATAAATTAGTGTTAGGAAGCCGAAGCTATTTACAGAAAGTGATACAAAAATAATGAAATGTAATTAAAATAATGAAGAAATAGTGTTAGTAAAGAAATTAGTAAGTGATAAGTGTTAATAGAATGTAAAGGTATGCCACACTAGAGCCATCCAGTCCAGACAATCCAGGGGCACCGTACCCCACACCTCCATTACCCCAATCTCGGTCTATGATTAACCAGCAAAGAGCCACATGATAATGGCTCCTTACTTATATATATCTAAGCATCTAGATATAGTGCTATGGGCCCCCAATATACAGAGGGGCCTTGACGCAGCTTGGGGGCTTATTCATACATTTGCGCAAATATATGTAACCAAGATCTCTGAATTCTAATATTGTGTAGGTATTTCCAATTAAGCAGTTCCCACCATAGAAGTGAATGGAGTCGAGCGGCTCAATTCATTCCTATGGGCAAACTGTGATAGAAAGAGCCCAGGGAGACCAAAGCCAATCAAGAAGCTGTTGCTATGGTAGTGGCTCCTGATTGGTTGCCAGATCCTTCTAGTGACATTAGTCACTTGAAGGCCAGCAGTTGCATAGTATAAGTGTATGTGATCATACAAACTTCTGCATGTCCGTTTTGGATCTGGTTTCTACTTTTTTTTTAACCCCTGGGGTGCCTACATGGACCGAACAGGACTGATCTACACTGGATTAGGTGAGTATATATTTTTTTTTCTACAGGTGCCCTAAGGATTACTACATGGACAAGTGGACATAAATGGTTACATGGGATGTAGGTAAGTATATGTAAGTGTGCTTTATTAAAGTTATACTGTCTAAGGTGTGTTTGTGTCCTGTGTTTATTTTAATATTTATTTTACAGGTGTAACTACATGTACCAGCAGGCCCTTTAATGCCCCGCATGCTGATACTTGTGGTTCTCAAAGTAGCAGCATGCAGGGGAGGCTTGGAGTGACCTGTAGTTCAACAAGTAAAAGACAATATTTTATCTATTTTTTACACAATGGCTATCAACCTGGCACCCACCACCCACTCTTCCAGAGTAACCCAGCCAGGTCTGACTAGTTTGGGGAGTAATGCCACAGGCACAGAGACCTGTATGAATGTGTCCCCAGCCTGTGGCATTATCTTCTTTGCTAGTGGAGCCAGGTGCTGGTTTCAAAAATACAGGGGACCCATACGCCCTTTGTCCCTCTCTTCCTGTATTTTTGGAACCAGGAATGGTCCAAGAACCCAGTGCTTGTTGTTTAAATGCTACACAATTTTTTCCTGGTATTTTAATAACCAGAACAGCTCAAGTAGCCCAGGGCTGGCTATACTTAAGAGGGGAACCCCACACAATTCATTTAATTTAACTGTTTACATTTTAACACAATGAAGTCCTGCATGACTTTCAGTGATCTGGATGGGGTTTATTAAGTCATGTTCACAAAACTCACCCGTAAAACACTACCCTTGATTACGATTGACATCAACATCGGAAAACTTGAATTGAACAAACATGGTAGTTAGTAAATTACCGATTTTGATTTCAAAAAGTTAAAATGGCTGATGTCAGCAGAGATTGATCTTGATCAAAATGGTCAGAAACACAGATCTTAGTAAAGTTACCCCAACATGTGCAGAGAGATCAGATTTGGGTGGTGTGTGGTCAATCTGAAATCTAACTTGCAGTGTAAAACTAAAGCTGTCTAACATGCAGCCAGTATTTAACCAGCACAGAAACAATATAACTAGAGATGGGTGGGTCCTGTTCCACCCATACTTCCCGATATGAGTCTGGATACGAGTCCAGCTCAAGTTTTTCCCCCAGGCTCGGATCTCAAAATGAGGCAAAACATCATCAGCCACCTGTCAGATTCTCGCAGTGTTTTGGATTCTATAAAGGTCCTGGTGATTTGTGCCATTTTTACTCCAACTGGGGAGAGTGCACTGAAAGGACATGTCTGTCTGCTGGTTTGTGGGGCGTGGGCGTAGGGCTGCTGGCTGCTGTAGGGCTAGTGTATCAGTCCAGGGGTGCTATGTCAGTCGCTAAGTGGTGTATCTGACAAGAAAAGATCTGTCCATAATCTATATACATGCAGGTGCTCTGACCCAGTGTAAAAAAATACTTGTGTGTACAATACAACCAGGTGCTGGTGTGTCTACGTATCAGTATTAGTCCAGGGGTGCTCTGTCATCTGGTGGTGTGTCTGACAAGGGGTGATCTGTCCGTATACATCCAGGGGCTCTGCCCCAGTGTAAAAAGAAACCCAGTATACTCTGTGTACATCCATGGGCTGGTATGTCCGACTCCTATCAGTATCAGTTCAGGGATGCTCTGTCTATCATCTGGTGTATCTGACAAGGGGTGCTCTGTCCAGTTAGGAGTAAACTGTCCGACCATTCATGGGCTCTGCCCCAGTGTAAAATTAAAGTAATAAAAGCTTAAAAGCCTAAAATATAATTATAAAAAAATATATATTTTTTATGTTTGTGCTATACTCCAGTGTACTATACAATTTTTATTTTATTTTCATAAGTACTGTTACACTGCTGGTCAGACCGCAATATATTATTATTTTGTACTCATAGACATATTGTGTGATACTGTTGGTGAAATTAAACTGCAGTGTTTGATTACTATTCCTGACTCATACACATATTGTGTGACACTGTCGGTGAAGGTGGTACCACAGTAATATATTTTTTCGTACACATCACATACACATATTGTGTGACACTGTTGGTGAAATTAAACTGTAGCGTTAGAGTATTATCTCTGTATCATACATGTATTCTGACACTGTAAGTTGTAAAAAAAATTGTACAAATTGTAGTGTGTGCTGTATCCCACTAGGTTTGTGTTTGTTGATAGATAAGGTAGATGAACAATTGAGAAGAGAGTCATAGATATCTTAAGGGCATGTAAAATCAAAGAAAAAGTAAAAGTCAGATTAGTAAAAATTATGATAATGATATTACAAATAAAAATTGATGTCTATGCAATAAAGACCATCACCAATGTCCCCAATGATTAATTTAAATTTCTAAAATCAAACAAATTAAATGAAATTACTCTTCAATCCTGCCTTCCACAACATACATAGAGACACAGACCTTTATCAGTTATTAGATCAGGGGCCCAAGGGAGGTAGACTCCCTTGGGCCCCTGATCTAGTTACTGATAAAGGTCTGTTTCAGACTAAGTTTGCTGATTTTTTTTATTTTTCAAAAACAGCTAAAATCACATGATGTGGCCTTTTTTTTGTTCCTAGAGTATTATTAACCCCAATAACTCTAATTTCCAGGCATTTCCAGGCAATTTTGACCACAGTACAAACAATGAAAAATATATATTGTAGAATATATATTTTTAGATGCTGTAATCATCTGTATAGATTATTTTCAGCCTCAATGTAGAATCAGTTGCTGAAAGATATGTTCGACCTGGAGAAGGTAATCATCTTTACGCAAGGTATTTAGTACCATGTAAATGTTTTTGACCAATATACACAACTATTTGTCTATTTTATACAAATTTTTGTATTAGTTCAACATATTTCCACCTTATTGCAGACATCGTGCCAGAAAGTGAGTGCAATTGCGCTAAGTCCCAGATGCGGCTTCTTATATGGAATCCAAAACCTGAAAGATCCGACACTGGATGAAAACAATATTGTCATGTGGTCAAAATTGACTGGAAATGAGTGGAAATTAATGTTATTGAGTTTAATAATACTGTAGGAACATTGGCAAAACCAATACAGATCCAAAACACGAAGGAGGACAGATTCAAATTGAAAACCCAAAACCCAAGATTTGTGCCGGCGCACATCACTAACAATAACCCACTCAAAGCTATATCTTTCTGCACATGGTGCATCTGCCCCACCTGCAGTGCAACATGGCTTCGTCCCTTTGTGTGCTTTTTTAGTTTGCTAACAAACCTGAATCAGGCCCATTGTCCTTAATGTTAAACATTAACATAAGCGCTTTCTGAAAAAAGGATCTTAAAACTAGTATTACAATATTTTCATGTAAATGATGAGAAATGTGTCCTGGTCATACTAGATGACTTAACATAAGGACAAGACTAATAATTGCTTCAGGAATATATATATTTTGTAGTTCATGTTTTCCACAGCAAGGACACTTCTACCCTGAAGCAATCACTTCTGCACTATCTAAACTAAACATGACCATTTAACTTGCAGGCACATAAACTGTAACCCCTGTATTTCAAGCCCCCAGGAAATTTTTCGTTGACATTGTGTACAAGATATATAATATAATTCAATTTCACATTTTTCTCTTCTAAAAAACGTCACATACTGTATGCTCCCAGAAATAATTCCCCCATGACACAACATTAAGGAATCTATTCACTGCATCTAAATTACATCCTACAGTCATCTTTACTGGCAGTGCCTGAAGATCTATAAGGATCAGTGTCTAGATGGAAATTAGGGTAAATTAGTTGTAAAAAAACAGACCTGCATCTTAAACGTATCATCATAGCTATTCTTAGCAGCCTAATTATGTTTAAGCTATTGTTTCAGGGCATTGTTAGCTTAGGTAATTAGATGAAAAGCCTTATACAACAATGTACATTCAGGAAAAACCCAATTTGGCATGTTATTATTGATTTATAAGGCAGCAATACAGTAAATCCACCAATGCTGGGCTCGTTAGGCACTAAATGCCAGGCATTATGACACTTACAGAACATCACTAATGCTGTACAGGGGCCCATAATAAATAACATATTATCTACTTGAAAGAATTAAAATATAAAGGAAAATGTAATGGAAAAAGATGATGGGATCAGTAGCATACATCCAGGGATGGTGCTAGTTAGAGGGGCAGCTCAAATACTAAATGATTGGTATAATGGGCCTAATTCAGATCTGATCATAGCAGCAAATTTGTTACCTAATGGGCAAAACCCTGGGGGTCATTCCAAGTTGATAGCTAGCTGCCGTTGTCGCAGCACAGCGATCAGTCTAAAAATCGGCATTTCTGCGCATGCGTATGCACCGTCGTAGAAAAACGCAGGCGTGGCAGAAAAAATGCAGGCGTGGCTGTGTGTTCGCTAGGCGGGTGTGTGACTTCAAAAGCCGTCCCTCCGTCGTTAGAATCAACGCACATGGAGAGTAACTACAGGGCTGGTCTTGTTTTGAACAAAACGATTTTGTAGGTGCTCTGCTGCACGAGCGTTCACACTTCTGCAAAGAGAAAATACACTCCCCAGTGGGCGGCGACAATGCGTTTGAACGACTGCTAAAAGTAGCCAGCGTGCGATCAACTCGGAATGACCCCCCATGTGCACTGTTTGTTTTTTTGCCAAGTACGTGGATTAAAAGCTCAGAAGAGGACCGATCTACACTGGATTTTTGTGAGTATAATTTTAATTTCAGGTAACCCATGGATTCTACTTGGAGAAGTGGACCGACCCTCGTGTGAACATAGGTAAGTATGTGTGAATGTAGGTGTGCATGTATGTAATAAAGTTGTACTTTCAAGGTGTGTGAGTTCTGTTTTTATTTGGGTATTTTTTTGTAGTAGTACTACAGGTACCAGCGTGCCCATTTTTCCACCTCATGCTGGTACTTGTGGTTCTCCAAGTACCAGCTTGCGGGGGAGGCTTGCTGGGACTTGTAGTACTGCTACAAAAAAACAATATTCTATTTTTTTCACAAGGCTATCAGCCCCCCATCCGCAGCCCTTGGATGGGGGGACAGCCTCGGGCTTCACCCCTGGCCCTTGGGTGGCTGGAGGGGGGGACCCCTTGATTTAAGGGGTTCCCACTCCTCCAGGGTACCCCGGCCAGGGGTGACTAGTTAGTGATTAGGGCCGCAGGGACCTATATAAATGTGTCCCCCGGCTGTGTCATTATCTCTCTGACTAGTGGAGCCCAGTGCTGGTTCCAAAAATACGGGGGACCCCTACGTTTTTTGTCCACCGTATTTTTGGCACCAGGACCAGGCGCAGAGCCCGGTGCTGGTTGTTAAAATATGGGGGAACCCCTGTCAATTTTTTCCCCATATTTTTGCAACCAGGACCGGCTCAAAGAGCCCGAGGCTGGTTATGCTTAGGAGGGGGGACTCCACGCAAATTTTCCCCCCAGTTTTTACATTAAACAGACCATTTCCCATAGATAACCATGCACAGATCTCACTGATCCTTGCATGGTTATCCAAACTCGACTGGAAAAAGCAGGTCTATTTTTTTGCTGCTTTTTTTAACGATTCGCAAAAAAATACACCAGCACTTGAGCACTCAGAGACTAACACCCAAATACGAATGAATAGTGAATACCCGTGTTGTAGGAAATAACAGCCGCGTTTGACCGATGGTCTATTCATTCGTATTTCTGAAGTTTGTCATTCAAACCATTATGAATAGTCCAAACACTGCCAAGATTTGTGCTTAGTGAATTCCCGTGTTGGGACTTAGAAAAAATAACACAAATCGGACAAACTCGATTTTTTAGTAAATTTTGGCCCACCTGTGATAAATTCAGTTGATTAGACAAGATTTGGAAAAGCACACACCTGTCTCTATAAGGTCCCACACTTGACAGTGCATGAAGTCAAAGGAATTGTCTGTAGACCTCCAAGACAGGATTGTGTCAATGCACAAATCTGGGGAAGGTTACAGAAATTTATCTGCTGCTTTGAAGGTCCCAATGAGCACAGTGGCCTCCATCATACGTAAATGGAAGAAGTTTGGAACCACCAGGACTCTTCCTAGAGCTGGCCAGACATCTAAACTGAGTGATTGGGGGAGAAGGGCCCTAGTCAGGGAGGTGACCAAGAACCCGATGGTCACTCTGTCAGAGCTACAGAATTCCTCTGTGGAGAGAAGAGAACCTTCCAGAAGGACAACCATCTCTGCAGCAATCTACCAATTAGGTCTGTATGGTAGAGTGGCTAGACGGAAGCCACTCCTTAGTAAAAAGCACATGGCAGCCTGTCTGGAGTTTGCCAAAATGCACCTGAAGGACTCTCAGACTATGAGAAACAAAATTTTCTGGTCTGATGAGACAAAGATTGAACTCTTTGGCATGAATGCCAGGCATCATGTGTGGAGGAAACCAGTCACCGCTCATCCCCAGGCCAATACCATCCCTACAGTGGTGGCAGCATCATGCTGTGGGGATGTTTACAGTGGCAGGAACTGGGAAACTAGTCAGGATAGAGAGAAAGATTAATGCAGCAATGTACAGAGAAATCCTGGATGAAAACCTGCTTCAAAGCGCTCTTGACCTCAGACTGGGGCAACGGTTCATCTTTCAGCAAGACAACGACCCTAAGCACACAGCCAAGATATCAAAGGAGTTGCTTCAGGATAACTCTGTGAATGTCCTTGAGTGGCCCAGCCAGAGCCCAGAATCCGATTGAACATCTCTGGAGAGATCTGAAAATGGCTGTGCACGACACGTCCCATCCAACCTGATGTAGCTTGGGAGGTGCTGCAAAGGGGAATGGACGAAACAAAGATAGGTGTACCAAGCTTCTGGCATCATATTCAAAAAGACTTGAGGCTGTAATTGCTGCCAAAGGTGCATTTACAAAGTATTGAGCAAAGGTTGTGAATACTTATGTGCATGTGATTTCTTAGTTCTTCATTTCTAATAAATTTGCAAAAATCTCAAAAAAAACTTTTCACGTTGTCATTATGGGGTATTGTGTGTAGAATGTTGAGGGAAAAAATTAATTTATTCCATTTTGGAATAAATCTGAAACATAACAAAATGCGGAAAAAGTGCAGAGCTGTGAATACTTTCTGGATGCAATGTACAACAAATTCTTTGGACATTACTATTAGTTGTGCTCACCTTGTACCAAAATAATTAAAGAATCTCTGTTTTCACCATAAACCATTAGAAATGGTTATTAGTCTCTGCGTGGTCTTTTTTTTAGATGTTTGAGGTGGCTCTGTATAAGAAGATTCTTCCTCACTCAATAAGAGATCTCACGTGGTCTTATTCTCCAGGTTTATATATAAAAAAACACAAGAAAGAAAAAACACATACAGTATAGTGTAATACTGTATAGTCCAAATGTTCTTCTCTTTCTTACTGAGAATGAGGGATCTTACAGGATACTCCTATCACCAGTTCTACATGTAGACAAAAATAGCGTACTGTACTTACACCAAAGTGGAGTGGATTCCTCCCATTAAGGTATCTTTTATGCCATACTATGGCAACAATTCCTTGTGGATATCACTATCCTTCTATAGGATCACCTCACAGTGCACAAAACAGAAGCAGTAAATAATGGGCATACCTAACTTACAGCAGTAGTTGCTTTGATATGCACGTAAGGGTATCTTTACGGGTGGTATTCATGTGACCGCCGGTCAGCTGACCGACAGTCACATGACCTCCTCCACCAGCCCGATGGGTCACTGTCCCGATGGTCGGCATGCCGACCAACAGGGACTATTTCCACTCATGGGTGTCCACGACACCCATAGAGTGGGAATAGAACCCGTGGTGACCACAGGTCGCCACCGAGCCCGCAGCGTGGCGAGCGCAGCGAGCCCGCAAGGGGCTTGCTGCACTCGCCCCTCCCCGCCGGGTTCCCGGCATCTTTATGCTGCCGGGCTCCCGACGTTGGTAAGCTGACCAGCGGTCAGGAGACTGCCGGTCAGCCGTACTACGCCCATCTTTACATTAGCTGTGTTCCTTTCAAACTCCTATCCCCCACTTATTGTCCTCGTACATAAAGCAGTACAGTGGGGAGAGAAAGAATGGCCCTCATTCCGAGTTGTTCGCTCGTTGCTGATTTTCGCTATGCTGCGATTTGTTGCTAATTGCGCATGCGCAAGGCACACAGGGCGCATGCGCTTAGTTATTTAACTAAAAACTTAGCAGTTTTGCTGTGGATCCTGTGGCGCTTTTCAGTCACACTGCTGATCGGTAAATGATTGACAGGAAAGGGGCGTTTCTGGGATGTAACTGAGTGTTTTCCGGGAGTGTGCTATAAAACGCAGGTGTGTCAGGGAAAAAAACGCGGGAGTGTCTGGAGAAACGGGGGAGTGGCTGGCCGAACGCAGGGCGTGTTTGTGACGTCAAACCAGGAACTAAACAGACTGAGCTGATCGCAATCTGTGAGTAGGTCTGGTAATCTTTCGTTCGCTATTCTGCTAAGCTAAGATACACTCCCAGAGGGCGGAGGCCTAGCGTGTGCAATGCTGCTAAAAGCAGCTAGCGTGCAAACAACTCGGAATGAGGGCCAATGTCTGTATCAGAGCTGTTTCTCAAACTTCACATTTATTGAACAGAACAAATCTCAATTGAGATATAGTTAAAACATATAAAAGCTATATGTCTCTGTTTTAATGCCTGTTACCAACACATTCTGTGGGTTTTGAACACTGTCATATCCAAGGTGACAAAATCATATATGCCAGAGTTCCAGTGACTGTGACTAAGTTTTCATAATCACATAATAGTGCCATTTAACAAGGACTTATACATGCCAACAACTGTTACCTGTAGCTAAGATGGTCCCTTTTCTGTTATGCACAGTACACATTTCTTTAGCAAAATAAACTTTACCAACAAAGGAGGTGGTTCTTCACAGTAAGAGCAGTAAGGATTTGGAATTTTCTGCCAGAGAAGGTAGTAATGGTGGACTCAGTCAATGGGGTATATTTACAAAGATTCATAATTGTCGGAATTTGGTTGAAGTTTAAACACGAATGACATCGGGAGTGATAATTTGCAACTTTTTGTTTTTTTACACCTTATTTACTATGCTGTCGTATTCTGCATTGTCATGTTTTCTGTTGTCGATGTCATTCGTAATTTCGGCCAGTCTTTTACGGGAGTGATTAGTAAAATACTGCCGAACTTAACACAATGAATCCCGGCAGGATCTGTGAGATCCGTGCAGGACTTCATTGTGTACCTTAAAAAAAGTGTTTAAAGTGTTAAAAATAAGGAAAAAAAATTGTGTGGGGTCCCCCCTCCTAAGCCTAACCAGCCTCGGGCTCTTTGAGCTAAAAATACAGGGAAAAAATTGACAGGTGTTCCCCCATATTTTAACAACCAGCACCGGGCTCTGCGCCTGGTTCTGGTGCAAAAAATACGGGGGACAAAAGACGTAGGGGTCCCCCGTATTTTTAACACCAGCACCGGGCTCCACTAGTCAGAGAGATAATGCCACAGCCGGGGGACACTTTTATATTGGTCCCTGCGGCCCTGGCATTAAATCACCAACTAGTCACCCTGGCCTGGAGGAGTGGGAACCCCTTAAATCAAGCTGTCCCTCCCTCCAGCCACCCAAGGGCCAGGGGTGAAGCCTGAGGCTTTCCCTCCCATCCAAGGGCGGCGAATGGGGGACTGATAGCCTGTTGTGTAAAAATAAAAATATTGTTTTTTGGAGCAGTACTACAAGTCCCAGCAAGCCTCTCCCACAAGCTGGTACTTGGAGAACCACAAGTACCAGCATGCGGGGGGAAAACAGGCCCGCTGGTACCTGTAGTTCTACTACAAAAAACCTACCAAAATAAAAACAAAACACACACACCTTGAAAGTAAAATTTTATTAAACATACATGCACACTTACATTCATACATACTTACCTATGTTGACACGAAGAGTCGGTCCTCTTCTCCAGTAGAATCCCGGGATACCTGTAAATAAAAATTATACTCACAAAAAATCCCGTGTAGATCGGTCCTCTTCTTTAAATTTGTAATCCAGGGAATTGGCAAAATAAAAAAATGGATTACCCGGACCACGCACTGAGAGGGGATCCATGTTTACACATGGATCCCCTTTCCCCGACTGACGGGACCCCCCGTGACTGCTGTCAAAGAGGGTCCCTTCAGCCAATCAGGGAGCGCCACGTCATGGCACTCTCCTGATTGGCTGTGCGTGCCTGAGCTGTCAGTCAGGCTGCGCGCTGTAGATACAATGTAGTGCATAGGCGCTCCATTGTATCCAATGGTGGGAACTTTGAGGTCTGCGGTAGACCGCGAGGTTAAGTGGGGTCACTCTTGTGGTTGGCCCCACTTAACCTCGCATTCTACCGCAGACCGCAAAGTTCCCACCATTGGATACAATGGAACCCCTGTCAATTTTTCCCTGTATTTTTACAACCAGGACAGGCTCAAAGAGCCCGAGGCTGGTTATGCTTAGGAGGGGGGACCTCACGCAATTTTTTTTTCTGATTTTTAACTCTTTCCCACCCCTTCCCACTGATAAACATGCATGGATCTCACAGATCTGTGCATGCCTATCAGAACACGGTAAAAAAAAGCAGATCTATTTGAAAACTGCTTTTTTTTACGATTTGTATTTTTTCACGGCAGTGTTTGGCTATTGCCGGCAGTGATTGTGAATACGAATTTTTAGTAAATTACCGAGGTGTATAAAATAACAGGCGTATTTGACCGATGGTGTATACATTCGTATTTTTTTCTTTGACTTCCAAAAAAATACGAATGCCCTCATCACTGCCGAGATTTCAGTTTAGTAAATTCCTGAGATGACACTTTGATGAAAAAACACCAAATCTGTCAAAATCGGGAGCTTAGTAAATATACCCCAATATGTTTATAAATAAATGAGATACATTTCTAACTGAAAAAGGTATCCAAGGATAAAGCATTTAAAATGAATGTACTTAGTAAAAATATGGCTATACCTATGGTTATATACAGAATACTGTAGTGTAATTTATACAGGTTGAACCTGATGGACATCTTGTCTTTTTTAACCTCATTAACTATGTTACTATGTGGCTCCTCTGTTCCAAGACACTTACAAATGGAGCCATGCTAGGCGTGGCTCCGTCTGTGACTAGCGCGCCTATCGCCGAGAGCGTACCCATCCACATGACAACATGCATATGAGGCACACAAGAAATGGTGCTCTTGCATGTGTTTACATCATGGCTGCCCATGTGCCACCAAAATGTTACATGAGATGTTGGATTATCTGAAAACTATTACAAGTGCCAGAGCTATCCTGCAATATTACCAGGATTATTTCAGCATTAACAGAGTGTACATCTTACATTTAATATTTTTATTTAATAAATAGGAATTGGTTTTACGCTCGTTCTTCAAACGTCACAGGACTTCCGCCTGGTGATTCCCGCTGGGTGCTTAGCAACTGGGACACCATGTGGATGTCTCCTAGCTACAGTGATGCTGCGGCTGTACTTGCAGCGCTGCAGCTGCACAAAGTTAATTTATTAAGTTGACACTCCCAGACTGGATCCCCATTGGTTCAGCTGTCTGTTTTAGTCCATTTCTTGTGGTCTCTAGTTTATTGTGTGAGCCCCTACTGCTAGAGGTTTAAGTTCAGGCAGCAACCTAAGTACTAGTGTACGTGCTATGTACTAAGGGAACAGCGGAGGGTTGTTATTGGTGGAAAACCCTCTCACCGGATCTTGGGGTCTCACACAAATAGCATTAGAGTGCCTAACAATTGGTTATATTTTTACTACTTGACATTTAAAATTTACTGCACTCCTTGGGTGTCTCTACTAGTTGGAAGAGCAATCCTAATTTTATTGTGTTCTCTACTGGAATAGTACAGAATATATTTAGGAGCAGTGTTACCAAGTTACATTCATGTTTACTATTTTATATTTACTGTACTGTATATTTAATTAGTAACATAGTACCATAGTAACTAAGGTTGAAAAAAGACAATTGTCCATCGAGTTCAACCTATTTGTGATCTCCTATGCAGGCTTATTATAGGACTAGTTATTTTTATGTTAGGACTAGTTATATTAACTATAATGTGTGCCTACGCACCATAACCCTGAATATCTTTATCCAATAGGAATTTATTTAACCCATTCTTAAAGGTGTTGACTGAGTCCGCAGTTACTACTCTCTCAGGCAGGGAATTCCAAACACGTATTGTCCTTACTGTGAAAAAACCTTTTCGCCTTAATGTGCGGAAACTCCTCTCCTCTAACCTAAGCGACTGACCACGTGTCCTCTGTGCTGATCTTATAGAAAACAGGTCCCTCCCAATCTCTGTGTATTGACCCCTTATATATTTGTAGCTGTTGATCATGTCCCTTCTTAGTCTCCTCTTTTCCAATATAAACATGCCTAGCCTTGCAAGCCTTTCCTCGTATTCCAGCATCTCCATGCCCTTGATTAGTTTGGTCGCCTGCCTCTGAACGTTTTCTAGCTCCAGGATATCCTTTTTGTAATATGGTGCCCAAAATGGCACACAGTATTCAAGATGAGGCCTCACAAGTGATTTATATAGATGGGAGTATAATACTCTCGTCCCTTGCATCAATTCCCCGTTTTATGCATGCTAATATCTTACTAGCCTTGTTTGCTGCACTCCTACTTTGGGTACTGCTGCTTAATTTGTTATCTATGTGAACCCCTAAGTCTTTTTCAGTACAGAATCCCCTAATATTACCCCATTTAGTATGTAGGTGTTATTTTTGGTCTTGCCCCCACAGTGCATTACCTTACACTTGTCTGTGTTGAATCTCATTTTCCATTTTGCTGCCCATGCTTCCAGTTTAATTAAGTCATTCTGAAGAGACTCAGCATTCCCCTCCGTATTTATAATCTTACACAATTTGGTATCATCTGTGAAAATTGATACCATGCTCTCTAGACCTACTGTTAGGTCGTTGATGAAAATGTTGAACAAAAGTGGTCCAAGTACAGACCCTTGTGGCACACCACTTAGTACTTTAGTCCAATTTGAAAATGATCCATTGACCACAACGCGCTGCTCCCTATTATCTAACCAATTACTAACCCAAGTGCATATTGTGCTCCCTAGTCCTATTTCTTGTAGCTTGTAGATAAGAATGCATGTGTGGTACAGTGTCGAAAGCTTTGGCAAAGTCTAAAAAGATTACATCCACCTCTTTACCCTGATCTAGGTTCGCACTTACTGTTTCATAAAAGCCAAGTAAGTTGGTCTGACATGATCTGTCCTTCACCAAATTGTATCCAATGTTTCATATATTGTGGTATGTACAATTTGATAAAAATGTCAAGAGTCAGAATAAGGCCCTTGTGGATTTTCAATCATACAGAATTGTATGTGTTTTTTTATTACTTGTATGTTTTGAGAAAAACTATATTTTTCAAAACTTCAGTTCTCCAGAGAAACATAATTTCAGTTGTTGTCAATAATGATATTATTCAGAGTGATTAACTAATGATAATCACTCTGGCAAAGGTCTTTTGTTAAAGACAAGTGCACAGCATATCATCCTCAGCTTTAGCTATACTGCACTTTCCCCAGCTTTATCCATACTGCATGTTCCCCATCTTTATCCATAAGGCATGTTCCCCATCTTTATCCATACTGCATGTTCCCCAGCTCTACCCATGCTTCTTAGAAACTTCTATTGGAATGCCGTCGAAACCAGGAGCTTTACCCCCAGGGAAAGACTTAATGGCTAATTTGATTTCCGCTGTTGTTAAGGGAGCATCCAACATCTCACGTTCTGCCCTGGTAATGATGGAAGTCCTATCTCAAAGAGATGTGTCCCCTTACATCTTTGCTTTTTTTTACCAATTTGGCACAACATGCAAAACACGGCTAAGCTGTTTTTCACGAGTAGCGAGTGGATTAATTTTAACATTTTTGATTGCCATAATAGAATATGTATAAAGTAACATATTAAAGAAGCAAATTAAGAAAAATCACAGGCATGGCTAAATCTCTGAGTCTAGGGCATGCAAAACCGCGCCATACATGGCTGGATATAGCAAAGATGTATGTGGACACATATGTATCTGTCTGACTACATTTTAGCTTAGTTTTATATACCTCTCTAAAATTATTTACAAAGATTTCAACAAATCTCAGGAGTAGAACCAACCAAATTCCCATTAGCAGTCTGGGTTTTTGCAATCACATCTGAATGTCTATCTGTCTGAGCCAAATAAGCCAAATAACTACCAGAACTATCTGCATTAAAATAATAGAATGGGAGGTAAACAACATTCTACGGGCAGCCCCATCACCTAAGTGAGCTGTCCATTCCCTTTGTGCTTCTAACCACATACAGTATCTTTAGAGGCTTTCAATTTATCATTTAGATAAACTAACTCAAGAGTATTGCACTTCATCTCTAGTTCATTGGCCTTTTTCCTATATGCCATTTTCAGTTCAGCATTTTTTTTAATCAACGATCCACGTAGGAAAGCCTTGAATGCATCCCATACAACTGTCGTAGGTATGGAGCCCATATTCTCATCAAAAAAACTCCGCCCATGGCAGTTCCAATTCTGACCCATTCCCCATATGCATTAACCACAATGGGTGGCATTTACAATATGCCTGTCCCCTTTTTTTTCTAAGGCTAATTATATTATAATTGGTAAATGTTCGGCTATACTTCTTGATTTGTATTCTACAGTAGAAACACTAGGTAGCAATTTCCTAGACACAAACACCATGTCTATTCTAGAAAAGATATGGAAAGATTGAGAGAAACATGAATACTGTTTGGCCCTAGGATTTGTATCTCGTCATGGATCCACCCACCCCAGATCTGTCACAAACGTTGCCAGCCCTCTATTACCTTGTGTCGTATAAGTAGCCGATTTCCACCATCTATCTATATGGGGATCTAGTACGTTATTAAAGTCACCCAAGCATACCACAGGAGAATCCGGAGAGGAGGCCACAAATTCAACTGCCCTTTTTAACACCTCATATGAAACCGGTGGAGGAATATAAATAGCTAATAAGTAGATCTGACTATAACACATTACTACCTCCAGGGTCTACTGGTGTGGCATTCTGACCCAGTAACCACATCCCAAGAATCACCAGCTGAGTACACACTTTATCCATAATGCATTTTCCCCAGCTTTATCCATACTGCATGTTCCGCAGCTTTATCCAAACTGCATATTCCTCAACTTTATCCATACTGCATGTTCCCCAGCTTTATCCAAACTGCATATTCCTCAACTTTATCCATAATGCATGTTCTTCAGCTTTATCCATACTGCTCATTCCCCAGCTTTATCTATATTGCATATTCCCCAGCTTTATCCATACTGCATGTTCTCTAGTTTTATCCATACGGCATATTCCCCAGCTTTATCCATACTGCTCCTTCCTCAACTTTATCCATACTGCATGTTCCCCAGCTTTATCCATACTGCATGTTCCCAAATGTATCCATACTGCATGTTCTCCAGCGTTATACATATGGCATGTTTCCCAGCTTTATCTATACTGCATGTTCCTCAGTATTATGCATACTGCATGTTCCCATCTTTATCCATACTGCATGTTCCCCAGCTTTAGCCATACTGCATATTCCCCAGGTTTATCCATCCTGTACGTTCTCCGGCTTTATCCATACTGCATTTTCCCTAGGTTTATCCATACTGAATGTTCCTCAACTTTATCCATACTGCACGTTCCCAAAATTATCCATACTGCATGTTCTCCAGCTTTATCCATATGGCATGTTTCCCAGCTTATCTATACTGCATGTTCCCAGCTTTATCCATACTGCATGTTCCCCAGCTTTATCCATACTGCACGTTCCACAGCTTTATCCATATTGCATATTCTTCAGCTTTATCCATACTGCATGTTCCCCAGCATTATCCATACTGCATGTTCCTCAGCTTTATCCATACTGCATGATCTTCAGCTTTATCCATACTGCATGTTCCTAAGCGTTATCCATACTGCATGTTCCCCCGCTTTATACATACTGCAAGCTCTTCAGCTTTATCCATACTGCACATTCTTCTGCTTTATCCATGTTGCATATTCCCCAGCTTTATCCATACTGCATGTTCCCTAGCTTTATCCATACGGCATGTTCCCCAGCTTTATCCATACTGCACCTTCCCCAACTTTATCCATACTGTATGTTCCCCAGCTTTATCCATACAGCATGTACCCCAGCTTTATCCATTCTGCACTTTCCTAAGCTTTATTCATACTGCATATTTCAACTTTATCCACACGCCATTTTCCCCAGCTTTATCCATAAGGCATGTTCTCCAGCTTTATCCATACGGCATGTTCCCCAGCTTTATCTATACGGCACGGTCCACAGCTTTATCCATACTGCACGTCCCCCAGCTTTATCCATACTGCATGTTCTTCAGCTTTATCCATCCTGTGCGTTCCCCAGCTTTATCCATACTGCATTTTCCCCACCTTTTTCCATACTGCATGTTCCTCAACTTTATCCATACAGCATGATTCTCAGCTTTATCTATACTGCACATTCCCCAGCTTTATCCATACTGCATGTTCCCAAATTTATCCATACTGCATGTTCTCCAGCTTTATCAATATGGCATGTTTCCCAGCATTATCTATACTGCATAGTCCCCAGTTTTATATATACTGCATGTTCACAGATTTATCCATCCTGCATGTTCCCCAGCTTTATCCATACAGCATGTTCCCCAGCTTTATCCATACTGCACATTCCCCAGCTTTATCCATATAGCATATTCTTCAGCTTTATCCATACTGCATGTTCCCCAGCTTTGTCTATACTGCATGTTCCTCAGCTTTATCCATACTGCATGATCGTCAGCTTTATCCATACTGCATGTTCCTCAGTGTTATCCATACTGCATGTTCCCTAGCTTTATACATACTGCAAGCTCTTCAGCTTTATCCATACTGCACGTTCTTCAGCTTTATCCATGTTGCATATTCCTTAGCTTTATCCATATTGCATGTTCCCTAGCTTTATCCATACGGCATGATCCCCAGGTTTATTCATACTGCTCCTTCCCCAACTTGATCCATACCGTATGTTTCCCAGCTTTATCCATACAGCATGTTCCCCAGCTTCATCCATTCTGCACTTTCCCCAGCTTTATCCATACTGCATGTTTCCAACTTTATCCACACAGCATTTTCCCCAGCTTGATCCATACTGCATGTTCCCCAGCTTTATCCATACGGAATGTTCCCCAGCTTTATCCATACGGCACGGTCCCCAGCTTTATCCATACTGCACGTCCCCAAGCTTTATCCATACTGCACATTCCCCAGCTTTATCCAAACTGCGTGTTCTTCAGCTGTATCCATACTGCACGTTCCCCAGCTTTATCCAAATAGCATATTCCCCAGCTTTATTCATACTGCATTTTCTCTAGCTTTATCCATGTGGCATATTCCCCATCTTTATCCATACTGCTCCTTCCCCAACTTTATCCATACTGCATGTTCCCCATCTTTATCCATACGGAATGTTCCCCAGCTTTATCCATACGGCACGGTCCCCAGCTTTATCCATACTGCACGTCCCCAAGCTTTATCCATACTGCACATTCCCCAGCTTTATCCAAACTGCGTGTTCTTCAGCTGTATCCATACTGCACGTTCCCCAGCTTTATCCAAATAGCATATTCCCCAGCTTTATTCATACTGCATTTTCTCTAGCTTTATCCATGTGGCATATTCCCCATCTTTATCCATACTGCTCCTTCCCCAACTTTATCCATACTGTATGTTCCCCAGCTTTATCCATACTGCACGATCCCCAGCTTTATCCATATTGCATGTTCTTCAGCTTTATCCATACTGCATGTTTTCCAGCTTTATCCATATTGCATATTCCCCAGCTTTATCCATATTGCATGTTCCCCAGATTCATCCATACTACATGTTCCTCAGTTTTATCCATACTGCATGATCTTCAGCTTTATCCATACTGCATGTTCCTCAGCTTTATCCATACTGCATGATCTTCAGCTTTATCCATACTGCATGTTCCTCAGCTTTATCCATACTGCATGATCTTCAGCTTTATCCATACTGCATGTTCCTCAGCTTTATCAATACTGCATGTTCCTCAGCTTTATCCATACTGCACGTTCCTCAGCTTATCCATATTGCATATTCCCCAGCTTTATCAATACTGCATGTTCTCTTGCTTTATCCATATGACATGTTCCCTAGCTTTATCCATAATGCTCCTTCCCCAACTTTATCCATACTGTATATTCCCCAGCCTTATCCATACAGCATGTTCACAGCTTTATCCATACTGCATGTTCCCCAGCTTTTTCCATACTGCATGTTCTCCAGCTTTATCCATACTGCATGTTGTTCAGCTTTATCCATCCTGCACGTTCCCCAGCTTTATCCATACTGCATTTCCCTAGCTTTATCCATACTGCATGTTCCTCAACTTTATCCATACTGCATGTTTCTTAGCTTTATCCATTTTGCATGTTCTTTAGCTTTATCCATACTGCACATTTCCTTGCTTTGTCTATATTGCATATTCCCCAGCTTTATCCAGACTGCATGTTCCCCAGCTTTATCCATACTGCATTTCCCTAGCTTTATCCATACTGCATGTTCCTCAACTTTATCCATACTGCATGTTTCTTAGCTTTATACATTTTGCATGTTCTTTAGCTTTATCCATACTGCACATTTCTTTGCTTTGTCTATATTGCATATTCCCCAGCTTTATCCAGACTGCATGTTCCCAAACTTTATCCGTACTGCACGTTTCCCAGCTTTATCCATACTGCATTTCCCTAGCTTTATCCATATTGCATGTTCTTCAGCTTTATCCATATTGCATGTTTCCCAGCTTTATCCATATTGCATATTCCCCAGCTTTATCTATACTGCATGTTCCCCAGCTTTATCCATACTACATGTTCCTCAGCTTTATCCATACTGCATGATCTTCAGCATTATTCATACTGCATGATCTTCAGCTTTATCCATACTGCATGTTCCTCAGCTTTATCAATACTGCATGTTCCTCAGCTTTATCCATACTGCATGTTCCCCAGCTTATCCATATTGCATATTCCTCAGCTTTATCCATACTGCATGTTCTCTTGCTTTATCCATATGGCATGTTCCCTAGCTTTATCGATACTGCTCCTTTCCCAACTTTATCCATACTGTATATTCCCCAGCTTTATCCATACAGCATGTTCACAGCTTTATCCATACTGCATGTTCCCAAATGTATTCATACTGCATGTTCTCCAGCTTTATCCATACTGCATGTTCTTCAGCTTTATCCATTCTGCACGTTCCCCAGCTTTATCCAAACTGCATTTCCCTAGCTTTATCCATACTGCATGTTCCTCAACTTTATCCATACTGCATGTTTTTTTGCTTTATCCATATTGCATGTTCTTTAGCTTTATCCATACTACACATTTCCTTGCTTTGTCTATATTGCATATTCCCCAGCTTTATCCAGACTGTATGTTCCCCAGCTTTATCCATACTGCACTTTCCCCAGCTTTATCCATACTGAATTTCCCTAGCTTTATCCATATTGCATGTTCTTCAGCTTTAACCATACTGCTTATTTCCCAGCTTTATCCATTCTGCATATTCCCCAGCTTTATCCATACTGCATGATCCTCAGCTTTATCCATATTACATGTTATTCAGCTTTATCCATACTGCATGATCTTCAGCTTTATCCATACTGCATGTTCTTCAGCATTATCCATACTGCATGATCTTCAGCTTTATCCATGCTGCATGTTCCTCAGCTTTATCCATACTGCATGTTCTTCAGCTTTATACATACTGCACGTTCCCCAGCTTTATCCATATTGCATATTCCCCAGCTTTATTCATACTGCATGTTCTCTAGCTTTATCCATACTGTATGTTCTTCAGCTTTATCCATACTGCATGTTCCCCAGCTTTGTCTATATTGCATGTTTCCCAGCTTTATCCATAGTGCACATTCCCCAGCTTTATTCATATTGCATGATCTTCGGCTGTATCCATACTGCACGTTCCCCAGCTTTATCCATATTGCATATTCCCCAGATTTATTCATACTGCATGTTCTCTAGCTTTATCCATACTGCATGTTCTTCAGCTTTATCCATACTGCATGTTCCCCAGCTTTGTCTATATTGCATGTTGTTCCACTTTATCCATACTGCATGTTCCCCAGCTTTATCCATACTGCACATTCTCCAGCTTTCTCCATATTGTATGTTCTTCAGCTTTATCCATATTGCAGGTTCCCCAGCTTTATCCATATTGCATTTTCCCCAGCTTTATCCATACTGCATGTTCCCCAGCTTTATCCATACTACATTTTTCTCAGCTTTATCTATACTGCATAATCTTCATCTTCATCCATACTGCATTTTCTTCAGCTTTATCCATTCTGTATGTTCCCCAACTTTATCCATACTTCATTTCCGTAGCTTTAATCATACGGCATGTTCTTCAACTTTATCCATATTGCATGTTCTTCAGCTTTATCCATACTGCATGTTCTTCAACTTTATCCATTCTGCATACTCCCCAACTTTATCCATACTGCATTTGTCATAGCTTTAATCATACTGTATGTTCCTCAACTTTATCCATACTGCACGTTCCCCAGCTTTGTATATATTGCATATTCCCCAGCTTAATCTATAATGCATGTTTCCCAGCTTTATCCATACTACATGTTCCTCAGCTTTATCCATATTGCATGTTCTTCAGCTTTATCCATTCTGCATTTCCCTAGCTTTATCCATACTGCATGTTCCTCAACTTTATCCATACTGCATGTTCTTAAGCTTTATCCATACTGCACGTTCCCCAGCTTTCTCTATATTGCATTTTCCCCTGCTTCAGCCATACTGCAGGTTCCCAAGCTTTATCAATATTGCAAATTCCCCAGCTTTATCCATACTGCATGTTCCTCAGCTTTATCCATACTGCATGATCTTCAGCTTTATCTATACTGCATGTTCCCTAGCTTTATTCATATTGCATGTTCTTCAGCTTTGTACATACTGCACGTTCCCCAGCTTTATTCATATTGCATATTCCTCAGCTTTATCCATATTGCATGTTCCCCAGCTTTATCCATGCTGCATGTTCCTCAGCTTTATCCATACTGTATGTTCTTCAGCTTTATCCTTACTGCACATTCCTCAGCTTTATCCATATTGCATGTTCTTCAGCTTTAATCATACTGCACGTTCCCCAGCTTTATCAATACTGAATGATCTTCAGCTGTATCCATACTGCACGTTCCCCAGCTTTATCCATATTGCATATTCCCCACCTTTTTCCATACTGCATGTTCCTCAACTTTATCCATACAGCATGATTCTCAGCTTTATCTATACTGCACATTCCCCAGCTTTATCCATACTGCATGTTCCCAAATTTATCCATACTGCATGTTCTCCAGCTTTATCAATATGGCATGTTTCCCAGCATTATCTATACTGCATGGTCCCCAGTTTTATACATACTGCATGTTCACAGATTTATCCATCCTGCATGTTCCCCAGCTTTATCCATACAGCATGTTCCCCAGCTTTATCCATACTGCACATTCCCCAGCTTTATCCATATAGCATATTCTTCAGCTTTATCCATACTGCATGTTCCCCAGCTTTGTCCATACTGCATGTTCCTCAGCTTTATCCATACTGCATGATCGTCAGCTTTATCCATACTGCATGATCGTCAGCTTTATCCATACTGCATGTTCCTCAGTGTTATCCATACTGCATGTTCCCTAGCTTTATACATACTGCAAGCTCTTCAGCTTTATCCATACTGCACGTTCTTCAGCTTTATCCATGTTGCATATTCCTTAGCTTTATCCATACTGCATGTTCCCTAGCTTTATCCATACGGCATGTTCCCCAGGTTTATTCATACTGCTCCTTCCCCAACTTGATCCATACCGTATGTTTCCCAGCTTTATCCATACAGCATGTTCCCCAGCTTCATCCATTCTGCACTTTCCCCAGCTTTATCCATACTGCATGTTTCCAACTTTATCCACACGGCATTTTCCCCAGCTTGATCCATACTGCATGTTCCCCAGCTTTATCCATACGGAATGTTCCCCAGCTTTATCCATACGGCACGGTCCCCAGCTTTATCCATACTGCACGTCCCCAAGCTTTATCCATACTGCACATTCCCCAGCTTTATCCAAACTGCGTGTTCTTCAGCTGTATCCATACTGCACGTTCCCCAGCTTTATCCAAATTGCATATTACCCAGCTTTATTCATACTGCATTTTCTCTAGCTTTATCCATGTGGCATATTCCCCATCTTTATCCATACTGCTCCTTCCCCAACTTTATCCATACTGTATGTTCCCCAGCTTTATCCATACGGCACGTTTCCCAACTTTATCCATATTGCATGTTCTTCAGCTTTATCCATACTGCATGTTTTCCAGCTTTATCCATATTGCATATTCCCCAGCTTTATCCATATTGCATGTTCCCCAGATTCATCCATACTACATGTTCCTCAGTTTTATCCATACTGCATGATCTTCAGCTTTATCCATACTGCATGTTCCTCAGCTTTATCCATACTGCATGATCTTCAGCTTTATCCATACTGCATGTTCCTCAGCTTTATCCATACTGCATGATCTTCAGCTTTATCCATACTGCATGTTCCTCAGCTTTATCAATACTGCATGTTCCTCAGCTTTATCCATACTGCACGTTCCCCAGCTTATCCATATTGCATATTCCCCAGCTTTATCCATACTGCATGTTCTCTTGCTTTATCCATATGGCATGTTCCCTAGTTTTATCCATAATGCTCCTTCCCCAACTTTATCCATACTGTATATTCCCCAGCCTTATCCATACAGCATGTTCACAGCTTTATCCATACTGCCTGTTCCCAAATGTATCCATACTGCATGTTCCCCAGCTTTTTCCATACTGCATGTTCTCCAGCTTTATCCATACTGCATGTTGTTCAGCTGTATCCATCCTGCACGTTCCCCAGCTTTATCCATACTGCATTTCCCTAGCTTTATCCATACTGCATGTTCCTCAACTTTATCCATACTGCATGTTTCTAAGCTTTATCCATTTTGCATGTTCTTTAGCTTTTCCATACTGCACATTTCCTTGCTTTGTCTATATTGCATATTCCCCAGCTTTATCCAGACTGCATGTTCCCCAGCTTTATCCATACTGCATTTCCCTAGCTTTATCCATACTGCATGTTCCTCAACTTTATCCATACTGCATGTTTCTTAGCTTTATACATTTTGCATGTTCTTTAGCTTTATCCATACTGCACATTTCTTTGCTTTGTCTATATTGCATATTCCCCAGCTTTATACAGACTGCATGTTCCCAAACTTTATCCGTACTGCACGTTTCCCAGCATTATCCATACTGCATTTCACTAGCTTTATCCATATTGCATGTTCTTCAGCTTTATCCATACTGCATGTTCCTCAGCTTTATCTATACTGCATGTTCCCTAGCTTTATCCATAGTACATGTTCCTCAGCTTTATCCATACTGCATGATCTTCATCATTATTCATACTGCATGATCTTCAGCTTTATCCATACTGCATGTTCCTCAGCTTTATCAATACTGCATTTTCCTCAGCTTTATCCATACTGCACGTTCCCCAGCTTATCCATATTGCATATTCCCCAGCTTTATCCATACTGCATGTTCTCTTGCTTTATCCATATGGCATGTACCCCAGCTTTATCCATACTGCTCCTTTCCCAACTTTATCCATACTGTATATTCCCCAGCTTTATCCATACAGCATGTTCACAGCTTTATCCATACTGCATGTTCCCAAATTTATCCATACTGCATGTTACCCAGCTTTTTCCATACTGCATGTTCTCCAGCTTTATCCATACTGCATGTTATTCAGCTTTATCCATTCTACACGTTCCCCAGCTTTATCCAAACTGCATTTCCCTAGCTTTATCCATACTGCATGTTCCGCAACTTTATCCATACTGCATGTTTTTTTTGCTTTATCCATATTGCATGTTCTTTAGCTTTATCCATACTTCACATTTCCTTGCTTTGTCTATATTGCATATTCCCCAGCTTTATCCAGACTGCATGTTCCCCAGATTTATCCATACTGCACTTTCCCCAGCTTTATCCATACTGAATTTCCCTAGCTTTATCCATATTGCATGTTCTTCAGCTTTAACCATACTGCTTGTTTCCCAGCTTTATCCATTCTGCATATTCTCCAGCTTTATCCATACTGCATGATCCTCAGCTTTATCCATATTATATGTTATTCAGCTTTATCCATACTGCATGATCTTTAGCTTTATCCATACTGCATGTTCTTCAGCATTATCCATACTGCATGATCTTCAGCTTTATCCATGCTGCATGTTCCTCAGCTTTATCCATACTGCATGTTCTTCAGCTTTATACATACTGCACATTCCCCAGCTTTATCCATATTGCATATTCCCCAGCTTTATTCATACTGCATGTTCTCTAGCTTTATCCATACTGTATGTTCTTCAGCTTTATCCATACTGCATGTTCCCCAGCTTTGTCTATATTGCATGTTGTTCCGCTTTATCCATACTGCATGTTCCCCAGCTTTATCCATACTGCACATTCTCCAGCTTTCTCCATATTGTATGTTCTTCAGCTTTATCCATATTGCAGGTTCCCCAGCTTTATCCATATTGCATTTTCCCCAGCTTTATCCATACTGCATGTTCCCCAGCTTTATCCATACTACATTTTTCTCAGCTTTATCTATACTGCATGATCTTCATCTTCATCCATACTGCATGTTCTTCAGCTTTATCCATTCTGTATGTTCCCCAACTTTATCCATACTTCATTTCCGTAGCTTTAATCATACGGCATGTTCCTCAACTTTATCCATGTTGCATGTTCTTCAGCTTTATCCATACTGCATGTTCTTCAACTTTATCCATTCTGCATACTCCCCAACTTTATCCATACTGCATTTGTCATAGCTTTAATCATACTGTATGTTCCTCAACTTTATCCATACTGCACGTTCCCCAGCTTTGTATATATTGCATATTCCCAAACTTAATCTATAATGCATGTTTCCCAGCTTTATCCATACTACATGTTCCTCAGCTTTATCCATATTGCATGTTCTTCAGCTTTATCCTTTCTGCTTTTCCCTAGCTTTATCCATACTGCATGTTCCTCAACTTTATCCATACTGCATGTTCTTCAGCTTTATCCATACTGCACGTTCCCCAGCTTTCTCTATATTGCATTTTCCCCTGCTTCAGCCATACTGCAGGTTCCCAAGCTTTATCAATATTGCAAATTTCCCAGCTTTATCCATACTGCATGTTCCTCAGCTTTATCCATACTGCATGATCTTCAGCTTTATCTATACTGCATGTTCCCTAGCTTTATTCATATTGCATGTTCTTCAGCTTTGTACATACTGCACGTTCCCCAGCTTTATTCATATTGCATATTCCTCAGCTTTATCCATATTGCATGTTCCCCAGCTTTATCCATACTGTATGTTCTTCAGCTTTATCCTTACTGCACATTCCTCAGCTTTATCCATATTGCATGTTCTTCAGCTTTATTCATACTGCACGTTCCCCAGCTTTATCAATACTGAATGATCTTCAGCTGTATCCATACTGCACGTTCCCCAGCTTTATCCATATTGCATATTCCCACCTTTTTTCATACTGCATGTTCTCTAGCTTTATTCATACTGCATGTTCTTCAGCTTTATCCATACTGCACGTTCCCCAGCTTTGTCTATATTGCATGTTCCCCAGCTTTATCCATACTGCACATTCCCCAGCTTTATCCATATTGCATGTTCTTCAGCTTTATCCATACTGCATGTTTTCCAGCTTTATCCATATTGCATATTCCCCAGCTTTATCCATACTGCATGTTCCCCAGCTTTATCCATACTAAATGTTCCTCAGCTTTATCCATACTACATGATGTTTAGCTTTAGCCATACTGCATGTTCTTCAGCTTTATCCATACTGCATGATCTTCAGCTTTATCCATGCTGCATGTTCCCCAACTTTATCTCTACGGCATTTTCCTTAGCTTTAATCATACTGCATGTTCCTTAACTTTATCCATATTGCATGTTCTTCAGCATTATCCATACTGCACATTCCCCAGCTTTATCCATACTGCATGTTCTTCAACTTTATCCATTCTGCGTGTTCTCCAACATTATCCATGCTGCATTTGTTCTAGCTTTAATCATACTGCATGTTCCCCAACTTTATCCATATGGCATTTTCCTTAGCTTTAATCATACTGCATGTTCCTTAACTTTATCCATATTGCATGTTCTTCAGCATTATCTATACTGCACATTCCCCAGCTTGATCCATACTGCATGTTCTTCAATTTTATCCTTACTGCATGTTCTTCAGCTTTAGCCATACTGCACGTTCCCCAGCTTTGTATATATTGCATATTCCCCAGCTTTATCTATACTGCATGTTCCCAATCTTTATCCATACTACATGTTCCTCAGCTTTATCCATACTGCACAATCCCCAGCTTTATCCATATTGCATATTCCCCAGCTTTATTCATACCTCATCTTCTCTAGCTTTATCCATACTAAATGTTCCTCATCTTTATCCATACTGCATGATCTTCAGCTTTATCCATACTGCATGTTCCTCAGCTTTATCCATACTGCATGATCTTTAGCTTTATCTATACTGCATGTTCCTTAGCTTTATCCATACTGCACGATCCCCAGCTTTGTCTATATTGCATGTTCCCAAGCTTTATTCATACTGCACATTCCCCAGCTTTATCCATATTGCATATTCCCCAGCTTTATCCATACTGCATGTTCCCCAGCTTTATCCATACTAAATGTTCCTCATCTTTATCCATACTGCATGATCTTCAGCTTTATCCCTACTGCATGTTCCTCAGCTTTATCCATACTGCATGATCTTCAGCTTTATCTATACTGCATGTTCCTTAGCTTTAGCCATACTGCATGATCTTCAGCTTTATAGATACTGCATGTTCCTCAACTTTATCCATCCTGCACGTTCCCCAGCTTTATCCATACTGCATTTCCCTAGCTATATCCATACTGCATATTCCTCATCTTTATCCATACTGCATTTTTTCAGCTTTATCCATATTGCATGTTCTTTAGTTTTATCCATACTGCAGATTTCCTTGCTTTGTCTATATTGCATATTCCCCAGCTTTATCCAGACTGCATGTTCCCCAACTTTATCCATACTGCACGTTCCCCAGCTTTATCCATACTGCTTTTCCTTAACTTTATCCATATTGCATGTTCTTCAGCATTATCCATACTGCACATTCCCCAGCTTTATCCATGCTGCATGTTCTTCAACTTTATCCATTCTGCGTGTTCTCCAACATTATCCATGCTGCATTTGTTCTAGCTTTAATCATACTGCATGTTCCCCAACTTTATCCATATGGCATTTTCCTTAGCTTTAATCATACTGCATGTTCCTTAACTTTATCCATATTGCATGTTCTTCAGCATTATCTATACTGCACATTCCCCAGCTTGATCCATACTGCATGTTCTTCAATTTTATCCTTACTGCATGTTCTTCAGCTTTATCCATACTGCACGTTCCCCAGCTTTGTATATATTGCATATTCCCCAGCTTTATCTATACTGCATGTTCCCAATCTTTATCCATACTACATGTTCCTCAGCTTTATCCATACTGCACAATCCCCAGCTTTATCCATATTGCATATTCCCCAGCTTTATTCATACCTCATCTTCTCTAGCTTTATCCATACTAAATGTTCCTCATCTTTATCCATACTGCATGATCTTCAGCTTTATCCATACTGCATGTTCCTCAGCTTTATCCATACTGCATGATCTTTAGCTTTATCTATACTGCATGTTCCTTAGCTTTATCCATACTGCACGATCCCCAGCTTTGTCTATATTGCATGTTCCCAAGCTTTATTCATACTGCACATTCCCCAGCTTTATCCATATTGCATATTCCCCAGCTTTATCCATACTGCATGTTCCCCAGCTTTATCCATACTAAATGTTCCTCATCTTTATCCATACTGCATGATCTTCAGCTTTATCCCTACTGCATGTTCCTCAGCTTTATCCATACTGCATGATCTTCAGCTTTATCTATACTGCATGTTCCTTAGCTTTAGCCATACTGCATGATCTTCAGCTTTATAGATACTGCATGTTCCTCAACTTTATCCATCCTGCACGTTCCCCAGCTTTATCCATACTGCATTTCCCTAGCTATATCCATACTGCATATTCCTCATCTTTATCCATACTGCATTTTTTCAGCTTTATCCATATTGCATGTTCTTTAGTTTTATCCATACTGCAGATTTCCTTGCTTTGTCTATATTGCATATTCCCCAGCTTTATCCAGACTGCATGTTCCCCAACTTTATCCATACTGCACGTTCCCCAGCTTTATCCATACTGCTTTTCCCTAGCTTTATCCATATTGCATGTTCTTCAGCTTTATCCATACTGCATGTTTCCCAGCTTAATCCATATTGCATATTCCCCAGCTTTATCCATATTGCATGTTCCCCAGCTTTATCCATACCACATGTTCCTCTGCTTTATCCATACTGCATGATCTTCAGCTTTATCCATACTGCATGTTCCTCAGCTTTATCCATACTACATGTTCCTCATCTGTATCCATACTACATGATCTTCAGATTTATCCATACTGCATGTTCCTCAGCTTTATCCATACTGCATGATGTTTAGCTTTATCCATACTGCATGTTCTTCAGCTTTATCCATTATGCATGTCCCCCAACTTTATCCATACGGTATTTTCCTTAGCTTTAACCATATTGCATGTTCTTTAACTTTATCCATATTGCATGTTCTTCAGCATTGTCCATACTGCACATTCCCCAGCTTTATCCATACTGCATGTTCTTCAACTTTATCCATTCTGCATGTTCTCCAACTTTATCCATGCTGCATTTGTTCTAGCTTTAATCATACTGCATGTTCCCCAACTTTATCCATACGGCATTTTCCTTAGCTTTAATCATATTGCATGTTCCTTAACTTTATCCATATTGCATGTTCTTCAGCATTATCTATACTGCACATTCCCCAGCTTTATCCATACTGCATGTTCTTCAACTTTATCCTTACTGCATGTTCTTCAGCTTTATTCATACTGCATCTTCTCTAGCTTTATCCATACTGTATGTTCTTCAGCTTTATACATACTGCATGATCCCCAGCTTTGTCTATATTGCATGTTCCCAAGCTTTATCCATACTGCACATTCCCCAGCTTTATCCATATTGTATGTTCTTCAGCTTTATCCATACTGCATGTTTCCCAGTTTAATCCATATTGCATATTCTCCAGCTTTATCCATACTGCATGTTCCCCAGCTTTATCCATACTAAATGTTACTCAGCTTTATCCATACTGCATGATCTTTAGCTTTATCCCTACTGCATGTTCCTCAGCTTTATCCATACTGCATGATCTTCAGCTTTATCTATACTGCATGTTCCTTAGCTTTAGCCATACTGCATGATCTTCAGCTTTATCCATACTGCTGGTTCCTCAGCTTTATCAATACTGCATGTTCCTCAGCTTTATCCATACTGCACGTTCCCCAGTTTTATCCATACTGCATGATCTTCAGCTTTATCCATACTGCACATTCCCCAGCTTATCCATATTGCATATTCCTCAGCTTTATCCATACTGAATGTTCTCTTGCTTTATCCATATGGCATGTTCCCCAGCTTTATCCATACTGCTCCTTCCCCAACTTTATCCATACTGTATATTCCCCAGCTTTATCCATACAGCATGTTCACAGCTTTATCCATACTGCATGTTCCCAAATTTATCCATACTACATGTTCCCCAGCTTTTTCCATACTGCATGTTCTCCAGCTTTATCCATACTGCATGTTCATCAGCTTTATCCATCCTGCACGTTCCCCAGCTTTATCCATACTGCATTTCCCTAGCTTTATCCATACTGCATGTTCCTCAACTTAATCCATACTGCATGTTTTTCAGCTTTATCCATATTGCATGTTCTTTAGTTTTATCCATACTGCACATTTCCTTGCTTTGTCTATATTGCGTATTCCCCAGCTTTATCCAGACTGCATGTTCCCCTGCTTTATCCATAATGCACGTTCCCCAGCTTTATCAATACTGCATTTAACTAGCTTTATCCATAGTGCATGGTCTTCAGCTTTATCCATACTGCATGTTTCCCAGCTTTATCCATATTGCGTATTCCCCAGCTTTATCCATACTGCATGTTCCCCAGCTTTATCCATACTACATGTTCCTCAGCTTTATCCATACTGCATGATCTTCAGCTTTATCCATACTGCATGTTCCTCAGCTTTATCCATACTGCATGATCTTCAGCTTAATCCATACTGCATGTTCTCTTGCTTTATCCATATGGCATGTTCTCCAGCTTTATCCATACTGCTCTTTCCCCAACTTTATCTATACTGTATATTCCCCAGCTTTATCCGTACAGCATGTTCACAGCTTTATCCATACTGCCTGTTCCCAAATTTATATTACCTGCATATTCCCCAGCTTTATCCAGACTGTGTGTTCCCCAGCTTTATCCATACTGCACGTTCCCCAGCTTTACCCATACTGCATTTTCCTAGCTTTATCCATATTGCATGTTCTTCAGCTTTATCCATACTGCATGTTTCCCAGCTTTATCCATATTGCATATTCCCCAACTTTATCCATACGGAATGTTCCCCAGCTTTTTCCATACTGCATGTTCCTCAACTTTATCCATACAGCATGATTCTCAGCTTTATATATACTGCACATTCCCCAGCTTTATCCATACTGCATGTTCCCAAATTTATCCATACTGCATGTTCTCCAGCTTTATCAATAAGGCATGTTTCCCAGCATTATCTATACTGCATGGTCCCCAGTTTTATACATACTGCATGTTCACAGATTTATCCATCCTGCATGTTCCCCAGCTTTATCCATACAGCATGTTCCCCAGCTTTATCCATACTGCACATTCCCCAGCTTTATCCATATAGCATATTCTTCTGCTTTATCCATACTGCATGTTCCCCAGCTTTGTCCATACTGCATGTTCCTCAGCTTTATCCATACTGCATGATAGTCAGCTTTATCCATACTGCATGATCGTCAGCTTTATCCATACTGCATGTTCCTCAGTGTTATCCATACTGCATGTTCCCTAGCTTTATACATACTGCAAGCTCTTCAGCTTTATCCATACTGCACGTCCTTCAGCTTTATCCATGTTGCATATTCCTTAGCTTTATCCATACTGCATGTTCCCTAGCTTTATCCATACGGCATGTTCCCCAGGTTTATTCATACTGCTCCTTCCCCAACTTGATCCATACCGTATGTTTCCCAGCTTTATCCGTACAGCATGTTCACAACTTTATCCATACTGCCTGTTCCCAAATTTATATTACCTGCATATTCCCCAGCTTTATCCAGACTGTGTGTTCCCCAGCTTTATCCATACTGCACGTTCCCCAGCTTTACCCATACTGCATTTTCCTAGCTTTATCCATATTGCATGTTCTTCAGCTTTATCCATACTGCATGTTTCCCAGCTTTATCCATATTGCATATTCCCCAACTTTATCCATACGGAATGTTCCCCAGCTTTATCCATACTACATGTTCCTCAGCTTCATCTATACTGCATGATCTTCAGCTTTATCCATAGTGCATGTTCCTCAGCTTTTTCAATGCTGCATGATCTTCAGCTTTATCCATACTGCATGTTCTCTTGCTTTATCCATATGGCATGTTCTCCAGCTTTATCCATACTGTATATTCCCCAGCTTTATCAATACAGCATGTTCACAGCTTTATCCATACTGCATGTTCCCAAATATATCAATACTGCATGTTCCCCAGCTTTTTCCATACTGCATGTTCTCCAGCTTTATCCATACTGCATGTTCTTCAGCTTTATCCATCCTGCACATTCCCCAGCTTTATCCATACTGCATTTCCCTAGTTTTATCCATACTGCATGTTCCTCAACTTTATCCATATTGCATGTCCTTCAGCTTTATCCATATTGCATGTTCTTCAGCTTTATCCAAACTTCATATTTCCTTGCTTTGTCTATATTGTATATTCCCCAGCTTTATCCAGACTGCATGTTCCCCAGCTTTATCCATACTGCACATTCTCCATCTTTATCCATATTGCATGTTCTTCAGCTTTATCCATACTGCACGTTCCCCAGCTTTATCCATACTGCACTTTCCCCAGCTTTATCCATACTGCATGTTCTTCAGCTGTATGCATGCTGCATATTCCCCAGCTTTATCCATACTGTATGTTCCCCAGCTTTGCAAATTTGTGAAAGTTATTTCCTGACTTGTCTCCTTGTATATTAAATTCTCTGTTTTTTTACTACTGTTCTCTGCTCCTCTCCACTTGTTGCCATGTTAGTTTGATATCTGTGAATTTCTTTTTCGGCCACAACATGGCCAATATTTACTAAGAATTCGAATTTGTCCGTTTTGTGTTTTTTTTTTCTAAGTCCTAATCCGGGAATTCACTAAGCACCAATCTCGGCAGTGTTTGGACTATTCGTAATGGTTTGAATGACAACGTTCAGAAATACGAATGAATAGACCATCGGTCAAACACGGCTGTTATTACATAGAATACGGGAATTCACTATTCATTCGTATTTGGGTGTTAGTCTGTGAGTGCTCAAATGCGGTCGTATTTTTTTGCGATTCGTTAAAAAAAGCGGCAAAAAAATAGACCTGCTTTTTTCAGGCGTGTTTACATGTGTGAGACATCGCGCTTAGGAATGTGTACTATAATTATATAATATAACGATATAGCAAAAAAAAAAAAAAAAATTTTGTTTTGGAAAAATGGCTGTGAAGTAGTCAGAAATGAGGAAGTCCCAAGGCATTGTGGGACGAAACGCGTTGACACCATTGAATAATCAGCAGTACACCAGTCCACTGTGATAGAACTTGTTTGGCTTTGGATAAGAACTTACAGAGGTACCGCTGCCCATTATCATCAAAGGGCTCCTTCCTGCATACACTTGGTAACAACCCGCCAGCTAATCACTATTACGCCGCAGAGTACAGATGACGAGATCTCTGTAAGTAACAACTACGGACCCTCCGAGTACATCACCCGGGGCGGTGACGGCCTCACCACCGGGGAGCGGAGAGACGGCAGCAAACATCTAAGCGGGGAGACGGGTGAGTCCTTTGATCCTATCTGCTATACGGACATACGCTACACTATACCCGGCGCGGTGATAGCCTCACCACCGGGATAAGAGAGACTGCCTAACTACATTTGTGAGAATTACGGGCAACGGTCTTTAGTCTTTTTTGAACCAAAAACTGTGGCCGGGACGCCGGCACCTTTAGCCATCATTTATAAATGTGTGGATATTTCAAAGGAGTGTAATTACCAATATTTATTGCTTCCTAAGAGGACATTTTAGGATTCATCCTATTATAAATACAACTTTTAAATTAGAGTTGGTATAAATAGCTAGCTACGTATTTTTTGAATATATTAATTAATTGATGCTTTTTAAAACTATACACATGTTATTTTATCCTTCATATGATGGATTATTTGGTATAAAATAAAATGTATCTTTTTTATTATCTATAAACAGTCTCCCAACCTCATTTCTGACTACTTCACAGCCATTTTTCCAAAACAAAAATTTTTTTTTTTGCTATATCGTTATATTAATTTTTTTTTTTTTGCTATATCGTTATATTATATTATATAATTATAGTACACATTCCTAAGCGCGATGTCTTATAGATCTATCTTTGTTTAGTTTATGCTAGAGACTCTGACCAAGTCTCAAGACATTCGCTGCTGTCTGCCTATACTGGTTATATTTTTATATAGAAAATATTACATTTATTATATATTTTTTATATATATTTTTTATATATATAAGCGCCAGGAGAGTGGGACTGGCATACCACTAGAGATCCGTCTATCTCTCTATATCCTAGTGTTTACATGTGTTGCAAATAAAAAATCACTCACACCTGAATTAGGATGCCTATAAAAGGATGTTAGGCCCATTTCAATACACCTACACTCAGAAATGGCAGCAGGACTGTGGGACAGTGATCTTTTGTGTGCTGTGGGATTCCTCAGACTCAGACATCAGCCTGTAAGTACCCAGGGCCAAGAAACTGAACATGGTCAGCAGGTTGTACAGGTTCCGCGGAGGCTGCGCAGGCCTAATTTTTTTAGGGGGCGTTTAAACTTGAACGCATTGTCCGATGATAAGGTCATACAGATGTTCCGTCTAAATCGTAACAACATTTTCTGTCTGTATGACCTTGTCAAACTGGGCCTAGACCCTGAGACAGCACGCTCTCACTCTGTCTCAGGCCTGCACAAACTCCTGGCTGTGTTGCACTTTCTGGCTACTGGCAGCTTTCAGGCTGTGTCTGGGGATGTCATAGGAATCTTACAGCCCTCATTTTCCAGAATCTTAACACAGGTGATGTATACCTAACTACCTCTTCTGTTTTGTGTTTGTTTTAATTTCTCGGTGGCCAGTTCTGTCCTAAAATCTCATGTTTATTGTTCTTTAAAATATACACACAGGTGTTGGCTGTTTTGCAGCCCCACATCGAGGCCTCAATCTGCTTCCCTACCCAGGAGTCTCAGTGGCATGCCGTCAGGGTAGATTTCTATGAGCTGGCTGGCATGCCCAATGTGCTTGGAGCCATAGATTGCACACACATTCAGCTGAGACCACCTAGGGGCAGGCAGCACATATATACAAATCGCCATTTCGAACACTCCACAAATGTGCAGGTGGTTTGTGATGCAAATCTCAAAATAATGAGTGTTGTTGCTGGTTACCCTGGGGGCTGCTATGACTCCTTCATCCTCAGTCAGTCATCCCTCTTTGATAAGTTTGAGGATGGACAAATGCCAGATGCATGGCTGCTGGGTATGTAATTTGATATGTGTAGGCCTGCGTATACTTTGTGCAAATACAGGTGCAGATGTATTAACCTGTAGAAGGCATAAGGAAGTGAGAAACCAGTGATTTGTGCAAGGTGATAAAGGCACCAGCCAATCAGCTCCAATATGTAAATAAACATTTAGGAACAGATTGTCTGCTGCCTTTATTAAGGTAATATCACTGGTTTTTCACTTCCTTATGCCTTCTACAGGTTAATACATCTGCCCCACAGTGTGTTACTTATGTGTTGCTGTATCTTAACATGAATCACGTTACTATATCTGTCTTTTAGGTGATGGAGGATATGGCTGTTTCTCTTGGCTTCTAACTCAATTGTCCCGACCTGATACCCCTGCTGAACACAATTACAATCATGCACATAAGTCCACGCGGAATGTGATAGAAAGATGTTTTGGTGTGCTGAAATCTAGGTTTCGGTGTCTGGATAAGTCTGGTGGCCTTTTGTTGTATAGTCCCTCGAAGGTGACTCAAATTGTGTTCTGCTGCTGCTTTCTTCATAACATGTGTTTGCCACAACATCTGCCACATGTTGAGGAGGAGGAGGAGGAGGAGGAAGAAAGCAGCCAGCAAGCAGAGGAATTAGAGACATCTGGTGATACTTGGAGTACAGATGAGATCATCACTCGCTATTTCTAAGGTAAGTTTGGTTTGCTTATTTCATTTGTTGTGTAATCATAAATAGATGTTTTGGCATTTTTTTTGCCAAAACCATTACTCAGAATGTGTCTGTCTCCTTGACACATACAAACATACCCTCGCTTTATGAAAAACAAATGTCGCATGTGTATTGTGTGTATTTTTAAACTCAAAACAACAGATTATGGCCCTCATTCCGAGTTGATCGGTCGCAAGGCGAATTTAGCAGAGTTACACACGCTAAGCCGCCGCCTACTGGGAGTGAATCTTAGCTTCTTAAAATTGCGACCGATGTATGCGCAATATTGCGATTACTAACTACTTAGCAGTTTCAGAGTAGCTTCAGACTTACTCTGCCTGTGCGATCAGTTCAGTGCTTGTCGTTCCTGGTTGACGTCACAAACACACCCAGCGTTCGCCCAGGCACTCCCACCGTTTCTCTGGCCACTCCTGCGTTTTTTCCGGAAACGGTAGCGTTTTCAGCCACACGCCCCTGAAACGCCGTGTTTCCGCCCAGTAACACCCATTTCCTGTCAATCACATTACGATCGCCGGAGCGAAGAAAAAGCCGTGAGTAAAAATACTTTCTTCATAGTAAAGTTACTTGGCGCAGTCGCAGTGCGAACTTTGCGCATGCGTACTAAGCGGATTTTCACTGCGATGCGATGAAAAATACCGAGCGAACAACTCGGAATGAGGGCCTATGAGTGGCATGCATGAAGTCTGGATAAGTGATCGTAAACTTGCAGTGCTAATTGCTTACAAGCCCACATATCCATAAAGTCGACTGCTTCGTAACTTTGCGTATATGGATTCAAAAAGTTGCATGAAAATGCACCCGATACAAAACGAGTTTAAACACTACACAAACCGACTCAAACATGAATATTAGTAAATATTGGCCCATGTCTCTTTGTAGTGAAGTTTTGTGGGAACATATGGTAAAGATTAAGGATAAGGAGGTTACCATCATTATACTCTCAGTGGAGCTGGTTACAATCATCAGAGAGACAATAATTTAGCCTTGCATATACATCTGCTCTCACAATGTACAATACAGTTAATTGCCTATTTTTTGCCTAACCACAAGTTTGTTTAAAAAATAAGAAGAAACAATGTACCAGCAAAGATTCACATTTCAAAACACATTACATGGCCATTTTCTGGAATCTCTTTAACTAAATACACTAATATTGAGAAGATCTTGCATCTGTAGTAAGCTAAGTAAAGATTCATGATAAAAAGGTTAGAGCAGGCTTGTCCAACCCGCGGCCCGCGGGCCGCATGCGGCCCAGGTCGGCTAGTAATGCGGCCCAGTGCAATTTTTTATTTTTTAAGAAATTCTATTCTAAAGTTTTCTAAAGTTTCAAGTTTGGGGAGCCAGCAGCACTAGACGCGGCTCTCTGTGCTTCCGGGATGCGGGCGCAGGCACATCGCGCGTGTGACGTCATGACGTCGCACGCGCATGTGACGTCACACGCGTGCACCCGGCTAGAGAGAGCACGGAGCTGGAGGCGGGAGTCTCTGGCGCCGGCGGCCGCAGCTAAACTAGCAAATCCTGGCTAAAAAAAGTAGGTGCGTGTTGCGGGCGGCTACCGGTACATGGTGTCCTTGCCAAACCCCCTTCCTTTCACTCCATACAAGACTGGGCAACACTTCAGGCTCTACGAGAGGACTTCCCCCTTCTGAAATAAAAGCATTCAGGCCATCAGCTGCAAGGCACAATTCTCTGTAAAGGAGTCCGGGCAGGAGGGGCAGACCGGGGCTTACATTTCAAATGTAGTTTTTTTCCCTTTACAATAAGCACAAATCAGGACAAATCTTTATTGAATGTTTAAGAGTTTTTCTTATGTTAATGAACAAAAGACTCAGCTGGTTTCATTTCTATTAAGTAAACTTGTTACATTCATTGAGAAAATAGCAGTGGTCTCCCCTAGTGAAACAGTATACGTTGAAGGGAGAGAGGAAAAAACAAAAAACAAAATAGCAGTCCCGACTGGAATATAAATGTGTGTCCTCTTTTGCCCTTTCCAATCCCCTACTGCAGCCTTTCCTGTTGTTTCTCTGTGGTTTGTCCTATAAATAATGTGATTTTATTTGTTTTCAGCCTTTAACTGCGCATCTTCCTGCACAACCTGTCCCGTAAGGCCTGCCACCTACAGAATTGTATTTTAAAAGCCTCAAACATCACTGTATATTAAGTAGTGATGTGCACCGGAAATTTTTCGGGTTTTGTGTTTTGGTTTTGGATTCGGTTCCGGTGGCTGAGAAACAATGTCAAACATCTCACTAACTTCATTTCCAAGTAAGTTTAATATGTTAACTATGTTTTATATGTTTTTTTTGGTTGATCAGGTATCGTTACTGTTATTTTATTTTATGTGCGGCCCAAACCAAATTTTCATCTTCTAATGTGGCCCAGGGAAGGTGAAAGGTTGGACACCCCTGGGTTAGAGGATACCAAAGAATCATTTTCAAACAAAACAGCATACTATCACTAGAGTATATATAGAACAAATGTTAAATGTACATAATCTACCAAAAAATTACACTTTAGAAGAATGACTACTGAAGGCCATAAATATTATAGGGGGTAATGCAATTGTTGTAACAGCAGCGACAATTAATGGGTGCCTGAAGGAGCAATTCACTTGTTCCAGGCACCCATTAATTATCACCCTTGTTGCTCCCAATAAGACTGGCTTTAGCTGCGTATTGTGGCTAAATCCATCAAAACTCCTGGTTAGGGCGCTCAAATCATGGAGTCACCTCAGCAGGCTGCAAGCAGAAATATGTCCCCTCACGCCACCACGTCCTAAACAGAGCAATAATTGAATTACTCCATCAGGCACTGGTGAAAACAATTTAATACCCCCCATAAAAGTAGTGGTGATATTTTTCCCCCCACTACAATGTAATTTCACAGAATTTTCAAGCAGCACAATATATTGTTTACATTGTTTAACGTTTAAATAAACAGATGACTAGTTTGTATTGCTAGGCCATTTGGGCTTCTGCTTCTGCCTCCATAAAGACACTAATGTAATCTTTGCATGGCGTAAGTGTTTTTCTAGTTGATGTGTGTTTTCATTCTTCTCCACAATGCTCACTGTTAGGGGTCATCTTTCTTTTTAAATTACTAGAATGTTTGCTGTCTTCTCTCATTTAAAAGCCACAGGCACAGTTAAGAGATGAAAAGCACAGATTTCCAGAACACTTGTATTTTACTGTATTATAATTTTGTATGTATTTTTGCAAGTTCCTCTAGCAACAATAGCACATGCAGTATGTAATGAGACATATTTACTATGGGGGTCATTCCAAGTTGATCGTAGCTGTGCTAGATCAGGCACTCAGGCACTCAGACATGCGGGAGGATGCCCAGCACAGGGCTAGTCTGCCCCGCATGTCAGTACCGCCCCACCCCCCCTTGCAGAAGTGCAAAAGCATCGCACAGTGGCGATGCTTTTGCATTTCAGGAGTACTTCCCGGCCAGCGCAGCTCCTGCGGCTTGCCGGGAGAACCTCTTCGCTGGTCGGGTTGCAGCGGCTGCGTGTGACGTCATGCAGCTGCCATGGCATGCCCCCCCATAGGTCCAGCCAAACCTGTGTTGGCCGTACCGTGCCCCCTAAATGGCGGCTTAATGTCGCCATCCAGCCCCCTTCCGCCCAGCAACCGCCTCTGCCTGTCAATCAGGCAGAGGCTATCGCTAGGCAATGACGGCCTTCGGCTGTCTGGCATGCGTCGGTGCACTGCGGCACTGGCGCATGCGCAGTAGTGACCCAATCGCACTGCTGCGATAAACTGCAGCGTTCGATCGGCTCAGTAAGACCCCCAATGTGCGTATGTCTATTAAAGGTACATTAATAGGGTTTATTAACTGAATTATTGTGTACATGAATTCTTTGATTAAATTACAAGCCTCTTTAGCTTAACATTCAATCACTAATCTGAATATATCCAGGGTTTTTGTATTTTTGCTACTGATAGTGCTGCCAATTTCAGAAATACACAGCAAGAACAGATCTAGAATTTTGTCGTAACAAATAGTAAACAATTTTATTTGAAATACTTGCATAACTACTTAATATTTGATTTATTGAAATTAGAGATGAGCGGGTTCGGGTTTTACTAGGTTTTACTCGGATTTACTCAGTTCTCTAAACGGCATGTTATTGGCTATCAAAAACACGAGACATCCGTGAACCAATAAGATGCTGTTTTGAGAACCGAGTAAATCCGAGTAAAACCGAACCCGGAGACAAACAAGCAAAATATGGTTTTGTCTTGTGTGACATTATTACATACAGAGAGGGAACTACCATTGGTGCAGCAGGTGCATTGCACCAGGGACCCTGGGGAATAAGGGGCCCACTGCTGACCACACCATCAATGAGTTTTTCCCCTGGGCCACCACACAATAATTTGAGCAAAGTCAGAAATCTGGCTCAGCGAAGGGAGCCGGGTGGCACCCACTTCCTGAGGAATCTACCCATTACCTCAGGGATGCAGGGTTGACCTTGTATGTGTGCAGCTGTATCAGTTGCCATGTGACCTGGACGGACTGGGGAGTTTGATGACTCAAACTATGAACAGCCCTGTTACTTAACCATTGGTGTTGGCTTATTGATAGATAGCAGGCACAGCCATACCCACTGTTACATGTACACTGGTAACGGAACAAAGTTGGAGTCTATTGGGGTTGCATACAACTCACCAGACAGTGAGCGCATACTGCAAATGGGTCACTGTGCATGGATGCTGGAACAGCTTTATGGCAGAGAGAGTGGTGAGCAGTAGACAGAGAGAGCGAGGGGTGTAGCACATGGGACACACACACATGCATGCACATACGATGGCAGCACCCCCCGGCATTTCCTGTGCAGCTCCCAGTATCCTCTGCCCTACTCCAGGCATCACCTGCGCAGCTCCTGGCATCCCCTGCCCGGCTCCTAGCATCCCCTGCGCGGCTACCTGCTAGGAGGAAGCGCGGCTCCAGCTCAGGCTGGTGCAGGGATGCTGCTGCATTAGAGGAGAGGAGCGGGCGGAGCACACAGGAGGGAGATCAAGCAGCGCTGCCAGCTATAGTGTGCAACTGCAGCTGAGCATCCGGCAGAGGGGGTTGGGATTGGAATGCCAGAGGAAGGGATCCCGGAAGTCAGAATACAGACCCTGGGATCCTGCCCACCAGAATGCCAGCAGTGGGCTGAGTTCTAGAAAGCTACTTGTGGGTTCACTGTGCTCGCCACCCTGCTGGCTCGGTGGCTCGCTGCACCCGCCACAAGTTCTATTCCCACTCTATGGGTGTCATGGACACCCACGAGTGGGAATAGCCTTGGCGCAGCTGTCGGCATTATCAGCTGTCAGCATTCTCAGCAGTTGGGATCCCGGCGCCGGTATTCTGACCGCTGGTATCTCGACCACTGGGAAAGTAACCACATCCCAGCAGAGGAGCCGGGGTCAACACTACTGTTATAGTGGGCAAATCTGGATGGATGCGGATGGTGAGCCCACAGTACAAATGCGCTGTGTACGAAGCACCATCCGCCAACACCTAGTTACGGCCCTGCATCTGTGATAGTCATATACCTTTCTGATAGTCTGGGTAGTAGAACATAGCAGATGTTGAGGATGAATGTCACCTGTGTTAGCGAAACAGTTGTGATTGAACCTTTGCACATGTGATATTTGCCTAGCAAAAACCATGTGCATATGCTGCTGTAGAAATAATAGCCATTTTTCTTACATTCTTGAGAGCATGTTTCTTGTACCTGGTCAATTGTTCTTTGCCAGAGCATGGGAGCTGAAGATATGCCAAATACATGCCTGTGGTATTGTAACAGTCCTTTGTGTGTATATATGGTGAGGTATTTCTTCCTGAAATCAAACTTTAATTTTCCTAAGCTACTTTCAACCCATGAAGCATATATAAATTATAATGTGTGCAGTCAGCCTTTGTATTTAATGTTCACTTTTATCTTCCCCTCTAGCAAAACAACCTCATAAATATATAGTATGTGCAGAGCTCAACTAATGTTTTCCTGAATGGTAAATGCGAGAACAATCATAATTAGTTGCATCATTTACAGATTATGGGGGTCATTCCGAGTTGATCGCTAGAAGAAAATGTTAGTTGCACTGCGATTAAGTTAAAAACTAGCACTTCTGTGCCTGTGTATGCAGCGCTGTGCGCACGCGCGACGTACTTTCACAACGGCCGATGTAATTTCACACAAGGTCTAGCGAAGCTTTTCAGTCGCAATGGCCGCCGCAGAGTGATTGACATGAAGTGGGCGTTTCTGGGTGTCAACTGACCGTTTTCAGGGAGTGTTCGGAAAAATGCAGGCATGCCAGGAAAAAACGCAGGCGTGGCTGGGCGAATGCAGGGCGTGTTTGTGACATCAAATCCGGAACTGAATGGTCTGAAGTGATCGCAAGCGCTGAGTAGGTCTGGAGCTGCTCAGAAACTGCACAATATTTTTTTGTGCCCTCCATCAGACTAGGTCAATCGCACTGGGTCTGATGGCATCACGCCATGTTTGCCACTGTACAATGTCCGACCAGAATATGACACAAAACGGGTAGTCTCGCATCAACTGTAGCAAATTCCAGCAGATCGCACACCTTAAATCCAGGTAGGATCTAGCGGTCAGGTCATTCCCGCCTAAAGGCACAATAATGAAAAAAGGGTAACCAAAAGAAGCTGCAGGCCAAACCAGCACCTCTCTGAAATTCTCCCAACGGAGACCCCTACGACCAATCCATCTAACAAACGTCAACTCAGGGTACCTAACGTAAACGCGTCAGAGGCCACTGGTGACCGTCCACCTCCACGGCAGGACTTCGTTGGGCGGCTATTGGAAGTGGTAGCGGCACACACACTGGGGAGAACGGAGATGTCCGGTGCCTGCCAACCAGCTCCTTCCGATTTAACACTGCTGACCCTGCATCGAATATTCGTGGTAATTACTTCATGGTGGTGAGCCTGGTGTTATCCGTTGACACAATTGAGCACATATACCTGGTATTGCTATAAGAATTTTATTCTCTAGCTTTATACAGCGCAATTGTACATCTGGTACCCAGTACTTAGGATAAGCACCTACATTGGGACATTATTTATTATCATTTGTGCGACTGAAAAGAACTGAGATTTCTATTTTCAATATAAACGTCCCCCCACGGATTATTTTATACATCAGTGCTCTGATTAATATAGGCCATTGATCCACCTCTAAGCAGTAGCCGGATAAGTTGGAAAGAGATATCGATTGTATTCACATTTTTAATGTTATACATACAGCGATAGGATACTTGGATGTGATATAATATGCAATTTTAGCTTTGATATTATGGTTTATTTTATTTGTTATTTATTATCTAATTTTTGTCTTTTATCTTTGGTATAAAATATATTAAATTGAATTGATAATATTGTTGCATGTGTTTTCAATTATCTTATGGACCCTATTAAATAAGCGCAGAGTGAACAAATCTCTACCTAACGTAATCTGCAACTAACGGAGACCTGGAGAGCCAAAAAAATGTATGAGTGCCCAATGACCCATATACATTGCGGATCTAACCGCAAACCTGTAACAGAAATTGGTAGAAAAAACATTATTAAAATTTGTTTTGAAGCAAATAAACCTGAAAAAATTATGTAACCTAAACCTGACGGGGGAAAATTGGGTCACCCAGCTTGACTTGAGCCAAAAAACACAAAACTTCCATAAAAAACATAATTAAAACTGACAGTAACACAAAAAATTCCTCAAGGCCCCCGATAAGCGGAGAGCGGCTAAATCCTCAAGGGGGTGTACTAAGCGCTGAAAGTCTGATGTAACTCTCATACGTGCCAGACCTCCACCTACCCAGTGCCCGGATGTCATCCATGGACCACCACACCACAGCGGCAGCTGTAGCAGCGCCGATATGGAACGAATGAGTGTCATAGTCATCCGGAGAAAGACCCAAGTACAGAATGCATAGTTTCAAAAGCCCCCCCTGACAGGCTTAGATGAGTCGGCTTCAACAACTGAACCGCTGGCTTAGGTAACCTCGGTGTAAAGGTCAACGTCTTTACAACCGAAATCCATAACGTCTCTGCCATGTTGCTTACAACGAAACTCTTCATCGTAAATACGCCATGCGAAACCTTTGTATGACGTGAACAAATTATGAATGCGGTAGTAATACCATACCACATTCATATGTTCATCAGGATGCGATTCAAGATAACATCCCGCGAAAACCAGCATACCTCGTATCCACGCATGATACAACCTATAATTATCCTCAGCGTCAGCCCCCTTCTTCCTTGCAACAGTAAATGCCTTTTTTGCAGTGCTGGATAGCCCAAGATGTTAACATATCACCCCTCAGTATCCTATCTCGCATCCTGGGGCATAGGCCGCGCAGCACAGCCATATTCCCACAACGAACTATGTCAGATTCAACCGACACAATAAACGAGTCTGAACCGGAAGATTTCCGGCTACGCCGTTGCTTCCTGCGAGATTTTCGCTCCTCGTCTGGCGAGGAAGACAACAAGGAAGATGACATGGACCCCAAAGAACTATGCTCTGACCTTCGCCTGCATTTACCCCTTCTTTGGCCTCCAGACCTCCTTTTGGAAGACTGAGTCGTGTCTGTTGACCTAGCTAAGTTCTCCCCTGAAACAGATGTACAGTTCCCTTGTGTATCAGACCAATCCGAATCTGATGAAGACTCACCAGCATTTCTGGAAGGCTCTCCGCCCCCTGACGTACCACTCCGGGATGCCCTGCGACTACGAAGGTCCATAGCGACTAGATTTTCTGCTAATGAGGAAAGAGAAGAAGACACATCTCCCACAACAGCAGCAGTTACATTGTCTCCTGAACCTCTAGCCCCAGACTGACTAGTCTCTAAGCCAATTAATGTGTATATAGAGCGCTTGGTAGTATGTCACTGTCTAATGCTGAAAAAGAAAAACAGGTTTAAAACACAATGGGTTAGTAGTGAACTCAAGGTGCCCTGAAATGTTTAAGCTCTTTTTTTGAAATTTTGAAAGTTCCGATCTCCAACTCAATGTGGTCCCTTCAGGCACAATAGCAAGGTCCTCGGCAGGTGTACTAACTGTCCCTATCCTACCTCTGGGTCCTCTGGTCTGTGGATCACACACTGGTCCGTTTGTTTGCGGCGGCCGGCGGCTCTTCTTCCTGACCGGAAGTTGGTGAGGCGCCGCGGAACGTCACTTCCGGGTGACGCGGTGACGGGATTTTCGTGTATCGACGCGTTTCATGCACTGCGGCACTTCGTCCAGGATACTGAGTGTTGCTAGGGAGGTTCCTTTTATCCTCCCTTGTTTGAATAAACTTTATTAAAAACGGCTATTAAAAACGGAAGTTACCTACAGGAACTTCTAAAAATAGGCGGCAAGCACCTGCTTCAGCATTAGACTATGTTGGATATGTATATAATATAACTGGAAATGTTGGATATGTATATAATATAACTGGAAAACTATATAAAGGAATAAAACATGTTCAAAGAAAGACATTTAGGTCAATGTCAATATTAAGACCGTGTGGTTTTAGAGTTCTCAATTCGTAAATCCACTTCGTCTCTGCTTTTCTTAGTTCTGTTGATATATCGCCTCCTCGCCAGTTTACATTCACTTTTTGTATGGCCATAAATTTCAGGCCATCCGGGTTTCTTCCATGTCGTTCAGCATAATGTTGAGATACACTATGGGTATCCGATCCTCTTTTAATATTGTACTCATGTTCTGCTATGCGAATTTTGAGTTTTCTTTTGGTTTGTCCTATATATTGTTGTCCACATGGGCATTCCAATAGGTATATGACACCCTCTGTTGCGCATGACATCTGTTGTTTTATAGGATAATGTTCTTTGGTGTGATTCGATTTGAATGATGTTATTGATTGGGTTGTTCTCTTTCCTGATTTTTTGCATCCCAGGCATGTTAAACATGCATGGAATCCATTGTTTACCTTTATTTTCTGATGGTTCTCTATTGAAAGGAAGCTATGTGTCAGTTCTTGTTTCAAATTCCTTGCCCTCCTATAGATCACTTTTGGAGTCTGTGGTATGATAGTTTTGAGGTTTTCATCAAGCATTAGTAATTGCCAATTCCTTTTGATAATATCTTCAATTTCCCTATGGTGTGAATTGTATTGGGTGATAAAGGAGGTTTGGATGTTGCTGTTGTCTGTTTTCTTTTCTTTGTATTTCAACATTTCTTTTCGATCTAGATGTGCTACTTTATCAACTTCTATTTGAATGTGTTCTTCTTTGTATCCTTTCTTTAGGAAATTTTTCTTCATCTCCATGCTTTGTACTTCGTACATTTCTTTCTGTGTACAATTCCTCCTGATTCTTCGTAGTTGGCCCCCTGGGATGTTCTTCAGCCATTGGTTGTGGTGATTGCTGCTGTATGGGAGAAAGTTATTTGCATCCACTTCTTTGGTGTATGTTTTTGTACTGAGTTTCTCTTTGTCTACATAAATTTCTAAATCCAGGAAGATAGCTTTTTCTTTGCTGGTGGTGGTGGTAAATTCTAGACCAATGCTGTTCGTATTCATATATGTCTTGAATTCTTCAAGTTCTTTCTGTGGTCCTGTCCAGACAAATATCAGCTCGTCAATGTACCTGTGCCAGCATAGTATATATTTCAGGAATTTATTGTTCTGCCAAATATGATGGTCCTCCCAGTATGCAACAAAGAGATTCGCATACGCCGGTGCAAAGGATGTCCCCATCGCAGTCCCTTTTACTTGTAGGAAAAAGTCTCCTCCATACCAAAAATAGTTGTTGTAAAGTATAAATTCTATTTGCTCCATGATGAAGTTAATCTGTCTACTGGGAATGTTGGATTGTGTAGTAAGATAATGTCTGGTATATTCGCATCCCAATCTGTGTTGGATGCATGTATATAAGGACTTGACGTCACTTGTACAAATGAAATATGACTCCTCCCATTTGAGTTCTCCAAAAATTTGTAGGGTATGCAGGGTGTCTTTCAAGTAACTCTTTTGTTTCTGTGCTAACGGCTGCAAGTAGTGATCTATGTAGTGTGAAAGATTCGCAGTAAGGGATCCAATTCTTGAAATTATCGGACGGCCCGGAGGTTCCTTGATATCCTTATGGATTTTGGGGAGATGGTAAAAGGTCGGAATTTTCGGGTTCTTTATGCAAATATAGTCATATTCTTTTTTTGTGACTATTCCCATTTCTAATCCCTCATCCATCTGTCTAGTCAGTTGTTTCTGAAATCTTTTTGTCGGGTCTGTAGGTAGTTTCTTATAGGTTGATGTATCCGATAATAATTTCTGAGCTTCTCCATCATAATGGGATTTATCTAAAATGACGAGGCCTCCGCCTTTGTCCGCGGGTTTTATAACAATACTTTTATCTTGTTTTAACTCTATAAGTGCAGTTTTTTCTTTTTTAGTAAGATTATATTGTGGTTTTCTATTATTGGATAAGGTCCTTACTTCTTCTTCTACCGCTTTCTGGAAGGTCTCTAGATGTGGTCCTTTTACGTGTGCAGGGTAAAACGTAGAGTTGGGTTTAAAGTTGGTGTGTTGGTATTCCATCTGGTTTTCTACGTGGTCCATTCTTTGTTCTTTATTGAAGAATTTTTTGATGCATAGCTTGCGTATAAATTTTTGTATGTCAATGAAGACATTGAATTTATTTATTGTAGAGTGGGGAGCAAATTTCAGACCTTTCTTCAATAAGCTTATCTGATCTCCTGTGAGTTGCTTCTCACTTAAATTGAAGATAGTAATGTCCTTATCTTCTTCCAGGTCTTCTAGGTTGATTTGTAGTTTATTTTTCTTCTTGCCCCCTCTCGTTCCTCTTTTGTTTTTGCCTCGTGTATTTTCATTCTTTTGCACTGTGTTTCTTTCTCCGGTGGTTTGCCATCTCCCCACTCCAGGTCTAAAAAATCTTCTTCATTTCCTTCACGGTCATCCTGATCATCTGTGATGCTTCTCTTCCTTGGGTTTCTCAGATGGTTTTTGTTTGTTTCTATGTTTTCCAGCAAATGGTGAAATTGATTTCTTTCTTCTGTTCTGGCTGTTTGTTGTCCCGCTTTATATGATTCTCTTATTAGTTTGTATTGATTCTGATTCTGTTGGATTTGGTATGATACCAACTTTTGATTTTATGGTTGATATTGCCGATTCTTAGCTGTATGTATAGGGGTATTTTTTATAAGTGGTTCTCTGAAGGTAACCTGATTACGTTGGTATTTTTTGTAGGACTAATTTTCTTGTCTTCTATACGGACGGTACTGTCGTGTTGGTTTTTGGTATCTTTGTTCTTGTTCTGGGTTTTTTTCCAATTCGTGGTTCTCCTTTTATTGGAGTTGTTGAGTATAGTGGTGTGTTCTGTAATCTCCCGTTGAAATTTTTTCTGTTTTGTATGTATAATGTTGTCTTCTAATTTTGCAACTTTGCTGTTAGTCATGGTCATCAAATTATGATAATCCTCCATTTTATGCAACGGCTTGAATTCTTCTTCTGTTTTTTTGATAGATTTATTTATCTGTTCTAATGACATTTGTCTATCCTCAATAATGAGTTTAATGAGATTTTTTGAACAGTTGTCCAATTCCTCATTCCACTTGGTAAATAAATTTCTGTTTGAGGGTTCAAATTTTGGGTTTTTCTGTATTCTTAAACCCCTAGGGATGAGGTTATTGTCCAGGTATTTTTTCAATGTAGTAATCTCCCACCATTGTTTTACTTCCTGGATATAATTTTTTTCCAGTTTCAGGAATTAAGCACAAAATCCTTCATCCTCAATTGGATCTTCAGATATTTCTATGGTTGGACATGTTGAAAAAATACTGTCAATGTAATTTCTTTTTAGTGAGTATGTAATGTGTGTGGCCATAATGTACTATAGCTGCAGTTGCTTAATAACTATAGAAAGAAAAAAGGAAGAAAAGTACTGCGCTATAAATTCAGCAGCTCCATTAGATATGGACAATATAATTAATGTGTATATAGAGCGCTTGGTAGTATGTCACTGTCTAATGCTGAAAAAGAAAAACAGGTTTAAAACACAATGGGTAAGTAGTGAACTCAAGGTGCCCTGAAATGTTTAAGCTCTTTTTTTGAAATTTTGAAAGTCCCGATCTCCAACTCAATGTGGTCCCTTCAGGCACAATAGCAAGGTCCCCGGCAGGTGTACTAACTGTCCCTATCCTACCTCTGGTTCCTCTGGTCTGTGGATCACACACTGGTCCATTTGTTTGCGGCGGCCGGTGTCTCTTCTTCCTGACCGGAAGTTGGTGAGGCACCGCGGAACGTCACTTCCGGGTGACGCGATGATGGGATTTTCGTGTATCGACGCGTTTCATGCACTGCGACACTTCGTCCAGGATACTGAGTGTTGCTAGGGAGGTTCCTTTTATCCTCCCTTGTTTGAATAAACTTTATTAAAAACAGCTATTAAAAACGGAAGTTACCTACAGGAACTTCTGAAAATAGGCGGCAAGCACCTGCTTCAGCATTAGACTATGTTGGATATGTATATAATATAACTGGAAATGTTGGATATGTATATAATATAACTGGAAAATTATATAAAGGAATAAAACATGTTCAAAGAAAGACATTTAGGTCAATGTCAATATTAAGACTGAGTGGTTTTAGAGTTCTCAATTCGTAAATCCACTTCGTCTCTGCTTTTCTTAGTTCTGTTGATATATCGCCTCCTCGCCAGTTTACATTCACTTTTTGTATGGCCATAAATTTCAGGCCATCCGGGTTTCTTCCAAGTCGTTCAGCGTAATGTTGAGATACACTCTGGGTATCCAATCCTATTTTAATATTGTACACATGTTCTGCTATGCAAATTTTTAGTTTTCTTTTGGTTTGTCCTATATATTGTTGTCCACATGGGCATTCCAATAGGTATATGACACCCTCTGTTGCGCATGACATCTGTTGTTTTATAGGATAATGTTCTTTGGTGTGATTTGATTTGAATGATGTTATTGATTGGGTTGTTCTCTTTCCTGATTTTTTGCATCCCAGGCATGTTAAACATGCATGGAATCCATTGTTTACCTTTATTTTCTGATGGTTCTCTATTGGAAGGAAGCTATGTGTCAGTTCTTGTTTCAAATTCCTTGCCCTCCTATAGATCACTTTTGGAGTCTGTGGTATAATAGTTTTGAGGTTTTCATCAAGCATTAGTATGTGCCAATTCCCTTTGATAATATCTTCAATTTCCCTATGGTGTGAATTGTATTGGATGATAAAGGAGGTTTGGATGTTGCTGTTGTCTGTTTTCTTTTCTTGTATTTCAACATTTCTTTTCGATCTAGATGTGCTACTTTATCAACTTCTATTTGAATGTGTTCTTCTTTGTATCCTTTCTTTAGGAATTTTTTCTTCATCTCCATGCTTTGTACTTCGTACATTTCTTTCTGTGTACAATTCCTCCTGATTCTTTGGTGTATGTTTTTGTACAGAGTTTCTCTTTGTCTACATAAATTTCTAAATCTTTGCAGGTGGTGGTGGTAAATTCTAAAACCAATGCTGTTCGTATTCATATATGTCTTGAATTCAAGACATATATGAATACAAACAGCATTGGTCTAGAATTTTAGACAAAGAGAAACTCAGTACAAAAACATACACCAAAGAAGTGGATGCAAATAACTTTCTCCCATACAGCAGCAATCACCACAACCAATGGCTGAAGAACATCCCAGGGGGCCAACTACGAAGAATCAGGAGGAATTGTACACAGAAAGAAATGTACGAAGTACAAAGCATGGAGATGAAGAAAAAATTCCTAAAGAAAGGATACAAAGAAGAACACATCCAAATAGAAGTTGATAATGTAGCACATCTAGATCGAAAAGAAATGTTGAAATACAAAAAAAAGAAAACAGACAACAGCAACATCCAAACCTTCTTTATCACCCAATACAATTCACACCATAGGGAAATTGAAGATATTATCAAAAGGAATTGGCACATACTAATGCTTGATGAAAACCTCAAAACTATCATACCACAGACTCCAAAAGTGATCTATAGGAGGGCAAGGAATTTGAAACAAGAACTGACACATAGCTTCCTTCCAATAGAGAACCATCAGAAAATAAAGGTAAACAATGGATTCCATGCATGTTTAACATGCCTGGGATTTAAAAAATCAGGAAAGAGAACTACCCAATCAATAACATCCTTCAAATTAAATCACACCAAAGAACATTATCCTATAAAACAACAGATGTCATGCGTAACAGAGGGTGTGATATACCTATTGGAATGCCCCTGTGGACAACAATATATAGGACAAACCAAAAGAAAACTAAAAATTCGCATAGCAGAACATGTGTACAATATTAAAAGAGGATTGGATACCCATAGTGTATCTCAACATTACGCTGAACGACATGGAAGAAACCCGGATGGCCTGAAATTTATGGCCATACAAAAAGTGAATATAAACTGGCGAGGAGGCGATATATCAACAGAACTAAGAAAAGCAGAGACGAAGTGGATTTACGAATTGAGAACTCTAAAATCACACGGTCTTAATATTGACATTGACCTAAATGTCTTTCTTTGAACCTGTTTTATTCCTTTATATAATTTTCCAGTTATATTATATACATATCCAACATTTCCAGTTATATTATATACATATCCAACATAGTCTAATGCTGAAGCAGGTGCTTGCCGCCTATTTTTAGAAGTTCCGGTAGGTAACTTCCATTTTTAATAGCCGTTTTTAATAAAGTTTATTCAAACAAGGGAGGATAAAAGGAACCTCCCTAGCAACACTCAGTATCCTGGACGAAGTGCCGCAGTGCATGAAACGCGTCGATACACGAAAATCCCGTCACCGTGTCACCCGGAAGTGACGTTCCGCGGTGCCTCACCAACTTCCGGTCAGGAAGAAGAGACGCCGGCCGCCACAAACAAATGGACCAGTGTGTGATCCACAGACCAGAGGACCCAGAGGTAGGATAGGTACAGTTAGTACACCTGCCGGGGACCTTGCTATTGTGCCTGAAGGGACCACATTGAGTTGGAGATCGGGACTTTCAAAATTTAAAAAAAAGAGCTTAAACATTTCAGGGCACCTTGAGTTCACTACTAACCCATTGTGTTTTAAACCTGTTTTTCTTTTTCAGCATTAGACAGTGACATACTACCAAGCGCTCTATATACACATTAATTATATTATCCATATCTAATGGAGCTGCTGAATTTATAGCGCAGTACTTTTCTTCCTTTTTTCTTTCTATAGTTATTAAGCAACTGCAGCTATAGTACATTATGGCCACACACATTACATACTTACTAAAAAGAAATGACATTGACAGTATTTTTTCAACGTGTCCAACCATAGAAATAATTGAAGAACCAATTGAGGATGAAGGATTTTGTGCTAAATTCCTGAAACTGGAAAAAAAATATATCCAGGAAGTAAAACAATGGTGGGAGATTACTACATTGAAAAAATACCTGGACAATAACCTCATCCCTAGGGGTTTAAGAATACAGAAAAACCCAAAATTTGAACCCTCAAACAGAAATGTCTTTACCAAGTGGAATGAGGAATTGGACAACTGTTCAAAGAATCTCATTAAACTCATTATTGAGGATAGACAAATGTCATTAGAACAGATAAATAAATCTATAAAAAAAAACAGAAGAATTCAAGCTGTTGCATAAAATGGAGGATTATCATAATTTGATGACCATGACTAACAGCAAAGTTGCAAAATTAGAAGACAACATTATACATACAAAACAGAAAAAATTTCAACTGGACATTACAGAACACACCACTATACTCAACAACTCCAATAAAAGGAGAACCACAAATTGGAAAAACACACCAGAACAAGAACAAAGATACCAAAAACCAACACGACAGTACCGTCCGTATAGAAGACAAGAAAATCAGTCCTACAAAAAATACCAACGTAATCAGGTTACCTTCAGAGAACCACTTATAAAAAATACCCCTATACATACAGCTAAGAATCGGTAATATCAACCATGCAATCAAAAGTTGGTATCATACCAAAACCAACAGAATCAGAATCAATACAAACTAATAAGAGAATCATATAAAGCGGGACAACAAACAGCCAGAACTGAAGAAAGAAATCAATTTCACCATTTGCTGGAAAACATAGAAACAAACAAAAACCATCTGAGAAACCCAAGGAAGAGAAGCATTACAGATGATCAGGATGACCGTGAAGGAAATGAAGAAGATTTTTTAGACCTGGAGTGGGGAGATTGCAAACCACCGGAGAAAGAAACACTGTGCAAAAGAATGAAAATACACGAGGCAAAAACAAAAGAGGAACGAGAGGGGGCAAGAAGAAAAACAAACTACAAATCAACCTAGAAGACCTGGAAGAAGATAAGGACATTACTATCTTCAATTTAAGTGAGAAGCAACTCACAGGAGATCAGATAAGCTTATTGAAGAAAGGTCTGAAATTTGCTCCCCACTCTACAATAAATAAATTCAATGTCTTCATTGACATACAAACATTTATACGCAAGCTATGCATCAAAAAATTCTTCACTAAAGAACAAAGAATGGACCAAGTAGAAAACCAGATGGAATACCAACACACCAACTTTAAACCCAACTCTACGTTTTACCCTGCACACGTAAAAGGACCACATCTAGAGACCTTCCAGAAAGCGGTAGAAGAAGAAGTAAGGACCTTATCCAATAATAGAAAACCACAATATAATCTTACTAAAAAAGGAAAAACTCCACTTAAAGAGTTAAAACAAGATAAAAGTATTGTTATAAAACCCTCGTACAAAGGCGGAGGCCTCGTCATTTTAGATAAATCCCATTATGATGGAGAAGCTCAGAAATTCTTATCGGATACATCAACCTATAAGAAACTACCTACAGACACGACAAAAAGATTTCAGAAACAACTGACTAGACAGATGGATGAGGGATTAGAAATGGGAATAGTCACAAAAAAGAATATGACTATATTTGCATAAAGAACCCGAAAATTCCGACCTTTTACCATCTCCCCAAAATCCATAAGGATATCAAGGAACCTTCGGGCCGTCCGATAATTTCAAGAATTGGATCCCTTACTGCGAATCTTTCACACTACATAGATCACTACTTGCAGCCGTTAGCACAGAAACAAAAGAGTTACTTGAAAGACACCCTGCATACCCTACAAATTTTTGGAGAACTCAAATGGGAGGAGTCATATTTCATTTGTACAAGTGACGTCAAGTCCTTATATACATGCATCCAACACAGATTGGGTTGCGAATATACCAGACATTATCTTACTACACAATCCAACATTCCCAGTAGACAGATAAACTTCATCATGGAGCAAATAGAATTTATACTTTACAACAACTATTTTTGGTATGGAGGAGACTTTTTCCTACAAGTAAAAGGGACTGCGATGGGGACATCCTTTGCACCGGCGTATGCGAATCTCTTTGTTGCATACTGGGAGGACCATCATATTTGGCAGAACAATAAATTCCTGAAATATATACTATGCTGGCACAGGTACATTGACGAGCTGATATTTGTCTGGACAGGACCACAGAAAGAACTTGAAGAATTCAAGACATATATGAATACGAACAGCATTGGTCTAGAATTTACCACCACCACTAGCAAAGAAATAGCTATCTTCCTGGATTTAGACATTTATGTAGACAAAGAGAAACTCAGTACAAAAACATACACCAAAGAAGTGGATGCAAATAACTTTCTCCCATACAGCAGCAATCACCACAACCAATGGCTGAAGAACATCCCAGTGGGCCAACTACGAAGAATCAGGAGGAATTGTACACAGAAAGAAATGTACGAAGTACAAAGCATGGAGATGAAGAAAAATTTCCTAAAGAAAGGATACAAAGAAGAACACATTCAAATAGAAGTTGATAAAGTAGCACATCTAGATCGAAAAGAAATGTTGAAATACAAAGAAAAGAAAACAGACAACAGCAACATCCAAACCTCCTTTATCACCCAATACAATTCACACCATAGGGAAATTGAAGATATTATCAAAAGGAATTGGCACATACTAATGCTTGATGAAAACCTCAAAACTATCATACCACAGACTCCAAAAGTGATCTATAGGAGGGCAAGGAATTTGAAACAAGAACTGACACATAGCTTCCTTCCAATAGAGAACCATCAGAAAATAAAGGTAAACAATGGATTCCATGCATGTTTAACATGCCTGGGATGCAAAAAATCAGGAAAGAGAACAACCCAATCAATAACATCATTCAAATCAAATCACACCAAAGAACATTATCCTATAAAACAACAGATGTCATGCGCAACAGAGGGTGTCATATACCTATTGGAATGCCCATGTGGACAACAATATATAGGACAAACCAAAAGAAAACTCAAAATTCGCATAGCAGAACATGTGTACAATATTAAAAGAGGATTGGATACCCATAGTGTATCTCAACATTATGCTGAACGACATGGAAGAAACCCGGATGGCCTGAAATTTATGGCCATACAAAAAGTGAATGTAAACTGGCGAGGAGGCGATATATCAACAGAACTAAGAAAAGCAGAGACGAAGTGGATTTACGAATTGAGGACTCTAAAACCACACGGTCTTAATATTGACATTGACCTAAATGTCTTTCTTTGAACATGTTTTATTCCTTTATATAATTTTCCAGTTATATTATATACATATCCAACATTTCCAGTTATATTATATACATATCCAACATAGTCTAATGCTGAAGCAGGTGCTTGCCGCCTATTTTCAGAAGTTCCTGTAGGTAACTTCTATTTTTAATAGCCGTTTTTAATAAAGTTTATTCAAACAAGGGAGGATAAAAGGAACCTCCCTAGCAACACTCAGTATCCTGGACGAAGTGCCGCAGTGCATGAAACACATTGATACACGAAAATCCCGTCACCGCGTCACCCGGAAGTGACGTTCCGCGGCGCCTCACCAACTTCCGGTCAGGAAGAAGAGACGCCGGCCACCGCAAACAATCGGACCAGTGTGTGATCCACAGACCAGAGGACCCAGAGGCAGGATAGGGACAGTAAGTACACCTGCCGGGGACCTTGCTATTGTGCCTGAAGGGACCACATTGAGTTGGAGATCGGGACTTTCAAAATTTCAAAAAAAGAGCTTAAACATTTCAGGGCACCTTGAGTTCACTACTAACCCATTGTGTTTTAAACCTGTTTTTCTTTTTCAGCATTAGACAGTGACATACTACCAAGCGCTCTATATACACATTAATTATATTATCCATATCTAATGGAGCTGCTGAATTTATAGCGCAGTACTTTTCTTCCTTTAGTCTCTAAGCCAGCCGACAAGGCCAGAATAAGCGCCTGTGAAATGCAAGCAGCTAACGCATCCGCGTCCACCATAGTGTAAGCTGCCCGTACCCTCACACTGGGCACGGTGGTAAATAAAGGAACTACAGCAGATACCACTGCTGCGCACACAAATGTTAATGAACTAACATGAAATTGCAATGATGTAGGCACTCCGCGCACCCTGTCCGCATAGGATGGCCGTTGTAACGGGCGGCCTCCAGACCTCCATGTATGCCCACCTTGAAAAGAGCTATGTGGCCACAACGATCTCACACTCCCACCACTATCAGCAGACCACTCCGGCCTCCCCGCCGCTGTGTCCTGAGCGAGCGGTGAGGCCCATGGCAGTACCCCAAGGTGCTGCGCACTGTGGTCAGGCCCCAGATCCACCGCGTCTCCCGCACCCGGACCCCGGAGGGGAACCAGGTAGTGGCACAAACCGGAGCGTGACCTCTGCGCTGGCCATCTAGAGATGCTGCAGTGGGTGTTAAGCCTGCACTGTCCGTGGCAGGCAGCTGCTGCGCCAGGCGCTCCCGAGGAGGGAACCTGAAGCTCTCCTCCTGTGAAGCCAGCACGCCAGAGGCCTCTGCATACCGAACCGGGACCCCCTTTATGTTGCTTCGGTGACATGTAAGTGCCCTCAGCGTTCTTTCTTTCCATAGGTAACTAAAATGATTTGGCAGACTTTTGCTTTTGCTCTAAGGCTGTTCAGTTGCCGTCAAGTTCTAATTTATTCTCTACTTCCTGTTTCACACTAGGCTTTTTATATCAGTGACGTGCAGTGCGGTGACGCAGAGCCTTTCCTGTCATACTAACGCCTGCGCCAGAGTTTTGACAGTAGAAAGTATATTAAAAATATAAAGAATATATTAGAAATATCTTCTTTGTATTATTCTAATAATTTTTATAGTTAAAACTCTGGACTAAAAAGTCTATGGAGCCTATCTTTTCTGCACACCTCTGATCAAAACTCACCAAATTTCAGAAGTTTATACTGCTGCGACCTTTGCATAATGCCCACATGAACCCTTTGGCTCATATACTGTGTGTAAATCTGGCTCTGGTTCTAGTCAGTGCCTGCTGCGCCATTTACCTCCCCGCAAGTCCCTGTTTTATATCTATCTGGGGTCAGTCTCTTTTTCCAGTGCTGATCTGATGCTTTCTCAGAACGGCACACACATTCTATGTGACCCAGCTTCTGGTATCTTAAACATACCTTGTCACAGAACCACTAATGACTGACATAGTGGGTAGCACAGACGGTGTAATGGTTAGCAGTACTGCCTTACAGCAATGAGATCATGTGTTCAATTCCCACCATGGCCCTAAGTTTATGGAATTTATATATTCTCCTCCTACTTGCGTGGGCTTCCTCAAGCTATCCAAAAATATACTGATAGGTTATCTGGCTCCCTAAAAAAACAAAACATAACCCTAGTGTGAAGGTGTTCATGTACATGTGGTAGGGAATAGAGTGTAAGCTCCACTGGGGCAGGGACTGATGTGAATGACCAAATATTCTCTGTAAAGCACTGCTGAAAATGTGTGCGCTATATACAGTAAATAATAAATAAATTACTTTTGCCACTACAAAATCATAAGAATCTGTTATCAGAAATCATTTTATGTGTGACATCCTCCGGGCCTTCCTGCTCAGGGCACTGTATAAAGTCTGTTCGGGTTCAGAGAGCGCCTTTTCTGAATCCTTTCGTTAATAATTGCATATACTAATTAGTATCCAAGGGCATGTGTTAGTTCCCCTCCAAACTGGCAGTTCTCTGATAATTCAGCCACATATTTTGTTTTGATTCACCCTGGTGCAGACAGCATGTATAAAGCTCAAATATCTAAGCAATTATTAATGACTTTGGATTTAAGTGAATCTGTCAAGTGTTCACAATATTCTACAATGACTTATTAGCAGGTAACAATGGATTGCGCAATAATCTTGGTTCCCATGATGGTCAGTAGAACTGGTAGTTTCCTATCTTCCTGAATGACATTGTCCTGGTTCTATAATTCCACTGCTTTCTTGTTTGTTCCTGTCCTCCACATCATTATCAAAACTGGATATACTGTACATGATCCGGTCCCCATACTGGCAATCAGGATGCTGTCAGTCGGAATGCTGATGCCAGAATCCTCACACTGGTCTGAAGACTGGCGCTGGTACGCCAACATAGATCAAAATGTCGGCAACTGAATACCGACTGGCAACACCCAGATTGTAAGTATGGGAGGTTAGGTTTAGGCTGCGGGGAGATGATTAGAGTTAGGCTGCAGAAGAGGGAATTGTTAGGGTTAGGCTGCGGGGAGGGGCGGTTAGGGGAGTAGGGGGCTAGTGTTACCATCAAACAGGTGTCGGGATCCCGCTGTTGGTATTCTGACCGCCGGCATCCCAAGTGCCGGGATCCCGATACCATCCCATACTGTACAGCTAATAAATGCTGCCATCTCTTCAACTGATTATCTATTAAATCACAACTTACAGTACTCAAATGGCTTACAGTGTACTCCTCCACAGGCTTGCCAAGAAGTGCTGTACCTCGGCAGTCCTTTATATTATTATTATTATTATTACTATTATTATTATTGTTATTTTTATTATTATTGGGATGCATTTAGCATTCCGATGAACGGGATGCTGGTGGTCATGTGACTGATGCTATAAGCCTGACACCACTCCAGAGACCAGCACCAGAAGACCAAGGGGTGGGGGTAAGGTTAGGCACTAGGATGGTTAGCCCTAGCCGCCACCATTGGGTGGTTAGCCCTTTCTGCCAACCCCCGGAAGGTTAGAGTTAGGGGAGGCGAAGGGAGGGGTAAAAATCTTCAATGTCGGGATGCCGGTGTCAGTCATGTGACTGCCGGCATCCTGATGATTGGGATATCATACCGAACTCTTATTATTATACAAATTAATCATAGTCTATTAAATTATTATTATTATTTTTATTTTTTATTTTTTTATTCTATTACTGTATTATGTAACTCTTGCTGACAGATGCTCCTGGAGGCTTCTCTAACTGCCAACCACCATTTCACCATTTCTCTAAGCATCTCATTGTCATTCACCTTTTATGAAAGCTCCTCTAAGGGGGACATCTACAAAGCAGTGATAAAAGTGGATAAATGAGCCAGTGGAGAACTTGCCCATGGCAACCAATCAGCTGCTCTGTATACTTTTATAGTATACAAAATATAAATGTTACATCAATGCTGATTGGTTGCCATGGGCAACTTCTCCACTTGCTCACTTCTCCACTTTTATCACTGCTTAGTACATCTCCCCCTAAGTGATAGAATTTTTTTTTTAGTCATTGTTACATTAGTTGAGAGCATGTGGTCAGCATGTCATTGGCAGAAATGATACTGGCTACCTACAGTACACAATTCATTGACTTCAAAAATATGGTCTCTGAATAAAGAACATTTTAAAATGTCAAAGCTCTAAAAATTATACTGTGGACATGAGAATGACAATGAGGGGCTATATAAATCAGAGGACAAAATAGAGGATTTGTTGCAAGCACCTTGCCCACAGTCAGGAACACAGGTCAGATCACACTGAGGGTTATTTTTACAAACTGTCTGATGGAAAGCCATACTTTAGAATGTAATAGACTAAGCATCGACTCACCATCACTATTTTTATTATTACAAATAGAAAGCCCATATCAGCTTTAGAAACCAATGAAAAACTGTAAAAAGACCAACACAAATAAATTAAGTAGTTCTGAAGGCGAGATACTGTAGCTTCAAAAGCAAGTTGTCTGAGCTATCCGGCCAGAATGAGCATAACCTTATATTGTACTTACTGTATAATGAAGGCAATTATACAATATTGAAAAAGAAGTCATTCTCTTAGGAGGGGAATACTATTTTATTAGTATATTAGCAGGAATTGGTTGCTTTTATTAACAGGACCAGATTATTTATTAATTGTATTAAAATGGCAACATTCAATAATTTTAATTGGTATTTCAAAATGTCTTTGATGATAGCGCAAGCATTATATATTTTATGATGTGGTCACCATTTTTATAGCCATAAAATAATATATGCTTCCACCAATAAAGAAAAAAATAAAAATTAACACCAATTAATAATTATTTAATACAGGTTGAGTATCCCTTATCCAATATGCCTGGGACCAGAGGTATTTTGGATATCGGATTTTTCCGTATTTTGGAATAATTGCATACCATAATGAGATATTATGGCGATGGGACCCAAGTCTAAGCACAGAATACATTTATGTTTCATATACACCTTATACACACAGCCTAACGGTAATTTTAGCCAATATTTTTTATAACTTTGTGCATTAAACAAAGTGTGTCTAAATTCACACAATTCATTTATGTTTCATATACACCTTATACACACAGCCTGAAGGTCATTTAATACAATATTATTAATAACTTTGCGTATTAAACAAAGTTTGTGTACATTGAGCCATCAAAAAACAAAGGTTTCACTATTTCACTCTCACTCAAAAAAGTCCGTATTTCAGAATATTCCGTATTTCGGAATATTTGGATATGGGATACTCAACCTTTATTGCCATTTTAATTTAATTAAGAAATATATTTCTCTTTTAATAAAATGAAACAATAATTTTTCCACTAATATATTAATAATGTAGCATTTCCCTCGAAGAAAAATATCAATGTTTCTGAATTACAGTATTTTTCAATAAAAATTACGTATAATAATTGTATCACTGACCTGGTTTGGGAGTGTTGTGGACTCGGGGCTTCTTCCGATGACCGGGAAGAGGAACCGCCACTGGGTCGTAGTAGAGATGGCCGGATGTAGGTCTTCCTCATGCAGGACTAAGACGGCAGGCGGGAGGCCCAGAGGAATTCTTGAAGGTCTCCTGTAAGACAAGACTTGTAGAAATACAGAAGGCTGGGGTACTGAGATATTGGAGACACTGTGGTATTAGAGGCACTGAGGTGCTGGGAGTACAGGGAGTGCAGGGAGGCCCTTGGAGGCACGGAGGTGCTTGGAGGCACGGAGGTGCTTGGGGGCACGGAGGTGTTTGGAGACACCGAGGTGTTTGGAGGGATGAGGTGCTTGGAGGCACGAGGTGCTTGGAGACACGGAGGTAACTGGAGGCACGGAGGTGCTTGGAGGCACGGAGGTGCTTGGAGGCACGGAGGTGCTTGGAGGCACGGAGGTGTTTGGAGACACCGAGGTGTTTGGAGGGATGAGGTGCTTGGAGGCACGAGGTGCTTGGAGACACGGAGGTAACTGGAGGCACGGAGGTGCTTGGAGGCACAGAGGTGCTTGGAGGCACGAGGTGCTTGGAGGCACGAGGTGCTTGTAGGCACGGAGATAATTGGAGGCACGGAGGTAATTGGAGGCACAGAGATAATTGGAGGCACGGAGGTGCTTGGAGGCTCAGGATGCTTGGAGGCACAGGATGCTTGGAGGCACAGGATGCTTGGAGGCACAGAGGTGCTTGGAGGCACAGAGGTGCTTGGAGGCACAGAGGTGCTTGGAGGCACGAGGTGCTTGGAGGCACGAGGTGCTTGTAGGCACGGAGATAATTGGAGGCACGGAGATAATTGGAGGCACGGAGGTAATTGGAGGCACGGAGGTAATTGGAGGCACAGAGATAATTGGAGGCACGGAGGTGCTTGGAGGCGCAGGATGCTTGGAGGCACAGGATGCTTGGAGGCACAGGATGCTTGGAGGCACAGGATGCTTGGAAGCACAGGATGCTTGCAGGGACGAGGGAGCTCTGGAATCACAGCTTCCGCAGGAGAAACGAAGATACTCAGGCACCGGATCTCTGCCTGGTATCTGATTTTAAATTCCCCGCCCTAGCCTGATTGGCGGAGCAGGCAGGTGACGTCAGACCTGCTCCGCCTCCTTGCCCTCGCTTGTGATGGCGGCGTCCTTGCTTCCGGGAAGCCGCCGGAGAGCAGCGCCGACCCGCCGCTGAAGCCGGAGACCGTCAGGGGAAGAGAGGCGCCGGGAAGACCAGGCCACCCGCAGGGACAAGCGCGGTCGCCGCTGCCCGAGGTTCGTGACAAATTGGCTTTATTGTAAGTTCATGTTTATTCTGATCCTGCTAATTGGCCATATAGTGTAGATGCGTTGGTTTTACATCAGTTTTTTTATGCTTTTTCCTAAATTCTTTTATAAAACATCCCACAAAACCGACATAAAATAAATGAACATTGATTATGGTTTTAAAAATCCCATCAAAACCACTATACAGAAAACAAAGAGATTTGGTGCTTTAATTTACAGACGATGTGCAGAGGTTTCAAAAACCATAAAAAACAGACACTTAGTAAATTTGAGATTGTATTGGGATCCACCTAGACCGGCCTATAGAGCCTGGTGCTAATTATATATTTATTTAATTTTATTTTATTTTTGTATGGGGGGTGGGGAGCATGAACTTTTTTCCCTTTTTCGGTAACCATTTCATTACAGTTTAACATAGAAACACTGCAAAGATCAGCTTCTTAGCATAGCTTTAAACTATTTTTTTGGAACAAAAAAGGTAGGTTGAAGTAAAAAAGGAGTGGAAATGGGGAGGGGGTTATGTGGTAAATCTACATATACAACATAATACATAAACAGAAATAGTATATATAAAAAAAAGAAAAGAGGTATGTTAAAAATGAAACACAATACATAAAATTTTACATCAGAATCAGATAATACAGATCTATGAATAAGTTGTCTACCTTTTCCACCTGTTACATACTCATGCCAAGGCCCCATGTAAAGAAGGGGGGGAGGGGCACCCACAGGGCCAAGTAGTGCACAGGTGTAGTTTCCATTAGAGATGAGCGGGTTCGGTTTCTCTGAATCCGAACCCGCCAGAACTTCATGTTTTTTTTCACGGGTCCGAGCGACTCGGATCTTCCCGCCTTGCTCGGTTAACCCGAGCGCGCCCGAACGTCATCATGACGCTGTCGGATTCTCGCGAGGCTCGGATTCTATCGCGAGACTCGGATTCTATATAAGGAGCCGCGCGTCGCCGCCATTTTCACACGTGCATTGAGATTGATAGGGAGAGGACGTGGCTGGCGTCCTCTCCGTTTAGACACTTGATTTACTAATTTTGGGGAGCATTAGGAGTACTCAGTAGTGTACAGTGCAGAGTTTTGCTGATAGTGACCAGTGACCACCACTTTTATTTATAATCCGTTCTCTGCCTGAAAAAAGCGATACACAGCACACAGTGACTCAGTCACATACCATATCTGTGTGCACTGCTCAGGCTCAGGCCAGTGTGCTGCATCATCTATTATCTATATATAATATTATATATCTGTCTGACTGCTCAGCTCACACAGCTTATAATTGTGGGGGAGACTGGGGAGCACTACTGCAGTGCCAGTTATAGGTTATAGCAGGAGCCAGGAGTACATAATATATTATATAGTGAGTGACCACCAGACACACAGTGCAGTTTATTTAATATATCCGTTCTCTGCCTGAAAAAAGCGATACACACAGTGACTCAGTCAGTCACATACCATATCTGTGTGCACTGCTCAGGCTCAGGCCAGTGTGCTGCATCATCTATATATATTATATATCTGTCTGACTGCTCAGCTCACACAGCTTATAATTGTGGGGGAGACTGGGGAGCACTACTGCAGTGCCAGTTATAGGTTATAGCAGGAGCCAGGAGTACATAATATTATATTAAAATTAAACAGTGCACACTTTTGCTGCAGGAGTGCCACTGCCAGTGTGACTAGTGACCAGTGACCTGACCACCAGTATATAATATTAGTAGTATACTATCTCTTTATCAACCAGTCTATATTAGCAGCAGACACAGTACAGTGCGGTAGTTCACGGCTGTGGCTACCTCTGTGTCGGCACTCGGCAGCCCGTCCATAATTGTATATACCACCTAACCGTGGTTTTTTTTTCTTTCTTTATACATACATACTAGTTACGAGTATACTATCTCTTTATCAACCAGTCTATATATTAGCAGCAGACACAGTACAGTGCGGTAGTTCACGGCTGTGGCTACCTCTGTGTCGGCACTCGGCAGCCCGTCCATAATTGTATATACCACCTAACCGTGGTTTTTTTTTCTTTCTTTATACATACATACTAGTTACGAGTATACTATCTCTTTATCAACCAGTCTATATTAGCAGCAGACACAGTACAGTGCGGTAGTTCACGGCTGTGGCTACCTCTGTGTCGGCACTCGGCAGCCCGTCCATAATTGTATATACCACCTAACCGTGGTTTTTTTTTCTTTCTTTATACATACATACTAGTTACGAGTATACTATCTCTTTATCAACCAGTCTATATATTAGCAGCAGACACAGTACAGTGCGGTAGTTCACGGCTGTGGCTACCTCTGTGTCGGCACTCGGCAGCCCGTCCATAATTGTATATACCACCTAACCGTGGTTTTTTTTTCTTTCTTTATACATACATACTAGTTACGAGTATACTATCTCTTTATCAACCAGTCTATATATTAGCAGCAGACACAGTACAGTGCGGTAGTTCACGGCTGTGGCTACCTCTGTGTCGGCACTCGGCAGCCCGTCCATAATTGTATATACCACCTAACCGTGGTTTTTTTTTCTTTCTTTATACATACATACTAGTTACGAGTATACTATCTCTTTATCAACCAGTCTATATATTAGCAGCAGACACAGTACAGTGCGGTAGTTCACGGCTGTGGCTACCTCTGTGTCGGCACTCGGCAGCCCGTCCATAATTGTATACTAGTATCCAATCCATCCATCTCCATTGTTTACCTGAGGTGCCTTTTAGTTGTGCCTATTAAAATATGGAGAACAAAAATGTTGAGGTTCCAAAATTAGGGAAAGATCAAGATCCACTTCCACCTCGTGCTGAAGCTGCTGCCACTAGTCATGGCCGAGACGATGAAATGCCAGCAACGTCGTCTGCCAAGGCCGATGCCCAATGTCATAGTACAGAGCATGTCAAATCCAAAACACCAAATATCAGTAAAAAGCCTCTTTTTTTCTTTGCGTCATGTGCTGTTTGGGGAGGGTTTTTTGGAAGGGCCATCCTGCGTGACACTGCAGTGCCACTCCTAGATGGGCCCGGTGTTTGTGTCGGCCACTAGGGTCGCTAATCTTACTCACACAGCTACCTCATTGCGCCTCTTTTTTTCTTTGCGTCATGTGCTGTTTGGGGAGGGTTTTTTGGAAGGGCCATCCTGCGTGACACTGCAGTGCCACTCCTAGATGGGCCCGGTGTTTGTGTCGGCCACTAGGGTCGCTAATCTTACTCACACAGCTACCTCATTGCGCCTCTTTTTTTCTTTGCGTCATGTGCTGTTTGGGGAGGGTTTTTTGGAAGGGACATCCTGCGTGACACTGCAGTGCCACTCCTAGATGGGCCCGGTGTTTGTGTCGGCCACTAGGGTCGCTTATCTTACTCACACAGCGACCTCGGTGCAAATTTTAGGACTAAAAATAATATTGTGAGGTGTGAGGTATTCAGAATAGACTGAAAATGAGTGTAAATTATGGTTTTTGAGGTTAATAATACTTTGGGATCAAAATGACCCCCAAATTCTATTATTTAAGCTGTTTTTTAGTGTTTTTTGAAAAAAACACCCGAATCCAAAACACACCCGAATCCGACAAAAAAAATTCGGTGAGGTTTTGCCAAAACGCGTTCGAACCCAAAACACGGCCGCGGAACCGAACCCAAAACCAAAACACAAAACCCGAAAAATTTCAGGCGCTCATCTCTAGTTTCCATCTCATAATGGAAATGCACATTTAGAGATGTGCGGCTGGCACTTTTCGTATTTTGTGTTTTGGTTTTGGTTCTAATTCCACTTTCGTGTTTTGGTTTTGGCTTGGTTTTGCCAAAACCACCCTTTCGTGTTTTGGTTTTGGTGTTGGTTTTGGATCTGGATGATTTTTTTAAAAAAACATAAAAACAGCTAAAATCACAGAATTTAGGGGTAATTTTGCTCCTACGGTATTATTAACCTCAATAACAATAATTTCCACTCATTTCCAGTCTATTCTGAACACCTCACAATATTGTTTTTAGGCCAAAATGTTGCACCAAGGTTGCTAGATGACTAAGCTAAACGACACAAGTGGACAACACAAACACCTTACCCATCTAGGAGTGGCACTGCAGAGTCAGACAGGAGGGCAGATATAAAAAAAAAGGCTCCAACCAGCACATCATGCAAAGAAGAAAAAGAATTGCAATGAGGTAGTTGTATGACTAAGCCAAGCGACACAAACAATTGGCCCATCTAGGCATGGCACTGCAGTAACAGACAGGAGGGCAGATATAAAAAAAAAGGCCCCAAACAGCACATGAGGCAAAGAAGAAAAAAAGGTGCACCAAGGTTGCTGTATGACTAGGCTAAGCGACACAACCACCTGGCCTATCTAGTAGTGTCATGCAGTGGCTGAATGTCGAGAGTGGGACGCAATTGTTCAGTCCACTGACAGCATCTCCAGCAACCTCCAGTCACTTTAAAAAAAATCTGCAATTGGTGGACTTATACGGCAGTACCCCAGGACTAATACAGCAGTACCCCTGGACTCACATGGCATTGTCACACAGGATGGCAATTTTAAAAAATTAGGCCCCAGACAACACCTGTTAGTCAAACAGCACAGCTGTATGACTAAGCCAAGCGACAAAACAATTCCAACTGGAATTATACGTCCAAATCACTGGAATTAATTGGCAAAATCACTGTAATTATATGTCCAAATCACTGGAATTAATTGACAAAATCACTGTAATTAGTAATTATACATCCAAATCACTGGAATTAATTGGCAAGATCACTGTAATTAATAATTATACATCCAAATCACTGGAATTAATTGGCAAAATCACTGTAATTATACGTCCAAATCACTGGAATTAATTGGCAAGATCACTGTAATTAAAAATTATATGTCCAAATCCCTGGAATTAAATGGCAAAATCTCGCTATTGCCTGCCTAGTGAAAAGGAATCTAGATGGGATTTGGTAACGGGGACACAATACCTCCATCAATTGTCTAAATCCCACTGCACTAATGGCGGATACCAGATGCACGTCTAACACCAACATAAGTGTCAAGGCCTCAGTTATGAGGGCTTCCATCATCATGTGAAGCTGAACCACTAGTCATGAACATTGGTCAGGGCCTCAGCCGTTCCTTGCCACTCCGTGTCGTAAATGGCATATTGGCTGTCACAACTGAGGGCCTGAGCTGACGGGAGGCAGCCTCAGTTGTAGGGGCTGAGGTGTAATGGAACCTGGCAGGTTGTATCAGACCCCTAGACATATAGAAGAATTGCCCGAAGGCGTGACCACGACAACCAGGAATAAAAGTCAATGATGTTTATTTATGACAAACTCCATGCATCACAGTAGCAGTAAAGAAACATAAAAATCAGCAGAGAAATAATAATACAGTTCCTGGGTACTACAGGGTGGCAGGGGCCACAGAGCTCTGGTGGTATGAGACAGTTCTTATTATCTGCAAGTTGGAAAGTCCTTACCAGGCTCAACTGTAGCAATGCAGAAAGCCCAGGGTCGTACCAGCTGGTGTTCCAGGGAAAGCTGGACTGCTGAAGATAAAATGCTGCTGTGGGTACTGGTTAGAACCAGACAGGTGTTGGCACAGAGTGGATACTGGCTGGAACCAGTTAAATAATAAATGAGGCTTGAGAGCGATGCAATATGGATGAAATGTAGAATTTGAGAACGGAGAAATAATAATACCGGTGGAGAGAGGTAAACTGCAGAAAGGACACCGGCCCTTTAAGAGAAGCTGTACACTGCTGGAAGCTGGGCTGGAAGCAGGTGATTGTTGTAGCTGGAAACAGGTGAGTCCAGAATGGATCGGAGAGTCAGGCTACACCGCAGATGGAATGCTGGTACACCGGCCCTTTAAGAGAAGCTGTACACTGCTGGAAGCTGGGCTGGAAGCAGGTGATTGTTGAAGCTGGAAACAGGTGAGTCCAGAATGGATCGGAGAGTCAGGCTACACCGCAGATGGAATGCTGGTGCGGGTCTCTATAGCAGAAGTCTGGAGACAGGAGCTGGAACCTGGAAGACAATCACAGGAGAGAGACAAACTGGAACAAGGTTTGACAACCAAAGCACTGACGCCTTCCTTGCTCAGGCACAGATTACTTATACCTGCAGCAAGGAAGGGATTGGCTAGGCAATTATGCAGATTAACAATACTGACAACAGATTGGTGGAAATGATCAGCTGACAGAATCCAAGATGGCTGCGCCCATGCAGACACTTGGAGGGAAGTTTGGTTTGTAATCCATGAGGTAATGAAAACAGTAATGGCGGCGCCGGCCACCGGAGACAGGAGACGCCAGGCTGACAAGTGCACATCCAACCACGCGGACACAGCGGAGGCCGCGGCTGACGTAATCGCCACTCTGACACTCTGCATGCAGAAGCTCAGGGACGGCGGCGGAGGCCGCGGGAGGCGCCATGCCAGATGTAATATGGCGTTACTGTGACAGCGTCTCAGAGAGACAGAAGAGGATGCAGGAATGTGAACATTAGGATAACAGATGGGATCCGGTCCTGGAGCGCTGAGCCAGCCTTAGGAGGCATCTGATGGGTAAGAAATGGTGTCCAGATACCCGGATCGTGACAGCACCCCCCCCTTTAGGAGTGGCCCCAGGACACTTCTTTGGCTTTTGAGAAAACTTGGAATGGAATCTCCGGACCAAGGCAGGAGCATGGACATCAGAAGCATTGGTCCATGAACGTTCCTCAGGGCCATAACCCTTCCAGTCAATAAGATACTGAAGTTGACCGTAACGGTGACGTGAGTCCAGGATCTTGGCTACTTCATACTCAACGCCTCATTGAGTTTGGACTTTCGGAGTTGGAGGAAGAGAGGAATGAAACCGATTCAAGATTAGCGGTTTCAACAGGGAAACATGGAATGTCCTGGGTATCTTTAAGAAGGGAGGCAACTGGAGTCTGTAAGCAACAGGATTGATGACTTGATCAATTTTAAAAGGACCGATGTAGCGAGGTGCAAACTTCATACTGGGAACTCTTAACCTCAAATTCTTTGTGGATAACCATACCCGATCACCCACCTTGAGAGCAGGAACTGCTCGACGCTTCTTATCCGCAAACTTCTTGTACCTGAACGATGCCTTGAGCAGAGCTGATCGAACGCTCTTCCAGATATTGGCAAACTGATGCAAGGTGATATCCACTGCGGGAACAGAAGTTGCTGGAAGCGGTTGGAACTCAGGGACTTTAGGGTGGAATCCAAAGTTGGTGAAGAATGGTGTTGAAGAAGATGAAGAATGATACTGGTTGTTATGACAGAACTCGGCCCAGGGAAGTAATTGAACCCAGTCATCTTGAGAGGAGGACACATAGATGCGGAGGAAGGACTCCAAGTCCTGATTCACCCTCTCAGTTTGACCATTGGTCTGAGGATGGTAAGCCGTGGAAAACTTTAGCTTGACTTGGAGGACTTGACATAAACTTCGCCAGAATTTGGCTGTGAATTGAACTCCTCGATCTGAGATAATTTCTTCTGGAAGACCGTGGAGTCGAAAGATCTCTTGTATGAACACTTGAGCCAACTTGGAAGCTGACGGAAGACCGGTGAGAGGAATGAAGTGTGCCATCTTGGTGAACCGGTCAACTACCACCCAGATGGTATTAAACTTGTTGCACATGGGCAAATCTGTAATAAAATCCATCGACAAATGGGTCCATGGTCGACGGGGAACAGATAGTGGAACCAGTTGCCCCGCAGGCGACTGGCGGGATACTTTATGTTGAGCACACTTTGGGCAAGATGCAATAAACTCCAAAACGTCCTTTTTCAGAGTTGGCCACCAATAGGACCTAGAGATAAACTCCAGGGTTTTTTGGATACCTGTATGTCCGGCAAAGCGGGAAGCATGGGCCCAATGCATGAGCTTCTTCCTTAGTGTCGGCTTCACAAAACTTTTCCCTGATGGGGGCGTAGAGTCCATCCCTACCGTGGAGAATGCCAACGGATTTATAATAGGATGCTTGTCTGAAGACTCTGACTCATTTTCTTGCTCCCATGAGCGGGAAAGGGCATCGGCCTTGCGATTCTGAGAGCCCGGACAGAACTGGAGTTTAAAGTCGAACCTGGAAAAGAAAAGTGCCCATCTGGCCTGACGAGGGTTGAGACATTGTGCGCCTTTCAGATATAGAAGGTTCTTGTGGTCTGTAAGGATGGTGATTGAATGAGAAGCTCCCTCCAACAGATATCTCCACTCCTCTAGAGCGAGCTTGATGGCTAGCAACTCCTGGTCGCCAATGGCATAGTTGCGCTCCGCTGGGGAGAACTTCCGTGAGAAGAAACTGCAAGGATGTAAATGGCCATCTTTAGCCCTCTGAGATAACACCGCTCCTACTCCAACGGAGGAGGCATCCACCTCTAGGATGAAAGGAGAGTCGATGTCAGGCTGTTTCAGGACAGGCGCAGAGATGAACCTCTGTTTTAAAAGATGAAAAGCTTGCATGGCTTCTTCAGACTACTTGGACGGGTTAGCACCCTTCTTGGTGAAAGCAGTAATAGGCGCCACAATGGTGGAAAAGTCTCGTATAAACTTTCGGTAATAATTGGCAAACCCTAAGAACCTCTGGACCCCTTTGAGGGTTAAGGGAACCGGCCAATTCTGGATTGCTTGTAGTTTCTCAGGATCCATCTCTAGTCCGGAACCGGACACAATGTACCCTAGAAACGGAATGGACTTGACTTCAAAGACGCATTTCTCTAATTTGCAATAGAGATGATTTACACGGAGACGGGACAGAACCTCCTTTACCCAAAAACGATGTTCCTCTAAATTGTTGGCAAAAATGAGGATATCATCTAGATAGACCACGACATGACGGTATAGAATGTCTCTGAAGATCTCATTGACGAAATGCTGGAAGACAGCTGGAGCATTGCTCAATCCGAAGGGCATGACGAGGTACTCATAATGTCCGTCACGGGTGTTAAATGCGGTCTTCCACTCGTCACCCTCACGGATCCGGATGAGATTGTATGCACCTCTCAAGTCCAGCTTTGTAAAGATGGTAGCTCCGCTAACTCTGTCAAAGAGCTCAGTAATCAGGGGTAAAGGATAGCGGTTCTTGATGGTAATGTCGTTCAAACCTCTGTAGTCGATGCACGGCCACAGACCACCATCCTTCTTTTTTACAAAAAAGAAGCCTGCGCCGGCTGGAGAAGAAGAAGGTCGAATGAACCCCTTTGCTAGGTTCTCTTTAATGTATTCCTCCATAGAATGCGTCTCGGGCAGAGACAACGGATAAGTTCGGCCTCGAGGTGGAACCTTCCCTGGAACGAGATCAATCGGGCAGTCCCATTCTCTATGAGGAGGAAGGATATCAGCAGAAGCTTTACTGAACACATCCGTGAAATCTTGATATGGAGGAGGTGGAACATCAGACGACCTGGGGGAGGAAGAACAGACAGGCAACACTTTAAACAAACATGTCTCAGCACAGGAGGAACCCCATGCCAGGATTTGCGTAGTCGTCCAATCAATTGTAGGATTGTGAAGACGGAGCCATGGAAGGCCCAGGACCACAGGATGTGTGGCTCTTGGAATCACTAAAAGTGAAATAAGTTCGGAATGAAGAACTCCCACTCTCAGACGAACTGGTAGAGTCCTTAGAGCAATAACTGTATCAAAAATTTTACTGCCATCCACGGCAGTTAAGGAAAAGGAGGAAGGAAGTCTCTCGGTGGGTAGGGACCACCGTTTAACATAGGCTTCGGTAATAAAGTTCCCAGCTGCTCCGGAATCCAGGAGGGCAATGACGTTCTGATAACGTTGAGCAACTTGAAGCGAGACTGGGAGATTACAATCTTGAGGAGATGGAGAGGAGATCATTACTCCTAGCCGGCCTTCTCCTTGGCGAGCTAGGGTCTGGAGTCCCGGACGTTTGGGACAGGCATTAATGGTGTGAGACGGAGCTGCACAATAAAGACAGAGAGACTCGGAGAGACGTCTTCGGCGCTCAGCAGGAGTTAAACGGGAACGACCAATTTGCATGAGCTCATCTTTAGATGGTGACAGTTGGCGAGGAGGAGGAGCAAAAGATTTTGGAGCAGATGATCTTCCACGCTCAGTTGCTCTCTCTCTGAACCGTAAGTCAACTTTCGTACAAAGTGAGATTAGCTCATCTAACTTGGAGGGTAAGTCTCTGGTAGCTAACTCATCTTTAATACGCTCGGATAAACCATGCCAGAATGCAGCATACAGGGCCTCGTCGTTCCATGCCAGTTCGGATGCCAGGATCTGGAACTGTATAAGATATTGTCCTACAGTACGTGATCCCTGGCGTAAACGGAGAATCTCAGACGAAGCTGAAGTTACCCGGCCTGGCTCGTCGAAGATGAGCCTGAATGTTGACACGAATGCAGTGTAAGAAGATAGCAGGGTGTCGGACCTCTCCCATAACGGTGATGCCCAGTCAAGGGCTGAGCCACTGAGAAGAGAGATGATGTAGGCAATTTTTGTACGGTCACTGGGAAAATTGCCAGGTTGTAGCTCAAACTGAATCTCACACTGGTTGAGAAATCCCCTGCAGAATCTTGGAGATCCGTCAAATTTTGCTGGCGATGGAAGATGAAGACGTGGAGCAGAAACGGGTAAGGTGGGTGGGGTTATAGTTGGAGTCACTGTGGTTGACGCACCGGACGCGTCTGATCCACGGAGGGTTGTCTGAATCCCATCCAGCCGAGTAGAGAGATCCTGGAGACAGCGGATGATGTGGCCCTGTGCAGCCTCCTGATGTTCAAGTCGGGCTGCCAGTTCTTGCATTGGCCTAGCCGCTTGATCCTGGTCTCCGGCTGGATTCATTAGGTCAGTGCTTACTGGCACAACTGAGGGCCTGAGCTGACGGGAGGCAGCCTCAGTTGTAGGGGCTGAGGTGTAATGGAACCTGGCAGGTTGTATCAGACCCCTAGACATATAGAAGAATTGCCCGAAGGCGTGACCACGACAACCAGGAATAAAAGTCAATGATGTTTATTTATGACAAACTCCATGCATCACAGTAGCAGTAAAGAAACATAAAAATCAGCAGAGAAATAATAATACAGTTCCTGGGTACTACAGGGTGGCAGGGGCCACAGAGCTCTGGTGGTATGAGACAGTTCTTATTATCTGCTAGTTGGAAAGTCCTTACCAGGCTCAACTGTAGCAATGCAGAAAGCCCAGGGTCGTACCAGCTGGTGTTCCAGGGAAAGCTGGACTGCTGAAGATAAAATGCTGCTGTGGGTACTGGTTAGAACCAGACAGGTGTTGGCACAGAGTGGATACTGGCTGGAACCAGTTAAATAATAAATGAGGCTTGAGAGCGATGCAATATGGATGAAATGTAGAATTTGAGAACGGAGAAATAATAATACCGGTGGAGAGAGGTAAACTGCAGAAAGGACACCGGCCCTTTAAGAGAAGCTGTACACTGCTGGAAGCTGGGCTGGAAGCAGGTGATTGTTGTAGCTGGAAACAGGTGAGTCCAGAATGGATCGGAGAGTCAGGCTACACCGCAGATGGAATGCTGGTACACCGGCCCTTTAAGAGAAGCTGTACACTGCTGGAAGCTGGGCTGGAAGCAGGTGATTGTTGAAGCTGGAAACAGGTGAGTCCAGAATGGATCGGAGAGTCAGGCTACACCGCAGATGGAATGCTGGTGCGGGTCTCTATAGCAGAAGTCTGGAGACAGGAGCTGGAACCTGGAAGACAATCACAGGAGAGAGACAAACTGGAACTAGGTTTGACAACCAAAGCACTGACGCCTTCCTTGCTCAGGCACAGATTACTTATACCTGTAGCAAGGAAGGGATTGGCTAGGCAATTATGCAGATTAACAATACTGACAACAGATTGGTGGAAATGATCAGCTGACAGAATCCAAGATGGCTGCGCCCATGCAGACACTTGGAGGGAAGTTTGGTTTGTAATCCATGAGGTAATGAAAACAGTAATGGCGGCGCCGGCCACCGGAGACAGGAGACGCCAGGCTGACAAGTGCACATCCAACCACGCGGACACAGCGGAGGCCGCGGCTGACGTAATCGCCACTCTGACACTCTGCATGCAGAAGCTCAGGGACGGCGGCGGAGGCCGCGGGAGGCGCCATGCCAGATGTAATATGGCGTTACTGTGACAGCGTCTCAGAGAGACAGGAGAGGATGCAGGAATGTGAACATTAGGATAACAGATGGGATCCGGTCCTGGAGCGCTGAGCCAGCCTTAGGAGGCATCTGATGGGTAAGAAATGGCGTCCAGATACCCGGATCGTGACATTGGCAAGTTTACATTTCTCCTCAGACCATTTAAATTTCTTTTTTGGGGTCTTTTTACTGAACTTTGGCTTTTTGTATTTTACATGCCCTCTACTATCACATTAGGCATCGGACAACGTTGATGGCATTTAATCGTCTATGTCATGGCTAGTGGCAGCAGCTTCAGCAGTAGGAGGAAGTGGTTCTTGATCTTTCCCTATTTTATCCTCCAAATTTTTGTTTCTGGAGCTATATAAAACATTATGTGGCGCATGAATGACGGATGGCTGATGGCCAGTACACTACCACTGGTCTGATGCAGCACAACACAGCGACACTGTGAGGGACTTGTTGTTGTTGTTATTATTATTATTATTATTATACGTCAGCAGTGGACATATATAGCAGCAGCGTATACCACTGTGACTGCCTGGTCACTGGAATGACTGATGGCCAGGACACTACCACTGGTCTGATGCAGCACAACACAGCAACACTATAAGGGACTTATTATACAGCAGCAGTGGACATATGGCAGCAGAGGACACCACCACTGTGAATGGTCGCTGGACTGACTGATTCACAGGATACTAGCACTGGTCTGATGCAGGACAACGCAGATAATTATACAGCAGCACCGGGCATATGGCAGCAGATGACACCACCACTGTTGAATGGTCACTGGACTGACTGATGCCCAGGCACTACCACTGGTCTGATGCAGGACAACACAGCTACACTGTAAGGGACTTATTAAACAGCAGCACTGGACATATGGCAGCAGAGGACACCACCACTGTGACTGGACTGATGCAGCACAATACACCACCACCCTGAACTGATGCAGCACAACAGAGCACCCTATACAGCAGCACTGGACATATAGCAGCAGAGGACACAAGCACTGTGACTGGACAGATTCAGCACAAGCCACGGATACTGAGAGAATGGAGACATGTCCTCTCTCTACACTCTCCAATGCCGGAGTGAAAATGGTATGGACGCGCGGCTCCTTATATGGAATCCAAATCCCGCAAGAATACGACGTTTTGCCTTGTTCGGGTTTCCGAGTCAGGCGGGACAACCTGAGCCGGGCTTGGAACTAGAGATGAGCGCCTGAAATTTTTCGGGTTTTGTGTTTTGGTTTTGGGTTCGGTTCCGCGGCCGTGTTTTGGGTTCGAACGCGTTTTGGCAAAGCCTCACCGAATTATTTTTGTCGGATTCGGGTGTGTTTTGGATTCGGGTGTTTTTTTCCAAAAACACTAAAAAACAGCTTAAATCATAGAATTTGGGGGTCATTTTGATCCCAAAGTATTATTAACCTCAAAAACCATAATTTACACTCATTTTCAGTCTATTCTGAATACCTCACACCTCACAATATTATTTTTAGTCCTAAAATTTGCACCGAGGTCGCTGTGTGAGTAAGATAAGCGACCCTAGTGGCCGACACAAACACCGGGCCCATCTAGGAGTGGCACTGCAGTGTCACGCAGGATGTCCCTTCCAAAAAACCCTCCCCAAACAGCACATGACGCAAAGAAAAAAAGAGGCGCAATGAGGTAGCTGTGTGAGTAAGATTAGCGACCCTAGTGGCCGACACAAACACCGGGCCCATCTAGGAGTGGCACTGCAGTGTCACGCAGGATGGCCCTTCCAAAAAACCCTCCCCAAACAGCACATGACGCAAAGAAAAAAAGAGGCACAATGAGGTAGCTGACTGTGTGAGTAAGATTAGCGACCCTAGTGGCCGACACAAACACCGGGCCCATCTAGGAGTGGCACTGCAGTGTCACGCAGGATGGCCCTTCCAAAAAACCCTCCCCAAACAGCACATGACGCAAAGAAAAAAAGAGGCGCAATGAGGTAGCTGACTGTGTGAGTAAGATTAGCGACCCTAGTGGCCGACACAAACACCGGGCCCATCTAGGAGTGGCACTGCAGTGTCACGCAGGATGTCCCTTCCAAAAAACCCTCCCCAAACAGCACATGACGCAAAGAAAAAAAGAGGCGCAATGAGGTAGCTGACTGTGTGAGTAAGATTAGCGACCCTAGTGGCCGACACAAACACCGGGCCCATTTAGGAGTGGCACTGCAGTGTCACGCAGGATGTCCCTTCCAAAAAACCCTCCCCAATCAGCACATGATGCAAAGAAAAAGAAAAGAAAAAAGAGGTGCAAGATGGAATTATCCTTGGGCCCTCCCACCCACCCTTATGTTGTATAAACAAAACAGGACATGCACACTTTAACCAACCCATCATTTCAGTGACAGGGTCTGCCACACGACTGTGACTGATATGACGGGTTGGTTTGGACCCCCCCCAAAAAAGAAGCAATTAATCTCTCCTTGCACAAACTGGCTCTACAGAGGCAAGATGTCCACCTCATCTTCACCCTCCGATATATCACCGTGTACATCCCCCTCCTCACAGATTATCAATTCGTCCCCACTGGAATCCACCATCTCAGCTCCCTGTGTACTTTGTGGAGGCAATTGCTGCTGGTCAATGTCTCCGCGGAGGAATTGATTATAATTCATTTTAATGAACATCATCTTCTCCACATTTTCTGGATGTAACCTCGTACGCCGATTGCTGACAAGGTGAGCGGCGGCACTAAACACTCTTTCGGAGTACACACTTGTGGGAGGGCAACTTAGGTAGAATAAAGCCAGTTTGTGCAAGGGCCTCCAAATTGCCTCTTTTTCCTGCCAGTATAAGTACGGACTGTGTGACGTGCCTACTTGGATGCGGTCACTCATATAATCCTCCACCATTCTATCAATGTTGAGAGAATCATATGCAGTGACAGTAGACGACATGTCCGTAATCGTTGTCAGGTCCTTCAGTCCGGACCAGATGTCAGCATCAGCAGTCGCTCCAGACTGCCCTGCATCACCGCCAGCGGGTGGGCTCGGAATTCTGAGCCTTTTCCTCGCACCCCCAGTTGCGGGAGAATGTGAAGGAGGAGATGTTGACAGGTCGCGTTCCGCTTGACTTGACAATTTTGTCACCAGCAGGTCTTTCAACCCCAGCAGACCTGTGTCTGCCGGAAAGAGAGATCCAAGGTAGGCTTTAAATCTAGGATCGAGCACGGTGGCCAAAATGTAGTGCTCTGATTTCAACAGATTGACCACCCGTGAATCCTTGTTAAGCGAATTAAGGGCTGCATCCACAAGTCCCACATGCCTAGCGGAATCGCTCCCTTTTAGCTCCTTCTTCAATGCCTCCAGCTTCTTCTGCAAAAGCCTGATGAGGGGAATGACCTGACTCAGGCTGGCAGTGTCTGAACTGACTTCACGTGTGGCAAGTTCAAAGGGCATCAGAACCTTGCACAACGTTGAAATCATTCTCCACTGCACTTGAGACAGGTGCATTCCATCTCCTATATCGTGCTCAATTGTATAGGCTTGAATGGCCTTTTGCTGCTCCTCCAACCTCTGAAGCATATAGAGGGTTGAATTCCACCTCGTTACCACTTCTTGCTTCAGATGATGGCAGGGCAGGTTCAGTAGTTTTTGGTGGTGCTCCAGTCTTCTGTACGTGGTGCCTGTACGCCGAAAGTGTCCCGCAATTTTTCTGGCCACCGACAGCATCTCTTGCACGCCCCTGTCGTTTTTAAAAAAATTCTGCACCACCAAATTCAAGGTATGTGCAAAACATGGGACGTGCTGGAATTTGCCCATATTTAATGCACACACAATATTGCTGGCGTTGTCCGATGCCACAAATCCACAGGAGAGTCCAATTGGGGTAAGCCATTCCGCGATGATCTTCCTCAGTTGCCGTAAGAGGTTTTCAGCTGTGTGCGTATTCTGGAAAGCGGTGATACAAAGCGTAGCCTGCCTAGGAAAGAGTTGGCGTTTGCGAGATGCTGCTACTGGTGCCGCCGCTGCTGTTCTTGCGGCGGGAGTCCATACATCTACCCAGTGGGCTGTCACAGTCATATAGTCCTGACCCTGCCCTGCTCCACTTGTCCACATGTCCGTGGTTAAGTGGACATTGGGTACAACTGCATTTTTTAGGAGACTGGTGAGTCTTTTTCTGACGTCCGTGTACATTCTCGGTATCGCCTGCCTAGAGAAGTGGAACCTAGATGGTATTTGGTAACGGGGGCACACTGCCTCAATAAATTGTCTAGTTCCCTGTGAACTAACGGCGGATACCGGACGCACGTCTAACACCAACATAGTTGTCAAGGACTCAGTTATCCGCTTTGCAGTAGGATGACTGCTGTGATATTTCATCTTCCTCGCAAAGGACTGTTGAACAGTCAATTGCTTACTGGAAGTAGTACAAGTGGGCTTACGACTTCCCCTATGGGATGACCATCGACTCCCAGCGGCAACAACAGCAGCGCCAGCAGCAGTAGGCGTTACATGCAAGGATGCATCGGAGGAATCCCAGGCAGGAGAGGACTCGTCAGACTTGCCAGTGACATGGCCTGCAGGACTATTGGCATTCCTGGGGAAGGAGGAAATTGACACTGAGGGAGTTGGTGGGGTGGTTTGCGTGAGCTTGGTTACAAGAGGAAGGGATTTACTGGTCAGTGGACTGCTTCCGCTGTCACCCAAAGTTTTTGAACTTGTCACTGACTTATTATGAATGCGCTGCAGGTGACGTATAAGGGAGGATGTTCCGAGGTGGTTAACGTCCTTACCCCTACTTATTACAGCTTGACAAAGGGAACACACGGCTTGACACCTGTTGTCCGCATTTCTGGTGAAATACCTCCACACCGAAGAGCTGATTTTTTTGGTATTTTCACCTGGCATGTCAACGGCCATATTCCTCCCACGGACAACAGGTGTCTCCCCGGGTGCCTGACTTAAACAAACCACCTCACCATCAGAATCCTCCTGGTCAATTTCCTCCCCAGCGCCAGCAACACCCATATCCTCCTCATCCTGGTGTACTTCAACACTGACATCTTCAATCTGACTATCAGGAACTGGACTGCGGGTGCTCCTTCCAGCACTTGCAGGGGGCGTGCAAATGGTGGAAGGCGCATGCTCTTCACGTCCAGTGTTGGGAAGGTCAGGCATCGCAACCGACACAATTGGACTCTCCTTGTGGATTTGGGATTTCAAAGAACGCACAGTTCTTTGCGGTGCTTTTGCCAGCTTGAGTCTTTTCAGTTTTCTAGCGAGAGGCTGAGTGCTTCCATCCTCATGTGAAGCTGAACCACTAGCCATGAACATAGGCCAGGGCCTCAGCCGTTCCTTGCCACTCCGTGTGGTAAATGGCATATTGGCAAGTTTACGCTTCTCCTCCGACAATTTTATTTTAGGTTTTGGAGTCCTTTTTTTACTGATATTTGGTGTTTTGGTTTTGACATGCTCTGTACTATGCCATTGGGCATCGGCCTTGGCAGACGACGTTGCTGGCATTTCATCGTCTCGGCCATGACTAGTGGCAGCAGCTTCAGCACGAGGTGGAAGTGGATCTTGATCTTTCCCTAATTTTGGAACCTCAACATTTTTGTTCTCCATATTTTAATAGGCACAACTAAAAGGCACCTCAGGTAAACAATGCAGATGGATGGATTGGATACTAGTATACAATTATGGACGGGCTGCCGAGTGCCGACACAGAGGTAGCCACAGCCGTGAACTACCGCACTGTACTGTGTCTGCTGCTAATATATAGACTGGTTGATAAAGAGATAGTATACTCGTAACTAGTATGTATGTATAAAGAAAGAAAAAAAAACCACGGTTAGGTCACTGGTATATACAATTATGGACGGGCTGCCGAGTGCCGACACAGAGGTAGCCACAGCCGTGAACTACCGCACTGTACTGTGTCTGCTGCTAATATATAGACTGGTTGATAAAGAGATAGTATACTCGTAACTAGTATGTATGTATAAAGAAAGAAAAAAAAACCACGGTTAGGTGGTATATACAATTATGGACGGGCTGCCGAGTGCCGACACAGAGGTAGCCACAGCTGTGAACTACCGCACTGTACTGTGTCTGCTGCTAATATATAGACTGGTTGATAAAGAGATAGTATACTCGTAACTAGTATGTATGTATAAAGAAAGAAAAAAAAACCACGGTTAGGTCACTGGTATATACAATTATGGACGGGCTGCCGAGTGCCGACACAGACGTAGCCACAGCCGTGAACTACCGCACTGTACTGTGTCTGCTGCTAATATATAGACTGGTTGATAAAGAGATAGTATACTCGTAACTAGTATGTATGTATAAAGAAAGAAAAAAAAACCACGGTTAGGTCACTGGTATATACAATTATGGACGGGCTGCCGAGTGCCGACACAGAGGTAGCCACAGCCGTGAACTACCGCACTGTACTGTGTCTGCTGCTAATATATAGACTGGTTGATAAAGAGATAGTATACTCGTAACTAGTATGTATGTATAAAGAAAGAAAAAAAAACCACGGTTAGGTCACTGGTATATACAATTATGGACGGGCTGCGGAGTGCCGACACAGAGGTAGCCACAGCCGTGAACTACCGCACTGTACTGTGTCTGCTGCTAATATATAGACTGGTTGATAAAGAGATAGTATACTCGTAACTAGTATGTATGTATAAAGAAAGAAAAAAAAACCACGGTTAGGTGGTATATACAATTATGGACGGGCTGCCGAGTGCCGACACAGAGGTAGCCACAGCCGTGAACTACCGCACTGTACTGTGTCTGCTGCTAATATATAGACTGGTTGATAAAGAGATAGTATACTCGTAACTAGTATGTATGTATAAAGAAAGAAAAAAAAACCACGGTTAGGTCACTGGTATATACAATTATGGACGGGCTGCCGAGTGCCGACACAGAGGTAGCCACAGCCGTGAACTACCGCACTGTACACTGGTTGATAAAGAGATAGTAGTATACTCGTAACAACTAGTATGACGACGGTATAAAGAATGAAAAAAAAACCACGGTTAGGTGGTATATAATACAATTATGGTTGGACGGACTGCCTGCCGAGTGCCGACACAGAGGTAGCCACAGCCGTGAACTACCGCACTGTACACTGGTTGATAAAGAGATAGTAGTATACTCGTAACAACTAGTATGACGACGGTATAAAGAATGAAAAAAAAACCACGGTTAGGTGGTATATAATACAATTATGGTTGGACGGACTGCCTGCCGAGTGCCGACACAGAGGTAGCCACAGCCGTGAACTACCGCACTGTACACTGGTTGATAAAGAGATAGTAGTATACTCGTAACAACTAGTATGACGACGGTATAAAGAACGAAAAAAAAACCACGGTTAGGTGGTATATATTATAATACAATTATGGATGGACGGACTGCCTGCCGAGTTCCGACACAGAGGTAGCCACAGCCGTGAACTACCGCACTGTACACTGGTTGATAAAGAGATAGTAGTATACTCGTAACAACTAGTATGACGACGGTATAAAGAACGAAAAAAAAACCACGGTTAGGTGGTATATATTATAATACAATTATGGATGGACGGACTGCCTGCCGAGTGCCGACACAGAGGTAGCCACAGCCGTGAACTACCGCACTGTACTGTGTCTGCTGCTAATATAGACTGGTTGATAAAGAGATAGTATACAATACTACTAATATACTGGTGGTCAGGCACTGGTCACCACTAGTCACACTGGCAGTGGCACTCCTGCAGCAAAAGTGTGCACTGTTTAATTTTAATATAATATTATTTATCATGTACTCCTGGCTCCTGCTATAACAACCTGCAGTGCTCCCCAGTCTCCCCCACAATTATAAGCTTTATATACAATACATTGATGTGCAGCACACTGGGCTGAGCAGTGCACACAGACTGAGTCACTGTGTGACTGTGTATCGTTTTTTTCAGGCAGAGAACGGATATATTAAATAAAACAAACAACTGCACTGTCTCTGGTGGTCACTGGTCACTGTGGTCGTCAGTCACTAAACTCTGTCTGCACTCTGCACTCTCTTCTAATCTACAGTATCACAGCAATCTCTCTCTCTCTCTCTCTTCTAAATCTAATCTAAATGGAGAGGACGCCAGCCACGTCCTCTCCCTATCAATCTCAATGCACGTGTGAAAATGGCGGCGACGCGCGGCTCCTTATATAGAATCCGAGTCTCGCGAGAATCCGACAGCGTCATGATGACGTTCGGGCGCGCTCGGGTTAACCGAGCAAGGCGGGAAGATCCGAGTCGCTCGGACCCGTGAAAAAAAAAGTGAAGTTCGTGCGGGTTCGGATTCAAAGAAACCGAACCCGCTCATCTCTACTTGGAACCGGGTTCAGAGCGTGAAGTTCGGTACGGTTTGGTTCTCTGAGAACCGAACCCGCTCATCTCTAATTTTGAAACACTTTAAGCAGAGAGGGGAGCTGAGGCTGCTTCCAGTTCTGAGCTACAGCAGCACATGCTGCTATGCTGTACATACAGTATATGGCCTACCACATATCTTTGAGGTGGTGGTATCATAGCAGGATATAAATTTAAAAGTGCCAGGTTAGGGGTAGGGGTTAGAGCAGTGGTTCTCAAACTGTGTACCATGGCACCCACTGTGTGCCGTGGCACCCTGGGGTGCCTCAGGACACTTGCAGGGGTGACCTGGGTTGGTGGTCAAGGACCAATTCAGATCATGTATGTTCAATGTAATAGGCAAATTCAGTGCTGGTGGCTGCCAATCATAAAATATGTGAACAAACAGAAGCAAATCTTGTTCTTCATCACAAAATGAAACCTAAGGATGACACAATTTACTGAATTTTATGTTTCTTTCTAAATTTCTCAATAAGAAACTTTTGGCCTAGGGGTACTTGAAAAAAATTCTGATACTGTGTGCTTGATTCAAAAAAGTTTGTGAACCACTGGGTTAGTATAATCCATAACACTTTAGATATCAAGATAATACATCCTACAGTATCAAAAGTTTTTAAGTATAGGGCATGTCCAAAAGATATGATAAATATGGCCAACCTCTCCACAGTGTCGCCAGCAGTGCTTTTATTGTACTGGTAATATAGTATGTAGGTGATCAGGGATAAGATACATTCTTTATACTGGCTTTATCTGCATTAGTGAGTTGTTCAGGCATTTAGACATACTATAGGACAAGGACAAAGGGGGTCATTCCGAGTTGTACGCTCGCTAGCTGATTTTAGCAGCATTGCACACGCTAGGCCGCCGCCCTCTGTGAGTGTATCTTAGCTTAGCAGAATAGCGAACGAAAGATTAGCAGAATTGCGAATAGAAAATTCTTAGCAGTTTCTGAGTAGCTCGAGACTTACTCCTACACTGCGATCAGCTCAGCCCATTTCGGGGGTCATTCCAAGTTGTTCGCTCATTGACGCAACGGAGCGATTAAGGCAAATATGCGCATGCGCATGGTTCGCATTGCGCATGCGGTTAGTATTTTAACACAAAACTTAGTAGATTTACTCACCTCCGAACGAAGAATTTTCATCGTTGAAGTGATCGGAGTGTGATTGACAGGAAGTGGGTGTTTCTGGGTGGAAACTGACCGTTTTCTGGGAGTGTGCGGAAAAACGCAGGCGTGTCAGGGAAAAACGCGGGAGTGTCAGGAGAAACGGGGGAGTGGCTGGCCGAACGCTGGGCGTGTTTGTGATGTCAAACCAGGAACGAAACGGGCCGAGCTGATCGCAGTGTAGGAGTAAGTCTCGAGCTACTCAGAAACTGCTAAGAAATTTCTATTCGCAAAAAGCAGCTAGCGAGCGAACAACTCGGAATCACCCCCTTCGTTCCTGGTTTGACGTCACAAACACGCCCTAGGTTCGGCCAGCCACTCCCCCGTTTCTCCAGAAACTCCCGCGTTTTTCCCTGACATGCCTACGTTTTTTAGCCAACGCCGGGAAAACGCTGAGTTACTACCCAGAAACGCCCCTTTCCTGTCAATCATTTACCGAACACCAGTGCGACTGAAAAGCGCCGCAGAAGCCACAGCAAAACAGCTAAGTTTTTAGTAAAATAACTAAGCGCATGCGCTCTGCGTACCTTGCGCATGCGCAGTAAGCGACTAATCGCAGTATAGCGAAAATCGGCAACGAGCGAACAACTTGGAATGACCCCCAAAGTGTATATTAACTCCACCTGAGCATTAGAGATAGGGTAACCTAAATCCACGTCCCACTAACTCTGCAAAGAGGACTTGGAGAACTGCAACTGTTGAAGTCGAATTTTGTACCAATATGAAATGTCACCTCAAGTGGAGTAACTTACTGAGACAGTGGAGGTACTAGTCGCCGGGCTCCAGCTTTCAGAGGAGCACCAAGAAAGAAAGACAGATGGGGCTGCTGAACTAGGACAGATCTCTCTCCACTCATTTTATAGTGATTTGCTAAAGTCACTGCTGACTGCTGTCCTTGTTTACAAACCCCTTTTGCCACCACAGGTTGTGGTACCCCGAGAGCAGTTGCCTGCTGCTGCACACAGATCGGGACATATACAGTTTGCCAAGTTTGCAGACAATAATGGGAACATTGATGGATATTTACAAGTTTTTGAAAGGATTTGCAAACACCATGATTTACCCAAGTCAGAGTGGGTGAGACACCTTGTGCCCACTCTGCATGGAGATGCCTTGGAGGCCTATCGAGGAGTGGCCACGGAGGACTGTGGGGATTACGATGAAGTCGCAAAGGCCCTCCTCCAGTGATTCTTCATTATTACGTGAGCAGTCCGCCACTCAGTGGGTGAAGGATTCTGAAGCAACTACATGGCATGCACTGATTGACTTGATCTGTAGGGAGCAGTTCTATCGCAGGTGCACCCCAGAAGTGAAGGATTTGTTTAGGAGTTGTTTACGAAATCCCAGCAGTCATAATCCCAAAGGTCATGATGCATCCCGTTGGTCAAAATTAATTTACTAACCAGTTCTGTCGTAACAGCACTGTAGGCACTGGGGCCCCTACCCACCAATTCATAGGAATAAATGGAAAAAAAAATAACTTAGTCATCCTGCGGTCCCAGCCGTCTTTTCTCATGCTTATATACAGTGAATAGCGGTCAGCACTCCAATAGCCTCAGCTGGGAGACTAGTATAAAATGCAGCATGCCCACTCTGTGTGTAATTTCCAAGCATTCTCTACCTGCCTCCTAAGAAGCTCAAGAGGCACTAGCCCTGGTGGTGATGGTGGTGGTGGGGAGGGACACAGATGCCCCCGGCTCAGCCCGCCTCAGCTCAAAGTCCCCTAGAATCATGTGGACCTGAGCAGCTGCCCAATTAGCCCATGTGTTATGAAGGCCCTGAATCAACCTCTACCACATGCCTCAGCCTACCTGTCCCCCTAGTGTCTAGCACTAACCCCAGTATTTTCTTTCAAGATCATTCAGGATTCTGACCACTGGGATTCCGCTGTCAGTATTCTGACTGTTGGAATCCTGACCACATGCATTTTTAGGATTATTTTTTTCCAAAAACAGTCTGCCAGAACAATCTTGTAGTGACATCGGTAGTATGGTGTTTATAACACTATTGGTTTTAGACTGTTTGTCAGAAGTACTGTACATGTTTGATCTTGTTACTTATTGATTCTTGTATCTGTCCTGTTCATAAAGTTCCAATGTTGTTACATGCTGTACTCCAGTAGGTAGTGTTTCCAGTCTAAGGGGGACATTTACTAAGCAGTGATAAGGAGAGAAGTGAACCAGTGGAGAAGTTGCTCCATCAACCATCAGCAGCTCTGTATAATTTTAGAGTATGCAAATTATAGATGTTACTTCAGTGCTGATTGGTTGACATGGGCAACTTCTCCACTGGCTCACTTCTCCTCTCTTATCACTTCTTAGTAAATGTCCCCTTTAGTCCAGTATTATACTGTACAGTACATACAAACATCTTCTCACAAATGCAACAAACTCATAATTTCTAAAGGATGCCCAAAGTCTTTAAAACACTCCCCACAGAACAATGGCAGACTTCTGTAGTTCATTTATACTCCTAGAATTTGTATTCGCCCTCCAATTGGCAGCAGACATGAATGACAGCTGTAAAGATTAAAAACAGTAAAAATTGTTCATCAGCTCTAAACAGTAATATGATTTATTAACAGATTTTCCATACTATTGAATCAGAAAATTAATCAGAAAATCATCTCAGGTCACAAAGCAAGAAAATGGAGTTGCTCACCTCTGCTAATTCCAAATCATAGAATAAGGAGGACTCTGTTTGCAACATTTCTGTTACTTTAAAAAAATAATAGATAAGAACACGTGCCCACAAGAAGGAACCTCAAAATGATGTATCAACTATGCAAATCAATTACACTAATCTCCAGTGTGGAGAAATGCAATTTAAAATATGCACTGAAACATTCGAGGAATCCTGGATAGTGCAAATGTTGAATTAAACATAAGATTTAAAGCCCTCCGAAGTGAACACAAACCTGCTGAAACTCTATTAGTATTCTGCTATATGAACTGCAAATGGTAGAACCAGTTAAATATTTACAGAACACAGTATCATTCTTTCACTGCTAGACTTCAGCACTAACGACATCATTTAAAACAAAAAGCAATATAGTAAATACACTATACAAGAGTCCACGGGGATGTTTACTGACCGCAAAATAATAATGTTGTAATATGTGTCAAATACAATTATCAAAACATCATAGGCTTATGTGCATTTTGCATATCTACAGTATGTTAACTGCTTAAATAGGAATGTGCAGTTCACATATAGTTGTGGAATCAGATGCTGTACATAATGATAATGCCTGCTCATTAAAATAAATGTACAATGTTTATGCTCCAATTATATTTGCAATTTATGTGTGTGGTGTGCCAGGCTCTCCATCTCCCGCAAGGATGCCATTAACCCTGTGGCGGAGTGAGACACAACCAAGACTAGACTCCAAGGAACAGGATACTTTTTTAAGAGGATGGTTTTTATATATATATATATATATATATATATATATATATATTAGAGATGAGCGGGTTCGGTTCCTCGGGATCCGAACCCCCCCCGAACTTCACCTATTTTACACGGTTCCGAGGCAGCCTCGGATCTTCCCGCCTTGCTCGGTTACCCAGAACGCACCCGAACGTCATCATCCCGCTGTCGGATTCTTGCAAGATTTGTATTCTATATAAGGAGCCGCGAGTCACCGCCATTTTCACTCGTGCTTTGAAGATTGAACAGAGAGGACGTGGCTGCGTTCTCTCCCTGAAAAGCTCCGTAATCTGTGCTCAGTGTGCTGAAAATATCTGTGCTCAGTGTGCTGCAAATAATCTGTGCTCAGTGTGCTGAAAATATCTACGTTTTCTGCCTGAAAACGCTCCATATCTGTGCTCAGTGTGCTGCAAATATCTGATCAGTGTGCTGCATTGTGGGGACTGGGGACCACCAGTATATAATATATACTTTTCTATAGCTTCTATACTGCTTGTCAGGACACATGGTCACAGCTACACCGCTTTGTACTGATATATACAATAATATATCATTACTGCTGGCAATAAGGACGGCACTTGAAGACTTTTAAAAGTGGTGAAACCAAATGTGCTGTTTATTCAACGTTTCGGGGTCGCAGCCCCTTCGTCAGGATGCATAATAGTGACAAAAACAGTGTTTAAATACCTGTACAAAGAGGAGGTCCATACCGCCGCCTCCGTCCACGCTGCCCGGGTCCCGGTACTGACGTCACTCCGTCTACAGGATATGACGCGACTACGGCCCATCCGGCTGGCGTGGTGAGGCTAGGACAGAGGTAACCAGGGAAACCATCAAACATTGCTGCGACCAACCAATCCGGTCACAGCCTATTGTAAACAGTAGTGACAATCAATATTAAAGTGACCTGTGCATAACATCAACTAGTCCGTAATAATTTTCCCTTTTGTTACCGACCAAAAAAATATAAGAACAAACATACATAAAATGACGATCATACCCAATTACTACCCAGCAACTGATGATTATAGCAAGCCGGTGCTGCACATGATAAACCTGATATCAGCATAATACTTATGACTCTTAATGCTAAAAGCCATTTGCCATAAACAACTACACAATTCTGTGTTACTCCCATGGTTACTAGTTAAAATTAAATCCTGCCAAGCTCTAACAAGACAAATGGAATCTACAAAAAGCATCTTAAGCTAAGGGGTTCATTCAAACCCTTAGGGAATTGTGTATTTAAAGTAAAAATCCATTTTGCTTCTACCTGTAGAAGTTTCTTTGACCTTTCACCCCCACATATGGAGAATGGTACATGATCAATTATTTTGTAGCGTAATGTCGCCATCCCGTGCTTTGCTAGCATGAAGTGACGTGCCACCAGCTGGTCACTATTGCCTGATTTGATGGCTTCGCGTATGGCATACTGATGTTGTGCCATCCTCGTTTTAAAGGCACACTCAGTTTTGCCCACGTATGTCAATCCACATGGGCATGTTAGTGTTATGAACCACAGGTAGTGGTTCATTTCTATTTTATGTTTATTTAGTTGTCTTGCATGCCAGGATTTCCCATTGCTCTGTTTTAGATTACTCTTGTCTGCTGCCGCTGGTGAGTCTGTGCAATTGCAGCTTGTTCCCATGTGTTCAGCCTCATCTGGCTGCTAATTGCATCTTGTCAGCTTGGAGTCCTGCAATAGGCCAGCTGCACTGGATTATTAATTAGGCCTCTCTGTTATATGCTGGCTGATTGCAGTTCGCAGATGCTGGTGATATTTCTGGGTTTTCAGTCTGCTTGAGTTCTGAGCTTGGTTCCTGCTAGTTCCTGAGCTTCCTGTTTGCTGTATCTGTTGCAGAGAGTGTTTCCAGTCCTGCTCTATCCGGTCGTTCCTGTCCTCAGTGGTCCAGTACTCGGAAGTTGTCATCTGTTCCTGGAGTCCTGACCGAGCACCTTTAACATCCTGTGGTGTTCGTGAGTCGCGGCGTAGCCGTGTGTTGCGGCTTGACCGCTTACTATTTATTATTTGTTATATTGAGTCTCGGAGCTTTTGCGGAGGATTCCGCTCCCACAAATCCACTCTGGTATCCAGCGGTGCTGGGTAGGAGTAACGGATTAGTGGATTTTGGTTGTCCTTTTCCCTGGCGGTTTGTCCGCACATACTTCTGGTTTAAGTTTAGTTAGCTTGTAGCCCCTGGCCTGGTTGTTTAGTCAGAGGGCCCCTTGTTATCACCCTGTCTCGGATTTCCCTTTGTCTCCCATTAAGACCTGAGGGGGCATCGGAGTTGGGCAGACATAATCCGCCCTTCAAACGCGGCTGCCATGGGCTCAAGCAACCATAGTATCGCAGGGGATTTCTGATAACACGGGCGAGACAACGGAGTTAGGGCGCCAGGGGCTATTCCCTTTCCATTCCCCTTTCCCAGCATTACGTCCTGGTGCTCTGGAGTCGCTTCATAACATCTCCCTTGTTCTGAGCACCAGGAACCTAACATTATCACCAGCCATACCACAAAAAAGAAATAACTTTTTTTTTCTTTTTTGGCCCAGTCCAGTGTCTAGTCTAGAATCCAGTCCGGTGTTTAGAATCCAGTCCGGTGTTTAGAATCCAGTCCGGTGTTTAGAATCCAGTCCGGTGTTTAGAATCCAGTCCGGTGTTTAAAAAAAAAAAAAAAAAAAAAAAGTCTTGTTTTGTTTAGCAAAATTTAGTCTTGCCTTGCCTTGCCTTGTCTTGCCTTGTCTTGCCTTGTCTTGCCTTGCCTTGTCTTGCCTTGTCTTGTCTCGTCTAGTTTTAAATCCTCCTATGTCTACTATGCAAGCCCTGCAGGCATCTCTCGCAGCTCTGAACTCTGTATTCAGTGCTTTGAGACCAGAGCGACTAGAAGTTTTGCAGCAATCCCTAAAGCAACTGCAAAACCTTCTGACTAAAATCTTGCTCATTTTGCCAGAAGTCGTTGAGAGTACATCTATCTCTAAAGAGACTCTTGCTCACAGTATGGTGACAAGAGAATCCTATGGTCTAATTGAAGAGAAAAGGTTTAAAAGTTTTCTGCGGCCCAGGCTCTCAGAAGAGGAGCGTCTGCGTCGCAGAAACTTAAACTTATGCCTATATTGTGGGGGTTTAGGCCATTATCTGCAGACCTGTGAGTTGCGCAAGCCAAACTGTGGTGACGAGTCTTGCCCTCTGGCCAAGTTGAGTCATGATACAAGACCTACTCCTGTCTCTACTGTGGCAGAGGCACTTGTCACACAACCCACACAAAAAAGCTCTCTGTCCTATAATTGGGGTCCTTGGGCAAGGGAGCCCCATTATAGATTCAGGAATCAAAAGAGAATGTTTCTCTCCTCTCTTGAGGTTCCTGTGGAAGCGGAGTTGCAAGTCCCTGGAGTGATGCCTGATGCCCAGGTTCCTGGAGTGGTGCCTGATGCCCAGGTTCCTGGAGTGGTGCCCGATGCCCAGGTTCCTGGAGTGGTGCCCGATGCCCAGGTTCCTGGAGTGGTGCCCGATGCCCAGGTTCCTGGAGTGGTGCCCGATGCCCAGGTTCCTGGAGTGGTGCCCGTAGCCCTGGGTCCTGGAGTGGTGAACGTAGCCCAGGGTCCTGGAGTGGTGCCCGTAGCCCAGAGTGCTGGAGCGGTACCCGATGCCCAGAGTGCTGGAGCGGTACCCGATGCCCAGAGTGCTGGAGCGGTACCCGATGCCCAGAGTGCTGGAGCGGTACCCGATGCCCAGAGTGCTGGAGCGGTACCCGATGCCCAGAGTGCTGGAGCGGTACCCGATGCCCAGAGTGCTGGAGCGGTACCTGATGCCCTAGCTTATAGAGGGACATCAAATATTATAGTTCAGGTGTCCATATCGGAAGGGGTCTCAGAAGCTGTTACCCCAGGAAGGGACTTGAAAAGCGCAACCCTAGAAAGGGTCTCTAAAACCATAGTTCTTGAGGGGAACTCGAGAAGCAAAACCCCTGAAGGGATCTTTGAAGTAATATCCCCAAGTGGGGTCTCGAGAGACGCAGCCCCAAAGAAGGGTCTAGAAGTCGCTTCCCCAGGAAAGAACTTAAGAAGCATAGCATTAGTGGAGGATCTGAACGTTATTGCTTCAGCAAAAGTCCCAGAAGTCATAGTCCCGGGAGAACTTTCGATAATTATCGACTCAGAGAGGGAGGCCGATGGCCCGATCCCAGTCAGGGAGGCCAACGGCCCGGTCCCAGTAAAAGAATCCGAGGTGCTGGCCCCAGCGGGGTTCTCGGAGGCCACTGCCCCAGCGGGGTTCTCGGAGGCCACTGCCCCAGCAGGGTTCCCGGACGCCACTGTCCCAGCGGGGTTCCTGGACGCCACTGTCCCAGCGGGGTTCCTGGACGCCACTGTCCCAGCGGGGTTCCCGGACGCCACTGTCCCAGCGGGGTCCCCGGAGGCCACTGCCCCATCGGGGTCCCCGGAGGCCACTGCCCCAGCTGGGTTCCCGGAAGTCACTGCCCCGGGTGGGGTTCAGAAAGTCACTGCCCCGGGTGGGGTTCAGAAAGTCACTGCCCCGGGTGGGGTTCAGAAAGTCACTGCCCCGGGTGGGGTTCAGAAAGTCACTGCCCCGGGTGGGGTTCAGAAAGTCACTGCCCCGGGTGGGGTTCAGAAAGTCTCAGCCCCAGGTGGGGTTCAGAGAGTCTCAGCCTCGAGTAAGGTCAATAGTGACCAGGTCCTAGCAAAGCACTCCAGTCAGTCAGATGAGAAGGAAACAGATCCTGACTCTGATATCTCAACATCCATAACCTTTGATGGGGACTTCGCCCAATTTCTGGCGCTTTTCAAACACTATTACACTATTATGTTGTCTAGACCATTTCTGGGCATCACTTCAGAAAACCTTGGGCTCTATCTGATTTATTCTTTTAGAGGAGAGCCTTCTGAGTGGGCAACCAGCCTAATGAAAGCTGAAGATCCCATTCTTCAGGATCCCCTAGCATTCTGTGATGCAATTGTTAAAAGATACGGTTCCAAAGAAATTGGTTCAGGTTCCTCTAAGTCACCCGTCTTGTCTGCTGAGAGTCCACCAAATACTGTAAACTCTGCACAAGAGTCCCAGTCCGATGTTTTGACTGCAGGATGTGCTTTTTTGACTTCTTCTAATAATAGTACTTTACCAGAAAGTTCAGCTCCCAAGGGTAAGAAACCTGTCTCTGATTTGAACGCAGCCTTGCTGGGTGGTACCATCAGTTAAGACAATGTTTGGGGAATTACCTTGGTCAGACCTAAAGAGCTTTGTAAAAAGAAGAAGAAGAAAAAGAAATAATTTTTTGACTCTTGCCTTGATTTAAAAAAAAAAAAAAGAGATTTTTTTTCTCTCCTTGTCTTGTGTCCTGTGGCCACCGTTAGGGGGAGGGCACTGTTACAAGTTGTTGCTACAGCTTGTTTTTGTTTTCTTGTCTGTTAGACCAGTGTGTCAGGTTTTTTTTTTTTTTGTATCCCTTGTTCTGGATAGTCTGAATTTTGGGGTCTTTTGACCCCTCCTCAAGGGGGGGGGGGGGGGGGGGTAATGTTATGAGCCACGGCTGTGGCTCATTCCTGTTTTGCATTTTTGTTATGTATTTTATGTTATACTTCTGTTTATGTTCCCCGTGGGTGTCATGGGGTGCTCGGAGCTCACCCTTAAGGAGGGGATACTGTTATGAACCACAGGTAGTGGTTCATTTCTATTTTATGTTTATTTAGTTGTCTTGCATGCCAGGATTTCCCATTGCTCTGTTTTAGATTACTCTTGTCTGCTGCCGCTGGTGAGTCTGTGCAATTGCAGCTTGTTCCCATGTGTTCAGCCTCATCTGGCTGCTAATTGCATCTTGTCAGCTTGGAGTCCTGCAATAGGCCAGCTGCACTGGATTATTAATTAGGCCTCTCTGTTATATGCTGGCTGATTGCAGTTCGCAGATGCTGGTGATATTTCTGGGTTTTCAGTCTGCTTGAGTTCTGAGCTTGGTTCCTGCTAGTTCCTGAGCTTCCTGTTTGCTGTATCTGTTGCAGAGAGTGTTTCCAGTCCTGCTCTATCCGGTCGTTCCTGTCCTCAGTGGTCCAGTACTCGGAAGTTGTCATCTGTTCCTGGAGTCCTGACCGAGCACCTTTAACATCCTGTGGTGTTCGTGAGTCGCGGCGTAGCCGTGTGTTGCGGCTTGACCGCTTACTATTTATTATTTGTTATATTGAGTCTCGGAGCTTTTGCGGAGGATTCCGCTCCCACAAATCCACTCTAGTATCCAGCGGTGCTGGGTAGGAGTAACGGATTAGTGGATTTTGGTTGTCCTTTTCCCTGGCGGTTTGTCCGCACATACTTCAGGTTTAAGTTTAGTTAGCTTGTAGCCCCTGGCCTGGTTGTTTAGTCAGAGGGCCCCTTGTTATCACCCTGTCTCGGATTTCCCTTTGTCTCCCATTAAGACCTGAGGGGGCATCGGAGTTGGGCAGACATAATCCGCCCTTCAAACGCGGCTGCCATGGGCTCAAGCAACCATAGTCTCGCAGGGGATTTCTGATAACACGGGCGAGACAACGGAGTTAGGGCGCCAGGGGCTATTCCCTTTCCATTCCCCTTTCCCAGCATTACGTCCTGGTGCTCTGGACTCGCTTCATAACATCTCCCTTGTTCTGAGCACCAGGAACCTAACAGTTAGTAGATAAATGACAAATTTAGAGTCGCAAGATAAGGGGTATCTTATAAAATACTTCTTCCCTGTATGAGGGTGTTGGAAGGTATCTCCAGCTACAAGATAGCTGCAGGTGGTGCAGCCACTACATTTGTAGCACCCATTCTTGCGTTTAAGAAAATTCAAATTAGATTGGCCTTTACTAAATTTGGATATATCAGTTCTGACCACATAATCCCGTATGTTGCGGCTTCTAGAGTAGCTAGACAATAGTTTTGACTGATATACATCTCCTAATTCCCTATCCGAAGCTACAATGGGCCACAGCTGTCTAGTAAGTTTAGCTAGATTTTTACTGCTGGTGTTGTGTCTTGTCACCCAGGGAAGCCTACCCTTTAGTTGTTTTTGTTCACCTGATTTTAACAGCTGCTGGCGTGTGACTCTTAGTGCTTTACTCCTAGCTTGTTCCAGGAGATCCAGCGGATATCCCCTTTCTCTAAATTTGAAGACCATCTCCTCTAATTGTCTATCTCTGTCTGCCTCTACGTTGTTAATACGGCAGACACGTAAAAGTTGGGAATATGGCAAACCCCATACTGTGGACTGCGGGTGGAAACTATCGAATTTCAATAAGTTATTCCTATCAGTAGCCTTTGCATATAGCTTAGTGTTGATGACCCCCTCCTTAATCGATATGCATACATCCAAAAAATTAATCTGTTCCTCACTGACCTCCATGGTAAATTTGATCGGGCTCTGTGTGGAATTATGCTGTGCTATAATGGGCAGTAGTTGTGATTAATTGCCTCCCCAAAAAATCAGCACGTCATCAATATAGCGCTGATATAGGCATAATTGTGACGAAATGGCTGTGTTTTGGAGGAATAACTCCCTTTCCACCTCCCACATAAATGTGTTGGCGAATGCCGGAGCTACAGCAGAACCCATAGCGCAACCTGTGCGCTGAATGTAAAAGTTATTGTCATAGAGGAAATAATTATGCGTCAATGTGTACTCTAACAGTGTCAAGAAAAACTTGATACCTGGGCCTGAATATCTCTTATTGTTAGTAATAAGATGTTCTACTGCTAGGATCCCCGCCCCATGGGGGATACTTGTGTATAGGCTTGTCACATCAATTGACGCCAGGACCACATCGTGGGGTACTTTCCCCATAACTTCAAAGAGTCGCAATAAAGATGATGTGTCCTTGAGATGTGTAGGCGTATTTTGTATGCATGGTTGGAGGAAACTATCACAATAGATTGATAAGGCTTCACACAGGGAGCCGCTGGCTGATATAATCAGTCTGCCAGGGGGATTCACTGGATCCTTATGAATCTTTGGGATAACATAAAAAATGGGCACAACTGGGAATTCCACAGTTAGTGCTTTACTAACCGCTGTAGAAATAACACCATCATCTACTGCTTGTTTTAGTAAACCATACAACTCTCTCTTAAATTTAACAGTGGGATCTTTATCCAACCTTAAGTACGTATTAGTGTCAGACAGTAAACGTAAACATTCACTTTTATAATTGACTGTATCAAAAACCACAATCCCCCCTCCCTTATCAGCCTGGCGAATGATAATGTCTTCCCTTTTGCCTAGGGCTTTTAACGCATCAAATTCTGCTTTAGACATATTGGGATATCTTTTATCCATAGTATCCTGTTCCAAAGTCTCTAGCATGCGGCTGAAAGTCTTAATCGATGCATTTGAAGTATAGGGATCAAAGGTAGATTTACTTAATTTTCTCACCTGGGGTGGGAGTGATGTGGTTCCTATAGGTCCTGTCAGCACCTCATTTTTAGCAAAATGTTCTTTCAACTTCAATGTCCTAATAAGCTTATAATTCTCCACTTTGCGTTGAAATGGGTCTGCTGATGACGTTGGGATAAATGAAAGTCCCCTGCTTAGCACTTTAGATTCCATTTCCGAGATGTGACCTGTAGACAAATCAAAAATTAACTGCGCTTTCCCCTCGGCGGCTTGGCGCCCGAATTTGCTCCTCGCCTGCCGCCTTTTTTGCCCCCCTCACCTCGTTGGGGCACCTCACTTCCAGCCAGTATCACCCTAGTCCGCACCCCTAAAGGGATTTCCCTTCTGTTTTGTGGGGTGCCCTGTGCGTGCTCCTCCGTCTCACTGGCTGATGTACTTGAGTAATGAGGACGCTGGAACCTACGTCTAAAAAAAGGCGGTTGTCCACTGCGAGACTGTGTGGCTTGATTGCCCAGCCATGAGTACACCTTATGTTGATCGTAATCTTGCTGGACTTTTACCCTCTTCTGTTTTTTAAACTTAATGAGGTCCACCTTATATTGTTCAACCTCCTCGGAGAGTTTGCTTAACCAATCTGGTACCGGGACCTTTTTCAGGTCATGCTCCGTCTCAAACAATGCTATTTTGTTCCTAGTGATAGTTAATTCCCGGGTAGATTCTTCAATTACTAGTAATAACAAGTCCATCGAGCATTTATTTAGGACTGCTATCCACCTCTTACAGAAATTAACATCATACCGACCGATAGTTGGCATATTGTGGATACGAAATCCACGTGGGATTTGCTTTGCTCTGTGGTAGTCCGAGAGGGTCATAGCATGGTAAAGAAAATCAATTTCTCTCTTACGTAATTTCAGGAACGCTCTATAAGTGTCCTCATTGGACGTCCCCAAATCCGTGTCAAACATAGGTTCCTTACAAAGAATATTTTCTGCCTCTGCTTCAGAAAAGCTGAGTGTGTCGTATGTGTCACATTGCAGGAACAGGGTAGCACCCTCCGCTGCTGTATCACCAGTGCTGGACATATTGGGCAATCACGAAATATGCACTAACCGTGCAGTGTGTCCAAACAATAGTTAGTGCAATAGAGTGCTAAAAAGTGCTGGTGAAGAGGAACCTCCTGCGAATGGTTAATAGGGTATATAAAGGGTGCCTTGGTCTTACCTAGGGGATCCCTGTAGCCACAGAGCCCCTGGCTAACATACAGTCCAAAATGACCCGGCACTCCTCACGCTCCCCAGCGTTAATGAAAACTGCTCCCGTGCCTTTCCTCCTGGAACTGCGTCCCATATACAACTGCTGGCAATAAAGACGGCACTTGAAGACTTTTAAAAGTGGTGAAACCAAATGTGCTGTTTATTCAACGTTTCGGGGTCGCAGCCCCTTCGTCAGGATGCATAATAGTGACAAAAACAGTGTTTAAATACCTGTACAAAGAGGAGGTCCACACCGCCGCCTCCGTCCGCGATGCCCGGGTCCCGGTACTGACGTCACTCCGCCCACAGGATATGACGCGACTATAATATATTAGAGATGAGCGCCTGAAATTTTTCGGGTTTTGTGTTTTGGTTTTGGGTTCGGTTCCGCGGCCGTGTTTTGGGTTCGAACGCGTTTTGGCAAAACCTCACCGAATTATTTTTGTCGGATTCGGGTGTGTTTTGGATTCGGGTGTTTTTTTCAAAAAACCCTAAAAAACAGCTTAAATCATAGAATTTGGGGGTAATTTTGATCCCAAAGTATTATTAACCTCAAAAAACATAATTTACACTCATTTTCAGCCTATTCTGAACACATCACACCTCACAATATTATTTTTAGTCCTAAAATTTGCACCGAGGTCGCTGTGTGAGTAAGATAAGCGACCCTAGTGGCCGACACAAACACCGGGCCCATCTAGGAGTGGCACTGCAGTGTCACGCAGGATGTCCCTTCCAAAAAACCCTCCCCAATCAGCACATGATGCAAAGAAAAAGAAAAGAAAAAAGAGGTGCAAGATGGAATTATCCTTGGGCCCTCCCACCCACCCTTATGTTGTATAAACAAAACAGGACATGCACACTTTAACCAACCCATCATTTCAGTGACAGGGTCTGCCACACGACTGTGACTGATATGACGGGTTGGTTTGGACCCCCCCCAAAAAAGAAGCAATTAATCTCTCCTTGCACAAACTGGCTCTACAGAGGCAAGATGTCCACCTCATCTTCACCCTCCGATATATCACCGTGTACATCCCCCTCCTCACAGATTATCAATTCGTCCCCACTGGAATCCACCATCTCAGCTCCCTGTGTACTTTGTGGAGGCAATTGCTGCTGGTCAATGTCTCCGCGGAGGAATTGATTATAATTCATTTTAATGAACATCATCTTCTCCACATTTTCTGGATGTAACCTCGTACGCCGATTGCTGACAAGGTGAGCGGCGGCACTAAACACTCTTTCGGAGTACACACTTGTGGGAGGGCAACTTAGGTAGAATAAAGCCAGTTTGTGCAAGGGCCTCCAAATTGCCTCTTTTTCCTGCCAGTATAAGTACGGACTGTGTGACGTGCCTACTTGGATGCGGTCACTCATATAATCCTCCACCATTCTATCAATGTTGAGAGAATCATATGCAGTGACAGTAGACGACATGTCCGTAATCGTTGTCAGGTCCTTCAGTCCGGACCAGATGTCAGCATCAGCAGTCGCTCCAGACTGCCCTGCATCACCGCCAGCGGGTGGGCTCGGAATTCTGAGCCTTTTCCTCGCACCCCCAGTTGCGGGAGAATGTGAAGGAGGAGATGTTGACAGGTCGCGTTCCGCTTGACTTGACAATTTTGTCACCAGCAGGTCTTTCAACCCCAGCAGACCTGTGTCTGCCGGAAAGAGAGATCCAAGGTAGGCTTTAAATCTAGGATCGAGCACGGTGGCCAAAATGTAGTGCTCTGATTTCAACAGATTGACCACCCGTGAATCCTTGTTAAGCGAATTAAGGGCTGCATCCACAAGTCCCACATGCCTAGCGGAATCGCTCCGTGTTAGCTCCTTCTTCAATGCCTCCAGCTTCTTCTGCAAAAGCCTGATGAGGGGAATGACCTGACTCAGGCTGGCAGTGTCTGAACTGACTTCACGTGTGGCAAGTTCAAAGGGCATCAGAACCTTGCACAACGTTGAAATCATTCTCCACTGCACTTGAGACAGGTGCATTCCATCTCCTATATCGTGCTCAATTGTATAGGCTTGAATGGCCTTTTGCTGCTCCTCCAACCTCTGAAGCATATAGAGGGTTGAATTCCACCTCGTTACCACTTCTTGCTTCAGATGATGGCAGGGCAGGTTCAGTAGTTTTTGGTGGTGCTCCAGTCTTCTGTACGTGGTGCCTGTACGCCGAAAGTGTCCCGCAATTTTTCTGGCCACCGACAGCATCTCTTGCACGCCCCTGTCGTTTTTTAAAAAATTCTGCACCACCAAATTCAAGGTATGTGCAAAACATGGGACGTGCTGGAATTTGCCCATATTTAATGCACACACAATATTGCTGGCGTTGTCCGATGCCACAAATCCACAGGAGAGTCCAATTGGGGTAAGCCATTCCGCGATGATCTTCCTCAGTTGCCGTAAGAGGTTTTCAGCTGTGTGCGTATTCTGGAAAGCGGTGATACAAAGCGTAGCCTGCCTAGGAAAGAGTTGGCGTTTGCGAGATGCTGCTACTGGTGCCGCCGCTGCTGTTCTTGCGGCGGGAGTCCATACATCTACCCAGTGGGCTGTCACAGTCATATAGTCCTGACCCTGCCCTGCTCCACTTGTCCACATGTCCGTGGTTAAGTGGACATTGGGTACAACTGCATTTTTTAGGACACTGGTGAGTCTTTTTCTGACGTCCGTGTACATTCTCGGTATCGCCTGCCTAGAGAAGTGGAACCTAGATGGTATTTGGTAACGTGGGCACACTGCCTCAATAAATTGTCTAGTTCCCTGTGAACTAACGGCGGATACCGGACGCACGTCTAACACCAACATAGTTGTCAAGGACTCAGTTATCCGCTTTGCAGTAGGATGACTGCTGTGATATTTCATCTTCCTCGCAAAGGACTGTTGAACAGTCAATTGCTTACTGGAAGTAGTACAAGTGGGCTTACGACTTCCCCTCTGGGATGACCATCGACTCCCAGCGGCAACAACAGCAGCGCCAGCAGCAGTAGGCGTTACACGCAAGGATGCATCGGAGGAATCCCAGGCAGGAAAGGACTCGTCAGACTTGCCAGTGACATGGCCTGCAGGACTATTGGCATTCCTGGGGAAGGAGGAAATTGACACTGAGGGAGTTGGTGGGGTGGTTTGCGTGAGCTTGGTTACAAGAGGAAGGGATTTACTGGTCAGTGGACTGCTTCCGCTGTCACCCAAAGTTTTTGAACTTGTCACTGACTTATTATGAATGCGCTGCAGGTGACGTATAAGGGAGGATGTTCCGAGGTGGTTAACGTCCTTACCCCTACTTATTACAGCTTGACAAAGGGAACACACGGCTTGACACCTGTTGTCCACATTTCTGGTGAAATACCTCCACACCGAAGAGCTGATTTTTTTGGTATTTTCACCTGGCATGTCAACGGCCATATTCCTCCCACGGACAACAGGTGTCTCCCCGGGTGCCTGACTTAAACAAACCACCTCACCATCAGAATCCTCCTGGTCAATTTCCTCCCCAGCGCCAGCAACACCCATATCCTCCTCATCCTGGTGTACTTCAACACTGACATCTTCAATCTGACTATCAGGAACTGGACTGCGGGTGCTCCTTCCAGCACTTGCAGGGGGCATGCAAATAGTGGAAGGCGCATGCTCTTCACGTCCAGTGTTGGGAAGGTCAGGCATCGCAAACGACACAATTGGACTCTCCTTGTGGATTTGGGATTTCAAAGAACGCACAGTTCTTTGCGGTGCTTTTGCCAGCTTGAGTCTTTTCAGTTTTCTAGCGAGAGGCTGAGTGCTTCCATCCTCATGTGAAGCTGAACCACTAGCCATGAACATAGGCCAGGGCCTCAGCCGTTCCTTGCCACTCCGTGTGGTAAATGGCATATTGGCATGTTTACGCTTCTCCTCCGACAATTTTATTTTAGGTTTTGGAGTCCTTTTTTTTCTGATATTTGGTGTTTTGGATTTGACATGCTCTGTACTATGACATTGGGCATCGGCCTTGGCAGACGACGTTGCTGGCATTTCATCGTCTCGGCCATGACTAGTGGCAGCAGCTTCAGCACGAGGTGGAAGTGGATCTTGATCTTTCCCTAATTTTGGAACCTCAACTTTTTTGTTCTCCATATTTTATAGGCAGAACTAAAAGGCACCTCAGGTAAACAATGGAGATGGATGGATTGGATACTAGTATACAATTATGGACGGACTGCCACGGTTAGGTGGTATAAAAAAACCACGGTTAGGTGGTATATATTATAATAATAATACAATTATGGATGGACGGACTGCCTGCCGACTGCCGACACAGAGGTAGCCACAGCCGTGAACTACCGCACTGTACACTGGTTGATAAAGAGATAGTAGTATACTCGTAACAACTAGTATGACACTATGACGACGGTATAAAGAATGCAAAAAAAACTACGGTTAGGTGGTATATATTATAATAATAATACAATTATGGATGGACGGACTGCCTGCCGACTGCCGACACAGAGGTAGCCACAGCCGTGAACTACCGCACTGTACACTGGTTGATAAAGAGATAGTAGTATACTCGTAACAACTAGTATGACACTATGACGACGGTATAAAGAATGAAAAAAAAACCACGGTTAGGTGGTATATATTATAATAATAATACAATTATGGATGGACGGACTGCCTGCCGACTGCCGACACAGAGGTAGCCACAGCCGTGAACTACCGCACTGTACACTGGTTGATAAAGAGATAGTAGTATACTCGTAACAACTAGTATGACACTATGACGACGGTATAAAGAATGAAAAAAAAACCACGGTTAGGTGGTATATATTATAATAATAATACAATTATGGATGGACGGACTGCCTGCCGACTGCCGACACAGAGGTAGCCACAGCCGTGAACTACCGCACTGTACACTGGTTGATAAAGAGATAGTAGTATACTCGTAACAACTAGTATGACACTATGACGACGGTATAAAGAATGAAAAAAAAACCACGGTTAGGTGGTATATATTATAATAATAATACAATTATGGATGGACGGACTGCCTGCCGACTGCCGACACAGAGGTAGCCACAGCCGTGAACTACCGCACTGTACACTGGTTGATAAAGAGATAGTAGTATACTCGTAACAACTAGTATGACACTATGACGACGGTATAAAGAATGCAAAAAAAACCACAGTTAGGTGGTATATATTATAATAATAATACAATTATAGATGGACGGACTGCCTGCCGACTGCCGACACAGAGGTAGCCACAGCCGTGAACTACCGCACTGTACACTGGTTGATAAAGAGATAGTAGTATACTCGTAACAACTAGTATGACACTATGACGACGGTATAAAGAATGAAAAAAAAACCACGGTTAGGTGGTATATATTATAATAATAATACAATTATGGATGGACGGACTGCCTGCCGACTGCCGACACAGAGGTAGCCACAGCCGTGAACTACCGCACTGTACACTGGTTGATAAAGAGATAGTAGTATACTCGTAACAACTAGTATGACACTATGACGACGGTATAAAGAATGAAAAAAAAACCACGGTTAGGTGGTATATATTATAATAATAATACAATTATGGATGGACGGACTGCCTGCCGACTGCCGACACAGAGGTAGCCACAGCCGTGAACTACCGCACTGTACACTGGTTGATAAAGAGATAGTAGTATACTCGTAACAACTAGTATGACACTATGACGACGGTATAAAGAATGAAAAAAAAACCACGGTTAGGTGGTATATATTATAATAATAATACAATTATGGATGGACGGACTGCCTGCCGACTGCCGACACAGAGGTAGCCACAGCCGTGAACTACCGCACTGTACACTGGTTGATAAAGAGATAGTAGTATACTCGTAACAACTAGTATGACACTATGACGACGGTATAAAGAATGAAAAAAAAACCACGGTTAGGTGGTATATATTATAATAATAATACAATTATGGATGGACGGACTGCCTGCCGACTGCCGACACAGAGGTAGCCACAGCCGTGAACTACCGCACTGTACACTGGTTGATAAAGAGATAGTAGTATACTCGTAACAACTAGTATGACACTATGACGACGGTATAAAGAATGCAAAAAAAACCACAGTTAGGTGGTATATATTATAATAATAATACAATTATGGATGGACGGACTGCCTGCCGACTGCCGACACAGAGGTAGCCACAGCCGTGAACTACCGCACTGTACACTGGTTGATAAAGAGATAGTAGTATACTCGTAACAACTAGTATGACACTATGACGGTATAAAGAATGAAAAAAAAACCACGGTTAGGTGGTATATATTATAATAATAATACAATTATGGATGGACGGACTGCCTGCCGACTGCCGACACAGAGGTAGCCACAGCCGTGAACTACCGCACTGTACACTGGTTGATAAAGAGATAGTAGTATACTCGTAACAATTAGGATGACACTATGACGGTATAAAGAATGAAAAAAAAACCACGGTTAGGTGGTAGGTATATAATAATAAATAATACAATTCTGGTCGGACGGACTGCCTGCCGTGTGCCGACACAGAGGTAGCCACAGCCGTGAACTACCGCACTGTACACTGGTTGATAAAGAGATAGTAGTATACTCGTAACAATTAGGATGACACTATGACGGTATAAAGAATGAAAAAAAAACCACGGTTAGGTGGTAGGTATATAATAATAAATAATACAATTCTGGTCGGACGGACTGCCTGCCGTGTGCCGACACAGAGGTAGCCACAGCCGTGAACTACCGCACTGTACACTGGTTGATAAAGAGATAGTAGTATACTCGTAACAATTAGGATGACACTATGACGGTATAAAGAATGAAAAAAAAACCACGGTTAGGTGGTAGGTATATAATAATAAATAATACAATTCTGGTCGGACGGACTGCCTGCCGTGTGCCGACACAGAGGTAGCCACAGCCGTGAACTACCGCACTGTACACTGGTTGATAAAGAGATAGTAGTATACTCGTAACAATTAGGATGACACTATGACGGTATAAAGAATGAAAAAAAAACCACGGTTAGGTGGTAGGTATATAATAATAAATAATACAATTCTGGTCGGACGGACTGCCTGCCGTGTGCCGACACAGAGGTAGCCACAGCCGTGAACTACCGCACTGTACACTGGTTGATAAAGAGATAGTAGTATACTCGTAACAATTAGGATGACACTAGGGGGTATATTTACTAAGCTCCCGATTTTGACCGAGATGCCGTTTTTTCATCAAAGTGTCATCTCGGTCAATCTCGGTCATTTACTAAACACTAATCACGGCAGTGATGAGGGCATTCGTAATTTTTTTCTAGTTCAGGTAAAAAATTACGAATGAATACACCATCGGTCAAATTACGCCTGTTTAAGTATGAATCTCGGTCATTTACTAAGAAGTGCAAAGCAAAAAAACCCAAAACACTGCCGTGAAAAATTACAATTCGTAAAAAAGTCCTAAAAAAAAAAACAGACCTGCTTTTTTTATTCGTGATTTGAGATGCATGCAGGGATCCATGAGATCCGTGCATGTATATCAGTGGGAAGGGGTTGGAAAGTGTTTTTTTTTGCCAAAAAAAATTGCGTGGGGTCCCCCCTCCTAAGCATAACCAGCCTCGGGCTCTTTGAGCCGATCCTGGTTGCAGAAATATGGGAAAAAAAATGACAGGGGTTCCCCCATATTTAAGCAACCAGCATCGGGCTCCACTAGCTGGACAGATAATGCCACAGCCGGGGGTCACTTTTATATAGCGCCCTGCGGCCGTGGCATCAAAAATCCAACTAGTCACCCCTGGCCGGGGTACCCTGGGGGAGTGGGGACCCCTTCAATCAAGGGGTCCCCCCCCCCAGCCACCCAAGGGCCAGGGGTGAAGCCCGAGGCTGTCCCCCCCCATCCAATGGGCTGCGGATGGGAGGGCTGATAGCCTTTGTTGTAAAATAAAAGATATTGTTTTTAGTAGCAGTACTACAAGTCCCAGCAAGCCTCCCCCGCATGCTTGTACTTGGAGAACCACAAGTACCAGCATGCGGCGGAAAAACGGGCCCGCTGGTACCTGTAGTACTACCACTAAAAAAATACCCAAAAAAACACAAGACACACACACCGTGAAAGTATAATTTTATTACATACATACACACATACATACATACTTACCTTATGTTCCCACGCAGGTCGGTCCTCTTCTCCAGTAGAATCCAAGGGGTACCTGTTGAAGAAATTCTACTCACCAGATCCAGTGGTCCAGGCTCCTCGGCAAATCCAGGGATAATCCACGTACTTGAATAAAACAAAAAAACGGTTGCCCGACCACGAACTGAAAGGTGACCCATGTTTGCACATGGGTCACCTTTCCACGAATGCCAGAAACCCACTTTGCCTTCTGGCTAAGTGGGTTTCTTCAGCCAATCAGGGAGTGCCACGTTGTAGCACTCTCCTGATCAGCTGTGTGCTCCTGTCCTAACTGACAGGCAGCACACGGCAGTGTTACAATGTAGCGCCTATGCGCTACATTGTAACCAATGATGGGAACTTTCTGCCCTGCGGTTGACCTAAAGTGACGTCACCGCTGAGCAGAAAGTTCCCATCATTGGTTACAATGTAGCGCATAGGCGCTACATTGTAACACTGCCGTGTGCCGCCTGTCAGTGAGGACAGCAGCACACAGCTGATCAGGAGAGTGCTACAACGTGGCACTCCCTGATTGGCTGAAGAAACCCACTTAGCCAGAAGGCAAAGTGGGTTTCTGGCATTCGTGGAAAGGTGACCCATGTGCAAACATGGGTCACCTTTCAGTTCGTGGTCGGGCAACCGTTTTTTTGTTTTATTCAAGTACGTGGATTATCCCTGGATTTGCCGAGGAGCCTGGACCCCTGGATCTGGTGAGTAGAATTTCTTCAACAGGTACCCCTTGGATTCTACTGGAGAAGAGGACCGACCTGCGTGGGAACATAAGGTAAGTATGTATGTATGTGTGTATGTATGTAATAAAATTATACTTTCACGGTGTGTGTGTCTTGTGTTTTTTTGGGTATTTTTTTAGTGGTAGTACTACAGGTACCAGCGGGCCCGTTTTTCCGCCGCATGCTGGTACTTGTGGTTCTCCAAGTACAAGCATGCGGGGGAGGCTTGCTGGGACTTGTAGTACTGCTACTAAAAACAATATCTTTTATTTTACAACAAAGGCTATCAGCCCTCCCATCCGCAGCCCATTGGATGGGGGGGGACAGCCTCGGGCTTCACCCCTGGCCCTTGGGTGGCTGGGGGGGGGGGACCCCTTGATTGAAGGGGTCCCCACTCCCCCAGGGTACCCCGGCCAGGGGTGACTAGTTGGATTTTTGATGCCACGGCCGCAGGGCGCTATATAAAAGTGACCCCCGGCTGTGGCATTATCTGTCCAGCTAGTGGAGCCCGGTGCTGGTTTTAAAAATACGGGGGACCCCTACTCTTTTTGTCCCCCGTATTTTTGGGACCAGGACCAGGCGCAGAGCCCGATGCTGGTTGCTTAAATATGGGGGAACCCCTGTCATTTTTTTTCCCATATTTCTGCAACCAGGATCGGCTCAAAGAGCCCGAGGCTGGTTATGCTTAGGAGGGGGGACCCCACGCAATTTTTTTTAGGATTTTACTTTGTTTAATTTAAAAAAAAAAAAAATACGAACCCCAGCACGGATCACACAGATCCGGCCGAGATTGATTGTAAAAAAAAACGGCAGTGTTTTGCTAATCACTGCCGTCAAATTAGGTAAAAAAACACGAATGACATCGACATCGGAAGAAAAGAAAAATACGAATACGACAGCTTAGTAAATCCATCGTAATCAATTCAAAAAGTTGCAGTTTTACACTGTCGATGTCATTCGTGATTGAACTTTGACCTATTTTCGGAAATTACGAATGTTAGTAAATGTACCCCTATGACGGTATAAAGAATGAAAAAAAAACCACGGTTAGGTGGTAGGTATATAATAATAAATAATACAATTCTGGTCGGACGGACTGCCTGCCGTGTGCCGACACAGAGGTAGCCACAGCCGTGAACTACCGCACTGTACTGTGTCTGCTGCTAATATAGACTGGTTGATATTTAAAGAGATATTAGTAGTATACAACAATACTATACTGGTGGTCAGGCACTGGTCACCACTCCTGCAGCAAAAGTGTGCACTGTTAATTAATATAATTGTACTCCTGGCTCCTGCTAACAACCTGCAGTGCTCCCCAGTCTCCCCCACAATTAATTATAAGCTTTTAATTTATACATTGATGACTGTGCAGCACACTGGGCTGAGCTGAGTGCACACAGACTGAGTCACACTGTGTGACTGACTGTGCTGTGTATCGTTTTTTTTTTCAGGCAGAGAACGGATATAGCAGAGAGAAGTGAACGGATATATTATATTAAATAAAAGTTAACTAGCAACTGCACTGGTCACTGACTGTGGTAAACTAACTCTGTCTGCGACTCTGCACAATCTCTCTCTATCTAATCTATCTATCTCTATTCTAATGGAGAGGACGCCAGACACGTCCTCTCCCTATCAATCTCAATGCACGAGTGAAAATGGCGGCGACGCGCGGCTCCTTATATAGAATCCGAGTCTCGCGATAGAATCCGAGCCTCGCGAGAATCCGACAGCGTCATGATGACGTTCGGGCGCGCTCGGGTTAACCGGGCAAGGCGGGAAGATCCGAGTCGCTCGGACCCGTGGAAAAAAAAGTGAAGTTCGTGCGGGTTCGGATTCAAAGAAACCGAACCCGCTCATCTCTATAATATATAATTATATATACTTTTCTATAGTTCTATACTGCTTGTCAGGACACGTGTCACAGTTACACCGCTCTGTACTGATATACAGTAATATATATACTTTTCTATAGCTTCTATACTGCTTGTCAGGACACATGGTCACAGATACACCACTCTACTGATATATACAATAATATATATACTTTTCTATAGCCTCTATACTGCTTGTCAGGACACATGGTCACAGTTACACTGCTCTGTACTGATATATACAATCATTTTAAATACTTTTCTATAGCTTCTATACTGCTTGTCAGGACACACATGTGTCACAGTTACACCGCTCTGTACTGATATATACAATAATATATATACTTTTCTATAGCTTCTATACTGCTTGTCAGGACACATGGGTCACAGTTACACCGCTCTGTACTGATATATACAATAATATATATACTTTTCTTATTTTCTATAGCTTCTATACTGCTTGTCAGGACACATGTGTCACAGTTACACTGCTCAGCACTGCTATATACAATAATATATATACTTTTCTATAGCTTCTATACTGCTTGTCAGGACACATGTGTCACAGTTACACTGCTCTGTACTGATATATACAATAATATATATACTTTTCTATAGCTTCTAGTAATACAGTGCAGCTTTTTGGTGACCAACAGTATACATATATGGTACAGTACAGTAGGCCAGTGTTATTGATATATTACTGGCATATAATTCCACACATTAAAAAATGGAGAACAAAAATGTGGAGGGTAAAATAGGGAAAGATCAAGATCCACTTCCACCTCGTGCTGAAGCTGCTGTCACTAGTCATGGCCAAGACGATGAAATGCCATCAACGTCGTCTGCCAAGGCCGATGCCCAATGTCATAGTAGAGAGCACGTAAAATCCAAAAAACAAAAGTTCAGTAAAATGACTCAAAAATCTAAATTAAAAGCGTCTGAGGAGAAGCGTAAACTTGCCAATATGCCATTTACAACACGGAGTGGCAAGGAACGGCTGAGGCCCTGGCCTATGTTCATTGCTAGTGGTTCAGCTTCACATGAGGATGGAAGCACTCATCCTCCCGCTAGAAAAATGAAAAGACTTAAGCTGGCAAAAGCACAGCAAAGAACTGTGTATTCTTCTAAATCACAAATCCCCAAGGAGAGTTCAATTGTGTCGGTTGCAAAGCCTGACCTTGCCAACACTGGACGGGAAGAGGTGGCGCCTTCCACCATTTGCACGCCCCCTGCAAGTGCTGGAAGGAGCACACGCAGTCCAGTTCCTGATAGTCAAATTGAAGATGTCACTGTTGAAGTACACCAGGATGAGGATATGGGTGTTGCTGGCGCTGAGGAGGAAATTGACAAGGAGGATTCTGATGGTGAGGTGGTTCTTTTTAAGTCAGGCACCCGGGGAGACACCTGTTTCCGTGGGACGAATATGGCCATTGACATGCCTAGTCAAATTACAAAAAAAAAATCACCTCTTCAGTGTGGAATTATTTTAACAGAAATGCGGACAACATGTGTCAAGCTGTGTGTTGCCTGTGTCAAGCTGTAATAAGTAGCGGTAAGGACGTTAACCACCTAGGAACATCCTCCCTTATACGTCACCTGGAGCGCATTCATCAGAAGTCATTGACAAGTTCAAAAACTTTGGGTGACAGCGGAAGCAGTCCACTGCAACTAAATCCCTTCCTCTTGTACCCAAGCTCCTGCAAACCACACCACCAACTACCTCAGTGTCAATTTCCTCCTTAGACAGGAACGCCAATAGTCCTGCAGGCCATGTCACTGGCAAGTCTGATGAGTCCTCTCCTAACTGGGATTCCTCCGATGGATCCATGAGTGTAACGCCTACTGCTGCTGGCGCTGCTGTTGTTGCTGCTGGGAGTCGATCGTCATCCCAGAGGGGAAGTCGGAAGACCACTTGTACTACTTCCAGTAAGCAATTGACTGTCCAACAGTCCTTTGCAAGGAAGATGAAATATCACAGCAGTCATCCTGCTGCAAAGCGGATAACTCAGGTCTTGGCAGCTGCGGTGGTGTTAAACGTGTGTCCGGTATCCACCGTTAATTCACAGGGAATTAGAGAATTGATTGAGGTACTGTGTCCCCGGTACCAAATACCATCTAGGTTCCATTTCTCTAGGCAGGCGATACCGAGTATGTACACAGACGTCAGAAAAAGAGTCACCAGTGTCCTAAAAAATGCAGTTGTACCCAATGTCCACTTAACCACGGACATGTGGACAAGTGGAGCAGGGCAGACTCAGGACTATATGACTGTGACAGCCCACTGGGTAGATGTATTGCCTCCCGCAGCAAGAACAGCAGCGGCGGCACCAGTAGCAGGATTATTATTTTTTAAAACTGCCAATTTTATGTGGTATTTTTTTTTTTTTTAGCAGAAATTAAAATAACAATAACATTAAATTCAAAACTGTATGTGTCATGTATTTATTATTATTATTTGTTCTTTAAATCCCATGTCATAAAATATTGAAAAGCAGCAGTTTTGAAAACCCCCAACTGATACTTTTGTTGACAGTCTATCTGTCTGTCTGTCTGTCTGTCTCTCTTTTAATCTGTTTTTTTTTCTCATTATTTGGATTTCCTCCCACTCTCAAGAATTCCTCATCTCCTAGTTTTACTTCTATTTGTTCCAGAGAGAGAGAGATTTATATAGAGAAAGAAAGAAAGAAAGAAAGAAAGAAAGAAAGAAAGAAAGAAAGAAAGAAAGAAAGAAAGAAAGAAAGAAAGAAAGAAAGAAAGATGGGAAAATTAATACATCGAGCAGGGCCTTACTACCTCCATGTCTGTCTGTCTTTGCCCAGTTTTGTTCTATAACTGTTGTTCTAATTGTAAAGCGCAACGGAATATGCTGCACTATATAAGAAACTGCTAACAAATAAAATAAATAAATAAAAATGTTGATAATGAGATGTTCTGTTGTCTTTGGTTCAATTTCCTGAGTGCTGCTGTCTGTCCTCTCCAGTATTCCTAATTGTACACCAGTTCCCATATGCAGAAGGCAATGGGGTAAATGTATTATAGTATACAGTGAATAGCATATCCCTATGATCAAATATATATCTGCGTGATTGTGTGTTTATGGCGCTCAATACCACAATTCATATAGACTTCAAGGATGAATGGCACTCAGGTACCAGAATAATTGCAAAAATTATATATTATCCAGATCAACATTTCAGTGTGTGTGCGCACAAGGTTTAGTAAGGTAGAGAACCGTGTGTACATCACGCCCAATTTTGGATTTACTGCGATTATGCGCACTCATATACCCATATCAATTTTTTTAAAAGTGGTCACATGGTTTACAGAGCTGAAAACCCTGGAGCTGCTGGGAGGCTCCGCAGCTGCAGGAAGATGCAAGGGCTGCTACGAGATGTATCCCAGAAGCTGGCACCGGGTGCGACTACACAGCAGGGGGGATCACACACCGGGGGTAAGTCTCATACAGATACATACACAGTCATTCAGTGCATCCAAAAAGTATTCACAGTGCTTCACTTTTTCCACATTTTGTTATGTTACAGCCTTATTCCAAAATGGAATAAATTTATTTTTTTCCTCAAAATTCTACACACAATACCCCAAACGTCAGCCAGCCTCAGTGCCGCATAGGCCTCGGTGCTGCGTTTTGGTGCTGCGTAGGTGCCACAGAGTCCTCAAAACCTGAAAAAAATGTAGACAAACAGACTAACAACAGTATACAGTGACTTATCTAAATAGGTGTGGTCCAAGACGCCACAGAGAGAGCCGGGTCTGGTCAGTGGCCGACACAACTTCCGTTTGCAGGCTTGGCTTCCGGTGATGTCAGGTTGCTGTCTCCGGCGGCTCCAAGGCAACACGTCCATCGTTGCCTGGTAACGAGAGCTCCAGCTGGCAATCCACTACCGGCGGCATCCGCTCACCGTGGCATCTCCTCCCCAGCAACGCGTCCTATGCTGCCTGCTAACCGGGTTGATGCTGCTGATCCGCCTAACCGGCTCCCTCCGTGGACCTGGGAACACAATGAATAGTGTAGGAAGCATATAAAGCATGAAGCATAATATATTAAATGTTAATTAATAAACACTAAATATGTCCTGTTGTCATATATAATATCTAACAGTGCTCCCAAACCTATATGTACAATCTATAGGGCTCTAGACCAAAATATACCACCATAATCCCTATAAGAAACTAGCGTATGCCACATGTATACTTTGGTGTATGTCTACAATACATGTTAGGGTATGCCAAAAATGTACCAAAAGGTACTATACAGTGTGTTGTCCATAGACCTATGAAAAACATGGAGAATATGTAATAGACCTGAAAAAGACATGGAAAAAACACACAAGCATGGAAAAATGAAAAAGCACATAGGGAAAGGACTAGAATAAGTTTAGAATGTGTTACTATGAAATAGTACTACAAAAGTTAGATGTAAGTGCCTTGAACACTTCGTAGACTCATTCACAAAAACGTGTTCCAATTGTGGCGATCCACCCTCACAGGTCCCTGTGTCCTTTCTGGAGGCAATTGCTGGTAAATGTCTCCACGAAGGAATTTATAATTCATTTTGATGAACATCATCTTCTCCACATTTTCTGGAAGTAACTTCCTACGCCGATCGCTGACAAGGTGACCGGCTGCACTAAACACTCTTTCGGAGTACACACTGGAGGGGGGGCAACTTAGGTAAAATAAAGGCAGTTTGTGCAAGGGCCTCCAAATTGCCTCTTTTTCCTGCCAGTATACGTACGGACTGTCTGACATGCCTACAGTGATGCTGTCATTCATATAACCCTCCACCATTCTTTCAATGGTGACAGAATCATATGCAGTGACAGTAGATGACATGTCAGTAATCGTTGGCAGGTCCTTCAGTCTGGACCAGATGTCAGCACTTGCTCCTGACTGCCCTGCATCACCGCAAGCGGGTGGTTTTGGAAATGTTATCCTTTTTCTTGCAGCTCCAGTGGTGGTAGAAAATGAAGGAGGAGCAGTTGGCGGGTCACGTTCGGCTTGACTTGACAATTGTCTCACCAGCAGGTCTTTGAACATCTGCAGACTTGTGTCTGCCAGAAAGAGAGATGCAACGTAGGCTTTAAACCTAGGATTGAGCACGGTGCTCTGATTTCAACAGATTGACCACCCGTTAATCCTGGTTAAGCGAATGAAGGGCTCCATCCACAAGTCCCACATGCCTAGCAGAATTGCTCCATTTTAACTCCTCCTTCAATCTCTCCAGCTGCTTCTGCAAAAGCCTGATGAGGGGAATGACCTGACTTAGGCTGGCAGTGTCTGAACTGACTTCACGTGTGGCAAGTGCAAAGGGTTGGAGAACCTTGCACAACATGGAAATCATTCTCCACTGTGCTTGAGTCAGGTGCATTACCCCTCCTTTGCCTATATCGTGGTAGATAAATAGGCTTGAATGGCCTTTTGCTGCTCCTCCATCCTCTGAAGCATATAGAGTGTTGAATTCCACCTCGTTACCACCTCTTGCTTCAGCTGATGGCAGGGCATGTTCATGAGTGTTTGCTGGCGCTCCAGTCTTCGGCACGCGGTGGCTAAATGCCGAAAGTGGACCACAATTTTTCGGGCCACCGACAGCATCTCCTGCACACTCCTGTCATTTAAAAAAAAATCTGCACCACCAAATTCAATGTATGTGCAAAACATGGGACGTGCTGGAATTTGCCCACATGTAATGCATGCACAATATTGGTGGCGTTGTCCGATATCACAAATCACCAGGAGAGTCCAACTGGGGTAAGCCAATCTGCGATGATGTTCCTCAGTTTCCGTAAGAGGTTGTCAGCTGTGTGCCTCTTATGGAAAGCGGTGATACAAAGTGTAGCCTGCCTAGAAACGAGTTGGCGTTTGCGAGATGCTGCTACTGGTGCCGCCGCTGTTGTTGCTGCGGGAGGCAATACATCTACCCAGTGGGCTGTCACAGTCATATAGTCCTGAGTCTGCCCTGCTCCACTTGTACACATGTCCGTGGTTAAGTGGACAGTGGGTACAATTGTATTTTTTAGGACACTGAGGACACTTTTTCTGACGTCTGTGTACATTCTCGGTATCGCCTGCCTAGAGAAGTGGAACCTAGATGGCATTTGGTACCGGGGACACACTACCTCAAGCAATTCTCTAAGTCCCTGTGAACTAACGGTGGATACCGGACGCACGTCTAACACCAACCCAGTTGAGAAGGCCTGAGTTATCCGCTTTGCAACAGGATGACTGCTGTGATATTTCATCTTCCTCGCAAAGGACTGTTTGACAGTCAATTGCTTACTGGAAGTAGTACAAGTGGTTTTCCGACTTCGCCTCTGGGATGACGACTGACTCCCAGCAGCAACAGCAGCAGTAGGAATTCCACTCAAGGATCCATCGGAGGAATCCCAGTTAGGAGAGGACTCATCAGACTTGCCAGTGACATGGCCTGCAGGACTATTGGCGTTCCTGTCTAAGGAGGAAATTGACACTGAGGTAGTTGGTGGTGTGGTTTGCAGGAGCTTGGGTACAAGAGGAAGGGATTTAGTTGCAGTGGACTGCTTCCGCTGTCACCCAAAGTTTTTGAACTTGTCAATGACTTCTGATGAATGCGCTCCAGGTGACGTATAAGGGAGGGTGTTCCTAGGTGGTTAACGTCCTTACCCCTACTTATTACAGCTTGACAAAGGCAACACACAGCTTGACACCTGTTGTCCGCATTTCTGTTGAAATAATTCCACACCGAAGAGGTGATTTTTTTTGTGTATTTTGACCAGGCATGTCAATGGCCTTATTCATCCCACGGACAACAGGTGTCTCCCTGGGTGCCTGACTTAAACAAACCACCTCACCATCAGAATCCTCCTTGTCAATTTCCTCCTCAGCGCCAGCAACACCCATATCCTCATCCTGGTGTACTTCAACAGTGAATTCTTCAATTTGAATATCAGGAACTGGGCTGTGGGTGCTCCTTCCAGCACTTGCAGGGGGCGTGCAAATGTTGGAAGGAGCCACCTCTTCCCGTCCAGTGTTGGGAAGGTCAGGTATTGCAACCGACACAATTGGACTCTCCTTGGGGATTTGTGATTTAGAAGAATGCACAGTTATTTGCTGTGCTTTTGCCAGCTTAACTCTTCATTTTTCTAGCAGGAGGATGAGTGCTTCCATCGTCATGTGAAGCTGAACCACTAGTGATGAGGAACATAGGAGAGGGCCTTAGCCGTTCCTTGCCACTCTGTGTCGTAAATGGCATATTGGCAAGTTTATGCTTCTTCTCAGACGCTTTAAATTTAGAATTTTGTGTAATTTTACTGAACTGTTGCTTTTTGGATTTTACATGCTCTCTACTATGACATTGGGCATCGGCCTTGGCAGACAACGTTGATGGCATTTCATCGTCTCCGCCATGACTAGTGGCAGCAGCTTCAGCACTAGGTGGAAGTGGATCTTAATCTTTCCCTATTTTACCATCCATATTTTTGTTCTCCATTTTTTAATGTGTGGAATTACATGGCAGTAATATATCTGGAATTAGACGGCAGTAATGTCTGGAATTAGATACCACTAGATAGATACCAGATACCACTGTGACTGGAATGATGATGACCTATGCACAGTGACAGGACACTACCACAGCACCCTACAGCAGAATTGATGCAGCACTAGACACTGTACTAGTATTAGTAACAGTGGCGTCACAAGGTGGGTGCGGGGGGTGCGGCCCGCACCCAGGTATCACCTCCAAGGGGGTGACACCAAAAACAGCCACACTCCCACCCGCACCTGCCCTAATAATCACTTATGCCCGCACCCCCAATGACACCATCGGCCGCAGTCGCGCAGCGCTATCAGGACAGTGCTGCCTGGCTGGTGCGCGGCAGCAGCTCCCTCTCTCCTTCCTTCCCAGAATGCCAGTGCGGGCGTGACATCATCACACACGGCATTCTGGGAGCGGCTGGAGGGGAGAGAAGACAGAGGAGCACAGTGCAGCAGCGCACACAGCCGCCAGCCCACAAGTACCCTGCGTGCAGCCTGGCTACTTACAGCCTGCCTGCCTGAGCCCCCAGGATACTGAAGAGAAGTCCCATCACCCAGGAAGTCCCGGATCCTGGCCCCAGAATCAGCACCTCCCCTTCCCCGTAGGTATACTCCTGCTCTGTCTTCAGAAGGGCTGTAATAGCAACACATATTTTGGGCATGTATATTATTATAATATATATATATATATATAATCACACTGTGGGTATAATATATGAAAAGTATCTGAGGCTATAGGTGCATTCACATGTATTGTGTCACCACCTTTCCTCCTCCTCCCTCCTCCCAGCGCTACCTCTCCTCTCAACGATTTTCTCTTCTTCCTGTATCCTCCCTTTCTTCCATCTATTCTCTGCCTTTTATCTCCCTGTCAGCCTCCCCAGCATTTGCAGACTGAAACCTCCCTGCAGGATCAGTTTGATTTACCAGTGCATGGGATCCCAGCGGTCCAAATACGACCGCGGGATCCCAATGTGTACGAAGCCGATAGGGGTGAGTAAGGGGTGTTCTCCCCTCTCCCCAACCCTCTAACCCTCCCTTTTCTTAGCCTAACCCTAACCTCCCCCCTTGGTGCCTAAACCCAACCCCCTGTCCCCGCTGCCTAAGCCTAACCCCCCCCCCCTACCCGCAGCCTAACCCTATCCTCTCGGGGACACAGCCTAACCCCCCCCCCCTCCCCCCCGCAGCTTAAACCAATCTCCCCCCCCCCCCCATCCCCGTCTTACCTGCCTTGCTACGCAGTCTCTCCTCATTCGGTATTCCACGGTCGGTATTCTGGCGCCCTTTCTGCATGCCGCCGCCATATTTCCTTTTCTATGATGTCACAGCTGCTGCGATCATGCCCCCGTTCACACCGCACTGGCCCCCGCAACGCTCCGTCTCCACCCTGGAAACTGAGCGTTGCCGCCCCCCCGCCCCGCGACTACCTCTGCCTGATTGACAGGCAGAGGCGATTACATTTTCTGCAGTCCCCCCACAGAAAATGCGGGCGCATGCGCAGGATGGGCACTGCACATGCACCTGGATCTTTTTCTAATTTTTTGCGGTTGGATCACACACTGCGATCCAACCTGAATGAGGCCCCATGATCAGAAGCAATTATTTTTAGTAAAACATTACTATTAGAGATGAGCGGGTTCGGTTTCTCTGAATCCGAACCCGCCAGAACTTCATGTTTTTTTTCACGGGTCCGAGCGACTCGGATCTTCCCGCCTTGCTCGGTTAACCCGAGCGCGCCCGAACGTCATCATGACGCTGTCGGATTCTCGCGAGGCTCGGATTCTATCGCGAGACTCGGATTCTATATAAGGAGCCGCGCGTCGCCGCCATTTTCACACGTGCATTGAGATTGATAGGGAGAGGACGTGGCTGGCGTCCTCTCCGTTTAGAATAGATTAGAGAGACACTTGATTTACTAATTTTGGGGAGCATTAGGAGTACTCAGTACAGTGCAGAGTTTTGCTGATAGTGACCACCAGTTTTATTTATAATCCGTTCTCTGCCTGAAAAAAGCGATACACAGCACACAGTGACTCAGTCACATACCATATCTGTGTGCACTGCTCAGGCTCAGGCCAGTGTGCTGCATCATCTATTATCTATATATAATATTATATATATCTGTCTGACTGCTCAGCTCACACAGCTTATAATTGTGGGGGAGACTGGGGAGCACTACTGCAGTGCCAGTTATAGGTTATAGCAGGAGCCAGGAGTACATAATATATTATATAGTGAGTGACCACCAGACACACAGTGCAGTTTATTTAATATATCCGTTCTCTGCCTGAAAAAAGCGATACACACAGTGACTCAGTCAGTCACATACCATATCTGTGTGCACTGCTCAGGCTCAGGCCAGTGTGCTGCATCATCTATATATATTATATATCTGTCTGACTGCTCAGCTCACACAGCTTATAATTGTGGGGGAGACTGGGGAGCACTACTGCAGTGCCAGTTATAGGTTATAGCAGGAGCCAGGAGTACATAATATTATATTAAAATTAAACAGTGCACACTTTTGCTGCAGGAGTGCCACTGCCAGTGTGACTAGTGACCAGTGACCTGACCACCAGTATATATAATATTAGTAGTATACTATCTCTTTATCAACCAGTCTATATTAGCAGCAGACACAGTACAGTGCGGTAGTTCACGGCTGTGGCTACCTCTGTGTCGGCACTCGGCAGCCCGTCCATAATTGTATATACCACCTAACCGTGGTTTTTTTTTCTTTCTTTATACATACATACTAGTTACGAGTATACTATCTCTTTATCAACCAGTCTATATTAGCAGCAGACACAGTACAGTGCGGTAGTTCACGGCTGTGGCTACCTCTGTGTCGGCACTCGGCAGCCCGTCCATAATTGTATATACCACCTAACCGTGGTTTTTTTTTCTTTCTTTATACATACATACTAGTTACGAGTATACTATCTCTTTATCAACCAGTCTATATATTAGCAGCAGACACAGTACAGTGCGGTAGTTCACGGCTGTGGCTACCTCTGTGTCGGCACTCGGCAGCCCGTCCATAATTGTATATACCACCTAACCGTGGTTTTTTTTTCTTTCTTTATACATACATACTAGTTACGAGTATACTATCTCTTTATCAACCAGTCTATATATTAGCAGCAGACACAGTACAGTGCGGTAGTTCACGGCTGTGGCTACCTCTGTGTCGGCACTCGGCAGCCCGTCCATAATTGTATATACCACCTAACCGTGGTTTTTTTTTCTTTCTTTATACATACATACTAGTTACGAGTATACTATCTCTTTATCAACCAGTCTATATATTAGCAGCAGACACAGTACAGTGCGGTAGTTCACGGCTGTGGCTACCTCTGTGTCGGCACTCGGCAGCCCGTCCATAATTGTATATACCACCTAACCGTGGTTTTTTTTTCTTTCTTTATACATACATACTAGTTACGAGTATACTATCTCTTTATCAACCAGTCTATATTAGCAGCAGACACAGTACAGTGCGGTAGTTCACGGCTGTGGCTACCTCTGTGTCGGCACTCGGCAGCCCGTCCATAATTGTATATACCACCTAACCGTGGTTTTTTTTTCTTTCTTTATACATACATACTAGTTACGAGTATACTATCTCTTTATCAACCAGTCTATATATTAGCAGCAGACACAGTACAGTGCGGTAGTTCACGGCTGTGGCTACCTCTGTGTCGGCACTCGGCAGCCCGTCCATAATTGTATATACCACCTAACCGTGGTTTTTTTTTCTTTCTTTATACATACAGGAGGAGGGGCGCCCAAGATGGCTGCCTCACCTTTTGTATGCTCCTGATCATCTCCATAAAACAGCTTAAATTCACCACAACTGACCTATGAATCATCATAAATATCCAAGGACTTACCTTTAACTTGTACTACTCTACGCGGGCATCTCATCAAAACCAACGGATTGCATTCCTGCGCTGAGATACACACTGGATTGAATCCTGGACTGAATCCTCTGCAAACCTCCACTGAGAAATCCTTCAGTTTAGCAGCTGCTGCACTCTGCATTGGACATTGCCCAGATAAGGTACTGTGGATTACAACCTATCTTTGGCTACATCTAGCCCCTCACTTAGACATCATCCACCTCTGTTCTCTGAGCAACTAATAACTGACTTATTGCATTAATCTACTAATATCAGTATATTCAGGCTCTGAATTGCTGAAGGCTCACTGTTTCAACTCAGGATCCATTTCCCAGGACATGTTATCACTTCCCCCCACACACAAGAAACCTACTTCAAAGGCCTCTCACACTGAGACTTTTCACACCTACACAGTAGGAATTGGCTTCTAACACCTTCCCAAAAGTCTGCCTATGCTAGGATAATTGATTAAATCAGCAGCTATTTTATTTATCACTTGCTTCAAATATACCCAATAGGTTATAGCAATAACTTTGTTCATAAACCCATTAGAATTTTGGATCAAATACCGATTGGGGGAAAACAAAACACAAAAAGGAAGAAAAAAAAACAAAAACAAAAAAACACTGCTTTCTCTCCCTCTCTCATCATCATATGCAGCTCAAACTCATAGTAATCTGTCATTGATGACCAAATGTATACATATTGCTCCAGCTTCATTCTTTCACTCCGCCCACCACGTTCTGCAGTTCCTATCACACCATCACAGGCTTCTATTCTCCAATCCCTTGGCATTTTAAAAAGAAAACACAGGCGCATTCGTGGGAAGCGAGCAGGCAGGAAACTTATTTCCCCCGGTAACCATCTACGTCCTTTGCCCACCTGCTCACCCCCATACACAAAGAACAATCAAATAGAAGTAATACCCAAAAGACGGCCCTATGTTTGGAAGGACAGAACTGTCAACTCTCGCTTTGTGACCCCCATACCCAGAGCTCCTGCACTTAACATAAAGAAAACTGAAGGCCCTCTGGTATGCCCAATCAGGTCAGTCCTTTGTAATGCCAGATCTATAAGAAACAAGACTGCAACAATTGCTGACCTTATTGAATCTGCAGATCTAGCCTGTATTACAGAGACCTGGCTAGACGAAAATGCAGCACCTATATTGGAGGCTGCAGTCCCAACAAACTACTCTGTCATCCACAACCCAAGACTGGACCGCAGGGGTGGCGGGGTGGCTATCTGCTTCAAAAAAGAACTTAAACTTAGGGTCCACCCTATTGAAATTACTCGCTCATTTGAGTGCATTGCTGCCCAGAGTTCGACAGGATTAGGTTTCAGAGTACTTCTCATCTACCGGCCACCTGGAGATGGAAAGATATTTCTACAAGAAATTGCAGACACTGTTGCTGGCCTGGTTCTGGAACATCAAAGATGGCTCATCCTCGGGGATTTCAATGCATGGGTGGATGATGAGCTCTCACGCCTTGGCCAAGACCTCCTGTGCACAATGAATGGTCTGGGCTTCACACAGATAATTCCCTCTGCCACACATAAAAGTGGTCACACTCTTGATCTTGTCTTTCAGATTGGATTAGAAGTCACTAACCTAAAAATAAACCCAGTCATCTGGTCAGACCACTACTCCCTCTGGTTCTCAGTTGCAACCCCTCAAATAAGATCTCTGCCCGTGGAGTTGACCAGGTACCGTCCAAGGAGGGGTATGACTCCCCAGGCTCTTGCAGCAAATATGGATCTCTCTGCTATACTGGGTGCCTGTGAAGATCCCTGTTCCCTAGTCCGTTATTATAATAGGGATGTTAAGGCTGCAATTGATATTATCGCCCCTGTGCGTATAAGACCTCGTAAACCACATCGTCAAGCTCCATGGTACGACAACAGTGTTAGTGAGCTCAAGAAAAGGGGGCGTAGACTGGAAAGACGATGGAGGAAGACTAACCTAGTGGATGACAAAATAAAACTAATAAAGCATAACGAAGAATATCAATCGACAATCACTCGCAAGAAATCACAGTTCCTGTCAAATGAGATCACAGCAGCAAACAATAGGCCAGCTCAACTTTTCCGCACAGTGGAGATGCTTTGCAAGCCAGCATGCCTGCAGACTGATGAGACCCTTTCCCAAGCAAGATGCAACGAGTTTGCAAACTTCTTTGCAGATAAAATATCCACCATCCGGGCTGGAATATCCACAGTGCCATCAAAGGAGAGCCAAACTACAAAGCCTGCCAATATAAGCTACCTGCCTTCATGGACCAGCTTTGACCCAGTGGATGTAAAGGACACTGCTGAAATTGCTCGGATTTTGCGTCCCACCACCTGTGGCCTGGACCCAGCCTCAACCAAGCTTCTAATAGGTTGTACGGATATAATCGGTCCTGTCTTTGCAAAAATTGTTCAATGCTCTTTGCAGACAGGCATTTTTCCTGGACCCCTAAAGGAAGCAATTGTTAGACCACTTCTTAAAAAACCTAATTTAGATCCCGACTGCATGTCCAACTACAGACCGGTATCAAACCTTCCTTTCCTAGGAAAGGTTATTGAGAAAGTGGTTGCAAATCAACTGGAAACTCGCCTGACAACCCATGATATTTATGATCCATTTCAATCAGGATTCAGGAGAAGACATAGCACTGAAACAGCCCTGGTGTGTGTGTTAAATGATCTTCTGATGGCAAAAGACAGAGGTGACTGTTCAATATTAATCCTTCTGGATCTCTCGGCAGCATTTGATACCGTGGACCACGGGCTTCTGATTGAGCGACTGATACACTTCTGTGGTCTGGATGGCACAGTCCTAAACTGGTTCAAATCATTTCTCACAGGCAGGTCACAGAGAGTATCATCTGGATTATACTCATCACCACCAGTGCCATTGCCATGTGGTGTCCCACAAGGTTCTATACTATCCCCCATGCTTTTTGCAGTATACATGCTCCCATTTGGCGAAATAATCAGGCGCCATGGCCTGGTCTACCACTGCTATGCAGATGATACACAACTGTACTTGTCCTTTGCTCCGGGCACTGATAACCCAGTAGCAACCCTGAATGGCTGTCTAGCTGAACTACAGGAGTGGATGAGCGCCAGTTGGCTGCGACTGAACCCGGATAAAACAGAGGTCCTTATAATACGACCGCAACATCAAAGGACAAGACTGCAGCATAGCCAACCAACTGGACTTACACTCGGGGATTCAGAATTACAGACCAGTGATCATGTGCGGAATCTTGGCGTTGTCCTGGATGATGGCTTGACACTTAAACATCAGATATCAGCCACAATCAAATCCTCATTCTTTCACCTGAGGAACATAGCCAGAATCAAGCACCTAATTCCCTCAGATGATATGCCAAAAGTCATACATGCATTTGTATCATCTCGATTAGACTACTGTAATGCCCTCTACCTTGGTCTTCCAGCAAAAGAATTGCAACGCTTACAGCTGGTGCAAAACACAGCTGCCAGGCTGTTAACCAACCAGCCCCGTTCCAGCCACATAACACCCATCCTCTACTCCCTTCACTGGCTGCCTGTAAGATGGCGAATCCTCTTCAAGATTGGCTTACTGAGTTTCAAAGCATTACATGACCAAGGCCCAAGGTACCTGAAACAGCTTCTGATCCCATACTGCCCCACTCGATTACTGCGATCTGTAGATGAAGGACTTTTAGCAGTACCTAGAATCTACCGTAATTCATCTGGGGGTCGAGCTTTTAGTCATGCGGCTCCGACTCTATGGAACTCACTTCCCAGCACAGTGCGAGAGGCCCCAACTATAGAATCCTTCAAAAGTAGACTCAAGACTTTCCTGTTTACTCAAGCATTTCCATAGTGTCTCTTTTAGTATCTTCATGCTTCTGTATTTTATGAAAAATGTACTTCATTATTTTTCTGTACTATATTATGCTGTGTATCTGTTAAGCGCCTTGAGTCCTATTGGAGAAAGAGCGCTATATAAATAAAATTATTATTATTATTATTATTATACTAGTTACGAGTATACTATCTCTTTATCAACCAGTCTATATATTAGCAGCAGACACAGTACAGTGCGGTAGTTCACGGCTGTGGCTACCTCTGTGTCGGCACTCGGCAGCCCGTCCATAATTGTATATACCACCTAACCGTGTTTTTTTTTTCTTTCTTTATACATACATACTAGTTACGAGTATACTATCTCTTTATCAACCAGTCTATATATTAGCAGCAGACACAGTACAGTGCGGTAGTTCACGGCTGTGGCTACCTCTGTGTCGGCACTCGGCAGCCCGTCCATAATTGTATATACCACCTAACCGTGGTTTTTTTTTCTTTCTTTATAGTCATACTAGTTACGAGTATACTATCTCTTTATCAACCAGTCTATATTAGCAGCAGACACAGTACAGTGCGGTAGTTCACGGCTGTGGCTACCTCTGTGTCGGCACTCGGCAGCCCGTCCATAATTGTATATACCACCTAACCGTGGTTTTTTTTCCTTTCTTTATAGTCATACTAGTTACGAGTATACTATCTCTTTATCAACCAGTCTATATTAGCAGCAGACACAGTACAGTGCGGTAGTTCACGGCTGTGGCTACCTCTGTGTCGGCACTCGGCAGCCCGTCCATAATTGTATATACCACCTAACCGTGGTTTTTTTTTCTTTCTTTATACATACATACTAGTTACGAGTATACTATCTCTTTATCAACCAGTCTATATTAGCAGCAGACACAGTACAGTGCGGTAGTTCATGGCTGTGGCTACCTCTGTGTCGGCACTCGGCAGCCCGTCCATAATTGTATATACCACCTAACCGTGGTTTTTTTTTCTTTCTTTATACATACATACTAGTTACGAGTATACTATCTCTTTATCAACCAGTCTATATATTAGCAGCAGACACAGTACAGTGCGGTAGTTCACGGCTGTGGCTACCTCTGTGTCGGCACTCGGCAGCCCGTCCATAATTGTATATACCACCTAACCGTGGTTTTTTTTTCTTTCTTTATACATACATACTAGTTACGAGTATACTATCTCTTTATCAACCAGTCTATATATTAGCAGCAGACACAGTACAGTGCGGTAGTTCACGGCTGTGGCTACCTCTGTGTCGGCACTCGGCAGCCCGTCCATAATTGTATATACCACCTAACCGTGTTTTTTTTTTCTTTCTTTATACATACATACTAGTTACGAGTATACTATCTCTTTATCAACCAGTCTATATTAGCAGCAGACACAGTACAGTGCGGTAGTTCACGGCTGTGGCTACCTCTGTGTCGGCACTCGGCAGCCCGTCCATAATTGTATATACCACCTAACCGTGTTTTTTTTTTCTTTCTTTATACATACATACTAGTTACGAGTATACTATCTCTTTATCAACCAGTCTATATATTAGCAGCAGACACAGTACAGTGCGGTAGTTCACGGCTGTGGCTACCTCTGTGTCGGCACTCGGCAGCCCGTCCATAATTGTATATACCACCTAACCGTGGTTTTTTTTTCTTTCTTTATAGTCATACTAGTTACGAGTATACTATCTCTTTATCAACCAGTCTATATTAGCAGCAGACACAGTACAGTGCGGTAGTTCACGGCTGTGGCTACCTCTGTGTCGGCACTCGGCAGCCCGTCCATAATTGTATATACCACCTAACCGTGGTTTTTTTTTCTTTCTTTATACATACATACTAGTTACGAGTATACTATCTCTTTATCAACCAGTCTATATATTAGCAGCAGACACAGTACAGTGCGGTAGTTCACGGCTGTGGCTACCTCTGTGTCGGCACTCGGCAGCCCGTCCATAATTGTATATACCACCTAACCGTGGTTTTTTTTTTCTTTCTTTATAGTCATACTAGTTACGAGTATACTATCTCTTTATCAACCAGTCTATATTAGCAGCAGACACAGTACAGTGCGGTAGTTCACGGCTGTGGCTACCTCTGTGTCGGCACTCGGCAGCCCGTCCATAATTGTATATACCACCTAACCGTGGTTTTTTTTTCTTTCTTTATACATACATACTAGTTACGAGTATACTATCTCTTTATCAACCAGTCTATATTAGCAGCAGACACAGTACAGTGCGGTAGTTCACGGCTGTGGCTACCTCTGTGTCGGCACTCGGCAGCCCGTCCATAATTGTATATACCACCTAACCGTGGTTTTTTTTTCTTTCTTTATAGTCATACTAGTTACGAGTATACTATCTCTTTATCAACCAGTCTATATTAGCAGCAGACACAGTACAGTGCGGTAGTTCACGGCTGTGGCTACCTCTGTGTCGGCACTCGGCAGCCCGTCCATAATTGTATATACCACCTAACCGTGGTTTTTTTTTCTTTCTTTATACATACATACTAGTTACGAGTATACTATCTCTTTATCAACCAGTCTATATTAGCAGCAGACACAGTACAGTGCGGTAGTTCACGGCTGTGGCTACCTCTGTGTCGGCACTCGGCAGCCCGTCCATAATTGTATATACCACCTAACCGTGTTTTTTTTTTCTTTCTTTATACATACATACTAGTTACGAGTATACTATCTCTTTATCAACCAGTCTATATATTAGCAGCAGACACAGTACAGTGCGGTAGTTCACGGCTGTGGCTACCTCTGTGTCGGCACTCGGCAGCCCGTCCATAATTGTATATACCACCTAACCGTGGTTTTTTTTTCTTTCTTTATAGTCATACTAGTTACGAGTATACTATCTCTTTATCAACCAGTCTATATTAGCAGCAGACACAGTACAGTGCGGTAGTTCACGGCTGTGGCTACCTCTGTGTCGGCACTCGGCAGCCCGTCCATAATTGTATATACCACCTAACCGTGGTTTTTTTTTCTTTCTTTATACATACATACTAGTTACGAGTATACTATCTCTTTATCAACCAGTCTATATATTAGCAGCAGACACAGTACAGTGCGGTAGTTCACGGCTGTGGCTACCTCTGTGTCGGCACTCGGCAGCCCGTCCATAATTGTATACTAGTATCCAATCCATCCATCTCCATTGTTTACCTGAGGTGCCTTTTAGTTGTGCCTATTAAAATATGGAGAACAAAAATGTTGAGGTTCCAAAATTAGGGAAAGATCAAGATCCACTTCCACCTCGTGCTGAAGCTGCTGCCACTAGTCATGGCCGAGACGATGAAATGCCAGCAACGTCGTCTGCCAAGGCCGATGCCCAATGTCATAGTACAGAGCATGTCAAATCCAAAACACCAAATATCAGTAAAAAAAGGACTCCAAAACCTAAAATAAAATTGTCGGAGGAGAAGCGTAAACTTGCCAATATGCCATTTACCACACGGAGTGGCAAGGAACGGCTGAGGCCCTGGCCTATGTTCATGGCTAGTGGTTCAGCTTCACATGAGGATGGAAGCACTCAGCCTCTCGCTAGAAAAATGAAAAGACTAAAGCTGGCAAAAGCAGTAGCACCGCAAAGAACTGTGCGTTCTTCGAAATCCCAAATCCACAAGGAGAGTCCGACTCCAATTGTGTCGGTTGCGATGCCTGACCTTCCCAACACTGGACGTGAAGAGCATGCGCCTTCCACCATTTGCACGCCCCCTGCAAGTGATGGAAGGAGCACCCGCAGTCCAGTTCCTGATAGTCAGATTGAAGATGTCAGTGTTGAAGTACACCAGGATGAGGAGGATATGGGTGTTGCTGGCGCTGGGGAGGAAATTGACCAGGAGGATTCTGATGGTGAGGTGGTTTGTTTAAGTCAGGCACCCGGGGAGACACCTGTTGTCCGTGGTAGGAATATGGCCATTGACATGCCTGGTGAAAATACCAAAAAAATCAGCTCTTCGGTGTGGAAGTATTTCACCAGAAATGCGGACAACAGGTGTCAAGCCGTGTGTTCCCTTTGTCAAGCTGTAATAAGTAGGGGTAAGGACGTTAACCACCTCGGAACATCCTCCCTTATACGTCACCTGCAGCGCATTCATAATAAGTCAGTGACAAGTTCAAAAACTTGGGCCGACAGCGGAAGCAGTCCACTGACCAGTAAATCCCTTCCTCTTGTAACCAAGCTCACGCAAACCACCCCACCAACTCCCTCAGTGTCAATTTCCTCCTTCCCCAGGAATGCCAATAGTCCTGCAGGCCATGTCACTGGCAATTCTGACGAGTCCTCTCCTGCCTGGGATTCCTCCGATGCATCCTTGCGTGTAACGCCTACTGCTGCTGGCGCTGCTGTTGTTGCTGCTGGGAGTCGATGGTCATCCCAGAGGGGAAGTCGTAAGACCACTTTTACTACTTCCACCAAGCAATTGACTGTCCAACAGTCCTTTGCGAGGAAGATGAAATATCACAGCAGTCATCCTACTGCAAAGCGGATAACTGAGGCCTTGACATCCTGGGTGGTGAGAAACGTGGTTCCGGTATCCATCATTACTGCAGAGCCAACTAGAGACTTGTTGGAGGTACTGTGTCCCCGGTACCAAATACCATCTAGGTTCCATTTCTCTAGGCAGGCGATACCGAAAATGTACACAGACCTCAGAAAAAGAGTCACCAGTGTCCTAAAAAATGCAGCTGTACCCAATGTCCACTTAACCACGGACATGTGGACAAGTGGAGCAGGGCAGGGTCAGGACTATATGACTGTGACAGCCCACTGGGTAGATGTATGGACTCCCGCCGCAAGAACAGCAGCGGCGGCACCAGTAGCAGCATCTCGCAAACGCCAACTCTTTCCTAGGCAGGCTACGCTTTGTATCACCGGTTTCCAAAATACGCACACAGCTGAAAACCTCTTACGGCAACTGAGGAAGATCATCGCGGAATGGCTTACCCCAATTGGACTCTCCTGTGGATTTGTGGCATCGGACAACGCCAGCAATATTGTGTGTGCATTAAATATGGGCAAATTCCAGCACGTCCCATGTTTTGCACATACCTTGAATTTGGTGGTGCAGAATTTTTTTAAAAACGACAGGGGCGTGCAAGAGATGCTGTCGGTGGCCAGAAGAATTGCGGGACACTTTCGGCGTACAGGCACCACGTACAGAAGACTGGAGCACCACCAAAAACTACTGAACCTGCCCTGCCATCATCTGAAGCAAGAAGTGGTAACGAGGTGGAATTCAACCCTCTATATGCTTCAGAGGTTGGAGGAGCAGCAAAAGGCCATTCAAGCCTATACAATTGAGCACGATATAGTAGGTGGAATGCACCTGTCTCAGGCGCAGTGGAGAATGATTTCAACGTTGTGCAAGGTTCTGATGCCCTTTGAACTTGCCACACGTGAAGTCAGTTCAGACACTGCCAGCCTGAGTCAGGTCATTCCCCTCATCAGGCTTTTGCAGAAGAAGCTGGAGACATTGAAGGAGGAGCTAACACGGAGCGATTCCGCAAGGCATGTGGGACTTGTGGATGGAGCCCTTAATTCGCTTAACAAGGATTCACGGGTGGTCAATCTGTTGAAATCAGAGCACTACATTTTGGCCACCGTGCTCGATCCTAGATTTAAAGCCTACCTTGGATCTCTCTTTCCGGCAGACACAAGTCTGCTGGGGTTGAAAGACCTGCTGGTGACAAAATTGTCAAGTCAAGCGGAACGCGACCTGTCAACATCTCCTCCTTCACATTCTCCCGCAACTGGGGGTGCGAGGAAAAGGCTCAGAATTCCGAGCCCACCCGCTGGCGGTGATGCAGGGCAGTCTGGAGCGACTGCTGATGCTGACATCTGGTCCGGACTGAAGGACCTGACAACGATTACGGACATGTCGTCTACTGTCACTGCATATGATTCTCTCAACATTGATAGAATGGTGGAGGATTATATGAGTGACCGCATCCAAGTAGGCACGTCACACAGTCCGTACTTATACTGGCAGGAAAAAGAGGCAATTTGGAGGCCCTTGCACAAACTGGCTTTATTCTACCTAAGTTGCCCTCCCACAAGTGTGTACTCCGAAAGAGTGTTTAGTGCCGCCGCTCACCTTGTCAGCAATCGGCGTACGAGGTTACATCCAGAAAATGTGGAGAAGATGATGTTCATTAAAATGAATTATAATCAATTCCTCCGCGGAGACATTGACCAGCAGCAATTGCCTCCACAAAGTACACAGGGAGCTGAGATGGTGGATTCCAGTGGGGACGAATTGATAATCTGTGAGGAGGGGGATGTACACGGTGATATATCGGAGGGTGATGATGAGGTGGACATCTTGCCTCTGTAGAGCCAGTTTGTGCAAGGAGAGATTAATTGCTTCTTTTTTGGGGGGGGTCCAAACCAACCCGTCATATCAGTCACAGTCGTGTGGCAGACCCTGTCACTGAAATGATGGGTTGGTTAAAGTGTGCATGTCCTGTTTTGTTTATACAACATAAGGGTGGGTGGGAGGGCCCAAGGACAATTCCATCTTGCACCTCTTTTTTCTTTTCTTTTTCTTTGCATCATTTGCTGATTGGGGAGGGTTTTTTGGAAGGGACATCCTGCGTGACACTGCAGTGCCACTCCTAAATGGGCCCGGTGTTTGTGTCGGCCACTAGGGTCGCTAATCTTACTCACACAGTCAGCTACCTCATTGCGCCTCTTTTTTTCTTTGCGTCATGTGCTGTTTGGGGAGGGTTTTTTGGAAGGGACATCCTGCGTGACACTGCAGTGCCACTCCTAGATGGGCCCGGTGTTTGTGTCGGCCACTAGGGTCGCTAATCTTACTCACACAGCTACCTCATTGCGCCTCTTTTTTTCTTTGCGTCATGTGCTGTTTGGGGAGGGTTTTTTGGAAGGGACATCCTGCGTGACACTGCAGTGCCACTCCTAGATGGGCCCGGTGTTTGTGTCGGCCACTAGGGTCGCTAATCTTACTCACACAGCTACCTCATTGCGCCTCTTTTTTTCTTTGCGTCATGTGCTGTTTGGGGAGGGGTTTTTGGAAGGGCCATCCTGCGTGACACTGCAGTGCCACTCCTAGATGGGCCCAGTGTTTGTGTCGGCCACTAGGGTCGCTAATCTTACTCACACAGCTACCTCATTGCGCCTCTTTTTTTCTTTGCGTCATGTGCTGTTTGGGGAGGGTTTTTTGGAAGGGACATCCTGCGTGACACTGCAGTGCCACTCCTAGATGGGCCCGGTGTTTGTGTCGGCCACTAGGGTCGCTTATCTTACTCACACAGCGACCTCGGTGCAAATTTTAGGACTAAAAATAATATTGTGAGGTGTGAGGTATTCAGAATAGACTGAAAATGAGTGTAAATTATGGTTTTTGAGGTTAATAATACTTTGGGATCAAAATGACCCCCAAATTCTATGATTTAAGCTGTTTTTTAGTGTTTTTTGAAAAAAACACCCGAATCCAAAACACACCCGAATCCGACAAAAAAAATTCGGTGAGGTTTTGCCAAAACGCGTTCGAACCCAAAACACGGCCGCGGAACCGAACCCAAAACCAAAACACAAAACCCGAAAAATTTCAGGCGCTCATCTCTACACATGTATACTTTGGTGTATATCTACAATACATGTCAGGGTATGCCAAAAATGTACCAAAAGGTACTATCCAGTGTGTTGTCCATAGACCTATGAAAAACATGCTGCTGTGTGTTCCCAGAGCAGAGTTAACAATGGGGCTGATGGAGCTGCAGCTCCAGGCCCACACCCCAAAATATGCCCACTGCATCTGCAGCAACATACCCTTCAACAATTTACACATAAAAATCTGTACAAATTAGAAAAGGTGGCGTGGTCATGGGTAAAGGTATGTGGCCACGCCCCTTTTCCTGTACTTTCAATGGAGAGCCAAATATCAGTACAGACCATAGAAAAAGGTACAGTTGGAGGGTAGGAAGCAAGTCTCTGCGCTGTAGATAGTGAGAAAAAAAAATCCTATTACTGCAGCATCCTATGTCCTGCTGCCAGTCCACCTGCCCCCTCCGGCATCAACAATCCCGGTGCAGGTGGAACAAAAGCTGCTGCGGCCACCGGCATAGTTGTGTATGAGAGCGGCGCAGTGAAAGGCTTTCATAGCCTTCCCTGGGCTGCATACTCTTTGAGCCCCGGAGCCTCCTCTGCGCGTGATGTCACAGAAGTGCCTCCCTGCCACAGCCGCGCCCAGATCCCCAGAGGCCCTGACTCCGCAACATAGCACCGGGGCTGCCAGCCTGGAAGCCCTGAGATGGCTAATGTAACGGATAGAGTGGGTGATTTCGCAGAGCATAATGTCTGGATGCTAAATCAATGTAAACGGTGACAGTTCTGTGCAGTGCAGTGGGTGTGCAGTGTCACTGACACTGCACAGCACTCTCACCTTTTACATTGATTCAGCAAGTCAGTCAGTTCTGCCAGCCAGTCACTAAGGGCTGCTGGGAGCTGTAGTTTATGGAGTGCATCTTCTTCCCTGTAATGCGGCGCATTGGGACACTGGCGCTAACAATAGTGACTGGCTGCTTGGCTGCTGTACGAGCCTCCGGGAGAGCCACTGCCAAAGGGAGGACAGCAGTTTAGCTGCTTCCAGGATGAGAAGCAGGAGAAGCATTACCTGCCCCTCCCCCATTCGCAGTATCTCTGGGCCCCATCTGCAGCACCCCTACACCCCCCTCCCCCACCTGCGGCACCACCGCACCCGCCCCACCCTCACCCGTGGCACCCCCGCAACCGCTCCTCCCCCACCCGTGGTGGCTCAGAACCCCCTCCTCCACCTGCAGCAACACCACACTCGCCCCTCCCCCACCCGCAGCACCCACGCACCCGTCCCTCCCCCACCCACCACTCCCCAACACAGCACCTACTAGGTGAATCATCAGGCACTATGTGCGCTGTTCACGCCATTGCAAGGGGCTATGACCCCTTAACCATTGCACGCCCTTTGTCCGTGCAATATTTAACCACTCACACAATTATGATTGGAGGTAAGATTAGATGAGGGGTGAATAAGCACGAGACCATATAAGAGCTCCATTTTTTGTGATTGGTTGTTTATGACAAAGCAGTTGCTGGGTAGTTTTTCCAAGGGACCATGGGAATTTTCTATAGGTTGTTTTCCTTGTCGATCAGGATTTGTGGGTGTAGGCTTCAGTGCATATAAAAGCTTGGGTCATGTGCTTCATACTTCCTCTTGCCATTTGGACAGCCCCAGGAAGGCTGAGTGTTTGCCTGTTTTTTTTTTATATACTGTCTTTGGGTTTTTATTGTTTTATTTGCTATATTCTGCCCTCCCCCTCTCTCCTCCTTCTCCCTTTAGGTTCCATGTTGTTGGTGGCTCATTTCCCCTCCTGTGTGTCAAGTACACGCGGGTCTCCCCCCCCCCCCTCCCGTCGCCTATGGTAGGTCGCTTGTGCCCAGCGTTAGCGTTCACGGAGCGCGGCCTCCCCTGCCCCAGTCCCCGCGTCTGTAAGGTTTCAGCGGGGTCGGGCCGCTGTGGCCTGCGCCGCTGAAACTGCTGCCCGGCCGGCCGGCACGCTGTCCCGGGCGCTGCGCGTGGTGGCGCTGATAGGCTGCGGTCGCAGGGGTCGCCCCCGGCGGCCGTTGGTCTGCGGCCGGCTCCCTCATCTGGTGCTGTGGCTCCCGGCGCATCCCCCATTTCTTTCCCGGCTACGGCTCCGGCCAGCGGCGCTGGGGCCCACGTGGTGCTTGGTGTCCTGGGGCGGGCTGCGGGGGGAGGGCGAGGCGGTTGCTGCAGGGGGACTCTGACTCAATGGGGCAACAGGTGTTCCCTGTGCCCCGGGCTTTGTTTTATCGGGCTGCTGCTGCTGATGTTCTCCCCCACGCGGGGGGGGGGGGGGGCGTTTTGGCTATATTTACTGTTCTGGGTGTGGTTAGTGGGGCGGTTGCCCATGTTTTTTTGGGTGGTGTTGTGCAGGGGGGTGCCGGGACACCGGCTCCATGGGCGGCCCCTGTGCTGGGGTCCCCGTCTGGGAAAATGTCAGTTCCTTGGCGGGCGGTTCAGTTTGCGGAGCTCCGGCCGCTGGCTCCTTGGCCGCCGTCGGCCGGGCTCCGTGTACGGGGTCGCAGTGCCCCCCCCTGCGTAGGCGCAGTGCTGGCGCTGCAGCGAGGCGATAGCCTACCACGCGTTGCTCTGGGGAGGGCTGTCGGATACTGTGGGGGGTGTTTTGGTTTGCTTTGTGGCTCGGGCTCCCTGGGGTTACCGCCTGGGGTCCCCCAGCTGCCACAGGTGGGTGGGCTTTTTGTTACTTCAATACAGTCCCTGGGTGGTCGGGTCACGGGGGTTCCTCCTGGGCCCCTGCGGAGAGGTGGGGTGCCCCTGCGCCTGATGTGGCCGTTCTTCAGGGTCCCCTGGCCACTAGGTGGGTGCGTTCTGCTGCACCCTCCTATTGGTGGATCTGTTGCCACCCCCCCCCCCCTGCTGGGTGTGATGGGGGTTGCTGGTGTTTCCTCCCATACCTCCCTGGCTGGCTCCTACCGTTGGCCGGTCCCTTCTTCCGTGCCGCCCCCCCGGTTCCTTCCCCTCGCTGTTGCGCAGCCGTTCCCCACCCCGTTCCCGGCGGCCCTTTGTTTGCGCGACGGTTTCCTGTTTCCCGGTAGCGCTCCCTCTTTTCTTCCCAGCTCCGCGTTTTCCTGTCCGGGCGTTGTCAGGACCGCGGATTGGGGATCCGCGAGTTGAAGGCCAGGAGAAGATTCGGTGTCGGTGTCTGGTGGAGATGCTCGATTGGGATCGTCGTCTGCAGGAGTGGTTCCGGGTCCCTCAGGTAACGGTGAGCATGCTTTTCTTTTGTTTCTTTAGCATTGTCAGTTTTACGTTGTGTTTCCTCTTGTTTCCCCGGGCGCCCGCGTTAAATTTGCCTTGCTTATTGCGGATCGCACGGCTTCAGGGACTGGGTACGGCGGGGTGCCGGTGGCTACGGGCATGTCGGCTCCCTGACGTTTGGTTGGCAGGTTCATGGTGCCCTAGGGGGCTGAGGGTTGGTGTCTGCTTCGGATTTTGGTAGGCGCAGAATGGGGATAAATTTGTGTTTCGCCACTCTTGCGGGGCGGTCACACAGCGGGGTGCTCACCGGTCGCGAGCGGAACACTTTCCGCTCCTTCAGGGGCCAGGGGTAGGTGGCACGTAGTGCCCTTCCGCTGTTACCGGTTGGTTCCCAAGTGGGTGCCCATTTCGGCCACTTTTGTCTCACCCACATGGGGTTTTATTTTCTACTGCTTTTCCGGACCAGGCCGCTTCTGGTGATGGCTCGGGGCCTTGTTATTCTTCCCGGGGGTGGTTCACGCTTTTTATGATCAACGTCCGTCCGTTTTATGATCAAACGCAGCGTTTGTTTCCCGGCATTGCGACCCAGGCATGGCACCTTGGATGGCGAGGCATGGTTGCGTTTCCTTTGCGGCATTCCGTGCATTGGTACCTGGGACGGCTATTGATGTTTCTTTGGTGTCTGACTTGTGTCTGGGGGTTGGCCGAGTTGGTCCAGCTACGTGAACAGGCTGGTGATGGCTCCTCCCATGCTCCGGATGCTGGTTCCGATTGCCGGGGTTCATTGGCTTTCTTGGGTAGGTTTGTTTACTCCGGCGGGCTGGTTTTTATTGGGTCACCTTAGGTACTTTGAGGGCTTTGGTCTGCGGGTTTTTTCCCGGGATGGCAGGTCTGGGGCAGCCAGGGCGTCTGCCCTTGCGGGCACTTCTTTTTCGCTCCGTACTACTGCGGCTGGCTGCTCTATCAGGTCCTTCGTGCTATCCATGGCCCTTATGGGATGGGTGACGGGGCACCCTATGGCGGCAGCGTTTGAGTGGGCACGTCGATTTCGGTACACTTGGGTGAAGTTTGTTAGTTTCGTTCGGGTCCGACCAGGCGGGACGTAGTCTCGTCCGTGAGTTTGCGCTCTCGGGCTAGCTTTTGCGCTGTTTTTTTCATTGGGCATTCCGGATCAGTGGGTTGGTGGCAGGTGACAGGTCGTCTTTGTGCCGGTTTGCCTTTCAGTGGTGTTTTATGGTGGGGCGCCTAGATGGTGGTCGGTTCGGCAGCACAGGTACTGAATGTGGGACGATACAGAGAAGATTAGCATGGCCCCTGCGCAAGGATGCCACGCAAATCGTGAGGCGCTCCATATTTTCCTGTGCAGACTTGCGGGTTCTGCAAGGGATTGGGATGGCCCGGGTCATTAGTTTCCCCCTTTTAGAGCGCAGGCACTTACAGATGTGGCACATGGCCTTTGGCGAGGGTGTGTGTCCGTTGCGGCCTTTGGGGGATGGAAGTTTTCTTTTGTGTACCCTCCTGCGTCCTCTCCGCTAGTTTTTTCAGTTTCTGTTGCATTACGGATATGGTGGTTCCCGGTGGCTTGCAGTGGGGGGTCCAGGTTACCCATTTCCTTGCGGATTGGGGTGACTACACCTGCTGCAGCGGCGGGTTTTTTCGGTGACAGCTGCTAGGGATATGCGTGGTATACAGCCTCTGTGCATTTGGGTAAGGTTGTTGGGCTATTAATACCCATTTTCATTGCGGATTGGGGGCTGTTGCACATGTTGCAGTGGCAGGTTTTTCAGCGGCAGCGCTTCGGGAGCTGGGCAGATGGGAGTCTGTGTGCTATGCAGCCTCTGTACGTTTGGATAAGGTTTTCGGGCCCTGGTACCCATTCCTTGCGGATTGGGGGTTGTTGCGCGTGCTGCAGCGGCACGTTCTTCAGCGGCAGCACTTCGGGTGCTGGGCTGCGGGGATGGCGCATTGTATAGTGTTTTAGGGCTGGGGTACCTATTCCTTGCGGATGGGGGCATCTACGCTGGGGATTTGCTTTGTTTTGTGTTTTACACCTGGGGTGCCTGTTCGTTGCGGATTGCAGTGGCTGCGCATGCTGCGGTGGCAGGCTTGGCAGCGGCAGCGATTCCGGTGCTGGGCGCCTGCGTGGTGTCCGACTGGTGTACGTTGGATACGTTTTCAGGCTCTGGTACCCATTCCTTGCAGATGGGGGCAGTTACGCATGCTGCGACGGCGGTTTCATCAGCAGAAGCGGTCCAGGTGCGGGGCCGCTGTGTGTGTGCGTAGTATTGCGTTTTGGCGGAAAGTTGCTACCAGCCAGCAGTCAAGGGTGTGCATAAGTGGTCATTTTGGTAAGTCGGCGAGTGTCCTCTCCCTGCGGGTGGACTACGGACGTTCCTGTGCGGTTTCGTCCATTGCTCTGCTGGAGTAAGGGGTGGTGAGTCCTGCACAATGCGGGTTATGCTTTAGAAGTGGTGGGAAGTCCACTCCTACGTTATTCAGTATTCTGCTAGTTGACTGATGCTGGTGGGTTGGTAACACCTTTTTCTAATGGCGTTTGGATGCTGCTTCTGGGCTGCGGTGCCCATTCCTTGCGGATTGGGGCAGCTGCGCGGACTGTGGCGGCTGCAATTTCGGGTGCTGGGAATCTGCGTTGTATAAGTTTTGTGTATGTTTGCATGGTCTTAGTTGCACCTGTTGCGCGAACCCAAAAACTATGTTTACCGGTCAATTTTTGAATGGATAGCGTTCAGGAATTGAGGGTGTGAAGCGAATTTTTAAATTTTCCTCTGAGTCGGCCTAATTACAATTGGCTTATCAAAGGTCCACGGGAGTTTTTTTTTTAGTTTTCTCCTTCACTTGGGTTTGTTTTTTGCTACTGTTTATAGTGTAATTTTATTATCTGTTTTTGTCACAGGTGTTAGGGTGCTTTTCTTTTCAGATGGTATCGACACGCAGGAGCGTGTGCCTGTTGGGCCATTTTTCTAATTTTTTGGGCAGCTTCGCACCCTATGGCAAGTGGAACGGCTGTGGTTTTGGTCACGGGATGGTCTGTGGGTAAGGAGCTCGAGGTTTGTGTGGGGGTGATTTGTTGTGGTTTTCATTTCTACCAGGTAGGTAGGTGGTGTCGCCCGTTTTGGTGTCCTGCCCCTAGTCAGTACTGAGTTGGGTCGTGTTCGCTGGCTTCTACCTCATATTTGCTATCAGGCCCACTTTTGTTGCTCCATGCACTCACTGGCTGTTCAGCGGCGTTCTGCTGTCATTGGCCGCGGAGGATTATGCTTTGTGGTTATTGCAGGGGTGCAGCGTATTTCGCTGCTGGCTGTTCGGGCTTAGGAGACGGTGGCTCTGCAGGTTTATTTTGTGGCTTTCGGTGGTTTGGTAGGGCGGCTTCTTTTGCTGGTTCTCAGAGCCCGCAGTTTTTTGCAATGTTTAGCATGTTAGTCTTTTCCCCGGGGGGGTCAGTGTTTTTTCTTGATGGGACTTTTGGGTTTTGCTTTAGCTTAGAGGTTGTTTTATGTTTTCTTGGGATGGTGGTCATGGTTTGGTAAACCTCGTTGTGGCGGGAAAGTCGCTACCAGCCAGTGGTCATATAGGCCTAAGTGGTTATTGTGGGGCACCCTCTTTCAGAATGGACAGCGAGTGTGTCCTTACCCTGCGGTTGGACAATCGGACGCTCCCCTAGGGGAGCATCCATATTTGCCAGAGGAAAGAGTGGTGGGTCCTGCACAATGCGGGTTAGGCATGTAGGAGGTGGTTGTTGTGGTAGTCCCCTCCTCAGTTTCGGTGATATAATCAGATGACTGGAGCTGGTGTTTTGGTAGCGCCTTTATCTTTGCCATCCTCCAACATAAAATCTAGTTTAAAATCTAGTTTAAAGTTCCGGTCAGTCATCAATAAATACCATCTGACCTTTTAAATCTAGCTATTGGTGTCCGTGTCTTTATTTGTAGTGATAAGCTAGCTTAAAGTTAAAGTGTAAGTGATCACAATAAAATGATGGGCACCTTATACTCCATATAATAAAAATATTGCACGCCACAAGGGCGTGCAAGGGTTCAGGGGGCATAGCTCTTTACGACAGTGTGAAGAGCACCCGTAGGGCATGATGAACCACCTAGTATATATATTAATATATATAGATCTTTTGTGAAATAGTCCACATAAACCAGCACACCTTGATTAGTAGCAAACAATTTTTACTGAATTTTCATTTTAAAGTGCAACGTGCAAACATAAGTGCATAATGCTGTACAAAGCAAATACTTAGCAGCTTAATTCATTGCTGCAGCTCCAGCTCTAACAGCTGTTTCGGTGCCTCAGCACCTTCGTCAGGGAAAGGCCAGCAGTGTAATAAACCATCACCAAACAGCACATATTTGTACACAGACACAGACAATTTATACACAGACAATGATTACAAGTGACAACATACACCTGTACATTCTGCTCAGGTTACAAATCATGTGATCTCCTAGTCCAATGGTCAGTCAGGATTCTATCCACTCCCCTGTCACCATGGTGATCATCACAAAACAAAAAAAGCTGGAGATGTACTATTGAAAATGGCTGCTTCCGACCACCGGGACCTATCTTGATTAAATAATATCTATAAAGTCCCGACCGCGGGATGCGCCACTGCCCCAGATGCCATAACAGCATCACACTGCTGCAGACGTGCAAGCTGTAGCGGCCACTTCCGGCCTGCGGAATCAAACACGCACACCACAGTTTTCAGGGAGCCTAACAGCGGGACGCGCCACCCGGAAGTGACGCGATCTCGCTGCTGGCACCAGATTCTATATTAAAAAACCACCAAACTACAATAACATAGATGTACTGGGTCCACCAGACTACTTAATGAAGAGTATTGAGTAAGATTATAAGAAAGGCATAAAGGACAGTTCTTCATTCTACCCTCTCGGTGTCATGGCTTCCAAATTGTAAATCCATTTGCATTCCTTCTGCAGGAGAATTTTATTCCTGTCTCCTCCTCTCCGTGAAGGGGGAACTTGCTCAATGGGCATAACTTTCAAGTCCTTCATCTTATGCTTGGCTGTTACAAAATGGTGAGCTACTGGCGGTGTGCTGGTATCAATTTTTAGTAGAGCTTTTTTAATGGAGCTGCGGTGCATTGCTTCTCTTTCTTTGAGCATTCTCTGGGTTTTGCCCACATATATCATCTTGCACGGACACCATATGACATATACGACATACTTAGTATCGCATGTCATCCGTTGATTAATTTGATATCTCTTATTTGTGATAGGATTAACAAAGGTGGTCCCTTTGTTCAGAAAACTGCAGTTAGCACTAGTGATGAGCGGGTTCGGATCCTCGGGATCCGAGCCCGCCTGAACTTCACCTTTTTTTTCACAGGTCCGAGCGACTCGGATCCTCCCGCCTTGCTCGGTTAACCCGAGCACGCCCGAACGTCATCATCCCGCTGTCGGATTCTCGCAAGATTTGGATTCTATATAAGGAGCCGCGCGTCGCCGCCATTTTCACACGTGCATTGAGATTGATAGGGAGAGGACGTGGCTGGCGTCCTCACGTTATAGTAGAAAAGACTGAGTGACTTAGTTATAATTGTGGGGAGGATTGGGGACGGGGAGCAGCTGTTAGGGAGTACAGTGCAGGGTTTTGATTATACCACCAGTGAGATTAATCCATTGTTTCTCTGCCTGAAAAAAAACGCTCCACCATATCTGTGCTCACTCAGTGTGCTGCACTGCTGCATATATCTGTGCTGAGTGCACTGCTCACACTGCCTAATTGTGGGGACTGGGGAGCAGTTATAGCAGGAGTACAGTGCACAGTTTTGCTGACAGTGACCACCAGTCCAGTATACGTTTGTCTGCCTGAAAAACACTCCTGTGGTGGCTTTTTTTTTCTTCATACTAGTTTAGCAGTCTGCTGACAGTGTCCACCAGGTCCTTTATTATTATACAGTATATTATATATATATATATATATATATATATAGCAGTACGGTAGGCCACGGCTGTACCTACCTCTCTGTCGTCAGTGCACTCGTCATCCATAAGTAATATAATACTATACTATAGTATCCATCCATCTACATTGTATACCTGTGATTGTTTTTCTTTTCTTCATACTAGTTTAGCAGTCTGCTGACAGTGTCCACCAGGTCCGTTATTATTATTATACAGTATATTATATATATATATATATATATATAGCGGTATGGTAGGCCACGGCTGTACCTACCTCTGTGTCGTCAGTGCACTCGTCGTCCATAAGTAATATAATACTATACTATCCATCCATCTACATTGTATACCTGTTGTGGTTTTTTTTTTCTTCATACTAGTTTAGCAGTCTGCTGACAGTGTCCACCAGGTCCGTTATTATTATTATACAGTATATTATATATATATATATATAGCAGTACGGTAGGCCACGGCTGTAGCTACCTCTGTGTCGTCAGTGCACTCGTCGTCCATAAGTAATATAATACTATACTATCCATCCATCTACATTGTATACCTGTGGTGGTTTTTTTTTTCTTCATACTAGTTTAGCAGTCTGCTGACAGTGTCCACCAGGTCCGTTATTATTATACAGTATATTATATATATATCTATATAGCAGTACGGTAGGCCACGGCTGTACCTACCTCTGTGTCGTCAGTGCACTCGTCGTCCATAAGTAATATAATACGATACTATAGTATCCATCCATCTACATTGTATACCCGTGGTGGCTTTTTTTTTCTTCATACTATTTAAGCAGTCTGCTGACAGTGTCCACCAGGTCCGTTATTATTATTATACAGTATATTATATATATATATATATATATATATATATATATATATATATATATAGCAGTACGGTAGGCCACGGCTGTACCTACCTCTGTGTCGTCAGTGCACTCGTCGTCCATAAGTAATATAATACTATACTATCCATCCATCTACATTGTATACCTGTGGTGGTTTTTTTTTTCTTCATACTAGTTTAGCAGTCTGCTGACAGTGTCCACCAGGTCCGTTATTATTATACAGTATATTATATATATATATATAGCAGTACGGTAGGCCACGGCTGTACCTACCTCTGTGTCGTCAGTGCACTCGTCGTCCATAAGTAATATAATACTATACTATAGTATCCATCCATCTACATTGTATACCTGTGGTGGCTTTTTTTTTCTTCATACTATTTTAGCAGTCTGCTGACAGTGTCCACCAGGTCCGTTATTATTATTATTATACAGTATATTATATATATATATATATATATATATAGCAGTACGGTAGGCCACGGCTGTACCTACCTCTGTGTCGTCAGTGCACTCGTCGTCCATAAGTAATATAATACTATACTATCCATCCATCTACATTGTATACCTGTGGTGGTTTTTTTTTTCTTCATAGTAGTTTAGCAGTCTGCTGACAGTGTCCACCAGGTCCGTTATTATTATTATACAGTATATTATATATATATATATATATTAGTGATGAGCGGGTTCGGTTTTACTCGGTTTTACTCGGTTCTCAAAGCGGCATCTTATTGGCTCACGGATGTCACGTGTTTTGGATAGCCCATAAGGTTCTGTTTTGAGAACCGAGTAAAACCGAGTAAAACCGAACCCGCTCATCACTAATATATATAGCAGTACGGTAGGCCATGGCTGTACCTACCTCTGTGTCGTCAGTGCACTCGTCGTCCATAAGTAATATAATACTATACTATCCATCCATCTACATTGTATACCTGTGGTGTTTTTTTTTTCCTTCATACTAGTTTAGCAGTCTGCTGACAGTGTCCACCAGGTCTATTATTATTATACAGTATATTATATATATATATATAGCAGTACGGTAGGCCACGGCTGTACCTACCTCTGTGTCGTCAGTGCACTTGTCGTCCATAAGTAATATAATACTATACTATAGTATCCATCCATCTACATTGTATACCTGTGGCGGCTTTTTTTTCCTTCATACTAGTTTAGCAGTCTGCTGACAGTGTCCACCAGGTCCGTTATTATTATTATACAGTATATTATATATATATATATAGCAGTACGGTAGGCCACGGCTGTACCTACCTCTGTGTCGTCAGTGCACTCGTCGTCCATAAGTAATATAATACTATACTATCCATCCATCTACATTGTATACCTGTGGTGGGTTTTTTTTTCTTCATACTAGTTTAGCAGTCTGCTGACAGTGTCCACCAGGTCCGTTATTATTATTATACAGTATATTATATATATATATATATATATATATATATATATATAGCAGTATGGTAGGCCACGGCTGTACCTACCTCTGTGTCGTCAGTGCACTCGTCGTCCATAAGTAATATAATACTATACTATCCATCCATCTACATTGTATACCTGTGGTGGTTTTTTTTTTCTTCATACTAGTTTAGCAGTCTGCTGACAGTGTCCACCAGGTCCGTTATTATTATTATACAGTATATTATATATATATATTTATATAGCAGTACAGTAGGCCACGGCTGTACCTACCTCTGTGTCGTCAGTGCACTCATCGTCCATAAGTAATATAATACTATACTATCCATCCATCTACATTGTATACCTGTGGTGGTTATATTTTTTTCTTCATACTAGTTTAGCAGTCTGCTGACAGTGTCCACCAGGTCCGTTATTATTATTATACAGTATATTATATATATATATATAGCAGTATGGTAGGCCACGGCTGTACCTACCTCTGTGTCGTCAGTGCACTCGTCGTCCATAAGTAATATAATACTATACTATAGTATCCATCCATCTACATTGTATACCTGTGGTGGCTTTTTTTTTCTTCATACTTGTTTAGCAGTCTGCTGACAGTGTCCACCAGGTCCGTTATTATTATTATACAATATATTATATATATATATATATATATATATATATATATATATAGCAGTACGGTAGGCCACGGCTGTACCTACCTCTGTGTCAACAGTGCACTCGTCGTCCATAAGTAATATAATACTATAGTATCCATCCATCTACATTGTATACCTGTGGTGGCTTTTAGTTGTGCGCATTAAAATATGGAGAACAAAAATGTGGAGGTTAAAAAAATAGGGAAAGATCAAGATCCACTTCCACCTCGTGCTGAAGCTGCTGCCACTAGTCATGGCCGAGACGATGAAATGCCATCAACGTCGTCTGCCAAGGCCGATGCCCAATGTCATAGTACAGAGCATGTAAAATCCAAAACACAAAAGATCAGTAAAATGACCCAAAAATCTAAATTAAAAGCGTCTGAGGAGAAGCGTAAACTTGCCAATATGCCATTTACGACACGGAGTGGCAAGGAACGGCTGAGGCCCTGGCCTATGTTCATGGCTAGTGGTTCAGCTTCACATGAGGATGGAAGCACTCATCCTCTCGCTATAAAAAAGAAAACACTTAAGCTGGCAAAAGCACAGCAAAGAACTGTTTGTTCTTCAAAATCACAAATCCCCAAGGAGAGTCCAATTGTGTCGGTTGCGATGCCTGACCTTCCCAACACTGGACGGGAAGAGCTTGCGCCTTCCACCATTTGCACGCCCCCTGCAAGTGCTGGAAGGAGCACCTGCAGTCCAGTTCCTGATAGTCAAATTGAAGATGTCAGTGTTGAAGTACACCAGGATGAGGATATGGGTGTTGCTGGCGATGGGGAGGAAATTGACAAGGAGGATTCTGATGGTGAGGTGGTTTGTTTAAGCCAGGCACCCGGGGAGTCACCTGTTGTCCGTGGGAGGAATATGGCCATTGACATGCCTGGTCAAAATACAAAAAAAATCAGCTCTTCAGTGTGGAATTATTTCAACAGAAATGCGGACAACTGGTGTCAAGCCGTGTGTTGCCTTTGTCAAGCTGTAATAAGTAGGGGTAAGGACGTTAACCACCTCAGAACATCCTCCCTTATATGTCACCTGCAGCGCATTCATAATAAGTCAGTGACAAGTTCAAAAACTTTGGGCGACAGCGGAAGCAGTCCACTGACCAGTAAATCCCTTCCTCTTGTAACCAAGCTCCCGCAAACCACACCACCAACTCCCTCAGTGTCAATTTCCTCCTAACCCAGTAAAGCCAATAGTCCTGCAGGCCATGTTACTGGCTAGTCTGACGAGTCCTCTCCTGCCTGGGATTCCTCCGATGCATCCTTGAGTGTAACGCCTACTGCTGCTGGCGCTGCTATTGTTGCTGCTGGGAGTCGATCGTCATCCCAGAGGGGAAGTCGGAAGACCACTTGTACTACTTCCAGTAAGCAATTGACTGTCCAACAGTCCTTTGCGAGGAAGATGAAATATCACAGCAGTCATCCTGTTGCAAAGCGGATAACTCAGGCCTTGACAACTATGTTGGTGTTAGACGTGCGTCCAGTATCCGCCGTTAGTTCACGGGGAACTAGAGAATTGCTTGAGGTAGTGTGCCCCCGTTACCAAATACCATCTAGGTTCCACTTCTCTAGGCAGGCGATACTGAGAATGTACACGGACGTCAGAAAAAGAGTCACCAGTGTCATAAAAAATGCAGTTGTACCCAATGTGCACTTAACCACGGACATGTGGACAAGTGGAGCACGGCAGACTCAGGACTATATGACTGTGACAGCCCACTGGGTAGATGTATTGCCTCCCGCTGCTAGAACAGCAGCGGCGGCACCAGTAGCAGCATCTTGCAAATGCCAACTCGTTCCTAGGCAGGCTACGCTTTGTATCACCGCTTTCCAGAATACGCACACAGCTGAAAACCTCTTACGGCAACTGAGGAAGATCATCGCAGAATGGCTTACCCCAATTGGACTCTCCTGGCGATTTGTGGCATCAGACAATGCCAGCAATATTGTGCGTGCATTACATCTGGGCAAATCCCAGCACGTCCCATGTTTTGCACATACCTTGAATTTTGTGGTGCAGAATTATTTAAAAAACGACAGGGGCGTGCAAGAGATGCTGTCGGTGGCCAGAAGAATTGCGGGACACTTTCGGCGTACAGGCACCGCGTACAGAAGACTGGAGCACCACCAAAAACACCTGAACCTGCCCTGCCATCATCTGAAGCAAGAGGTGGTAACGAGGTGGAATTCAACCCTCTATATGCTTCAGAGGATGGAGGAGCAGCAATAGGCCATTCAAGCCTATACATCTGCCCACGATATAGGTAAAGGAGGTGGAATGCACCTGTCTCAAGCGCAGTGGAGAATGATTTCAACGTTGTGCAAGGTTCTGCAACCTTTTGAACTTGCCACACATGAAGTAAGTTCAGACACTGCCAGCCTGAGTCAGGTCATTCCCCTCATCAGGCTTTTGCAGAAGAAACTGGAGGTATTGAAGGAGGAGCTAAAACAGAGCGATTCCGCTAGGCATGTGGGACTTGTGGATGGAGCCCTTCATTCGCTTAACCAGGATTCACGGGTGGTCAATCTGTTGAAATCAGAGCACTACATTTTGGCCACCGTGCTCGATCCTAGATTTAAAACCTACGTTGGATCTATCTTTCCGGCAGACATAAGTCTGCAGAGGTTCAAAGACCTGCTGGTGAGAAAATTGTCAAGTCAAGCGGAACGCGACCCGTCAACATCTCCCCCTTCACATTCTCCCGCAACTGGGGGTGCGAGGAAAAGGCTACGAATTCCGAGTCCACCCGCTGGCGGTGATGCAGGGCAGTCTGGAGTGACTGCTGATGCTGACATCTGGTCCGGACTGAAGGACCTACCAACGATTACTGACATGTCGTCTACTGTCACTGCATATGATTCTCTCACCATTGAAAGAATGGTGGAGGATTATGTGAGTGACCGCATCCAAGTAGGCACGTCAGACAGTCCGTACGTATACTGGCAGGAAAAAGAGGCAATTTGGAGGCCCTTGCAGAAACTGGCTTTATTCTACCTAAGTTGCCCTCCCTCCAGTGTGTACTCCGAAAGAGTGTTTAGTGCCGCCGCTCACCTTGTCAGCAATCGGCGTACGAGGTTACTTCCAGAAAATGTGGAGAAGATAATGTTCATTAAAATGAATTATAATCAATTCCTCCATGGAGACATTCACCAGCAGCAATTGCCTCCACAAAGTAGACGGGGACCTGAGATGGTGGATTCCAGTGGGGACGAATTAATAATCTGTGAGGATGGGGATGTACACAGTGAAAGGGGTGATGAATCGGACGATGATGATGAGGTGGACATCTTGCCTCTGTAGAGCCAGTTTGTGCAAGGAGAGATTGATTGCTTCTTTTTTGGTGGGGGCCCAAACCAACCAGTCATTTCAGTCACAGTCATGTGGCAGACCCTGTCGCTGAAATGATGGGTTCGTTAAAGTGTGCATGTCCTGTTTATACAACATAAGGGTGGGTGGGAGGGCCCAAGGACAATTCCATCTTGCACCTCTTTTTTCTTTCATTTTTCTTTGCGTCATGTGCTGTTTGGGGAGTATTTTTTTGAAGGGCCATCCTGCGTGACACTGCAGTGCCACTCCTAGATGGGCCAGGTGTTTGTGTCGGCCACTAGGGTCGCTTAGCTTAGTCACACAGCTACCTCATTGCGCCTCTTTTTTTCTTTGCGTCATGTGCTGTTTGGGGAGTATTTTTTTGAAGGGCCATCCTGCGTGACACTGCAGTGCCACTCCTAGATGGGCCAGGTGTTTGTGTCGGCCACTAGGGTCGCTTAGCTTAGTCACACAGCTACCTCATTGCGCCTCTTTTTTTCTTTGCGTCGTGTGCTGTTTGGGGAGTATTTTTTTGAAGGGCCATCCTGCGTGACACTGCAGTGCCACTCCTAGATGGGCCAGGTGTTTGTGTCGGCCACTAGGGTCGCTTAGCTTAGTCACACAGCTACCTCATTGCGCCTCTTTTTTTCTTTGCGTCATGTGCTGTTTGGGGAGTATTTTTTTGAAGGGCCATCCTGCGTGACACTGCAGTGCCACTCCTAGATGGGCCAGGTGTTTGTGTCGGCCACTAGGGTCGCTTAGCTTAGTCACACAGCTACCTCATTGCGCCTCTTTTTTTTTTTTTTTGCATCATGTGCTGTTTGGGGAGTATTTTTTGGAAGGACCATCCTGTCTGACACTGCAGTGCCACTCCTAGATGGGCCAGGTGTTTGTGTCGGCCACTTGGGTCGCTGAGCTTAGTCACACAGCTACCTCATTGCACCTCTTTTTTTCTTTGCGTCATGTGCTGTTTGGGGAGTATTTTTTTGAAGGGCCATCCTGCCTGACACTGCAGTGCCACTCCTAGATGGGCCAGGTGTTTGTGTCGGCCACTTGTGTCGCTTAGCTTAGCCATCCAGCGACCTCGGTGCAAATTTTAGGACTAAAAATAATATTGTGAGGTGTGAGGTGTTCAGAATAGACTGGAAATGAGTGGAAATTATGGTTTTTGAGGTTAATAATACTATGGGATCAAAATGACCCCCAAATTCTATGATTTAAGCTGTTTTTTAGGGTTTTTTGAAAAAAACACCCGAATCCAAAACACACCCGAATCCGACAAAAAAAATTCGGTGAGGTTTTGCCAAAACGCGTTCGAACCCAAAACACGGCCGCGGAACCGAACCCAAAACCAAAACACAAAACCCGAAAAATTTCCGGTGCACATCACTAGTTAACACAGCCTGTGCATTTGTACACCCCTTCTTGTAACTGCAGCCATCCACTTTTAATCATCACTTTTGGTCTAATGTCGGAATACACTAATCGATCTCTCAAATTAGCACTTCTTTTGTAACAAAATAACGGTGTGTTTGTGCAGGCCCGTCCCAGAAAAGGGTCTCTTTGAATGATATGCCAATGTGACAATATGGAACGTCTTATGGCTCCTGATGTAATTGAATATGTGCTAGAGAGCAACAATCTCTCAGTTTCCCCAGATTTCTCTTTAGGGACAAACAGCTCTTTCCTGTCCAATTGGAGGCAACTCTGAATAGCATCATTCACCTCATTCTTTCCATAGCCTCTCTCCAGGAATTTTTTCCCCATGCTCCGAAGAGCTTCGAGTAGTTTATCAGCATCAGAGGTGGTTTTGATCACCCTCACCAGTTGCGAATAGGGCAAACCCCTCTTCAATGGTTGTGGATGAAAGCTGTCGGATTGTAGTAACGTATTCTTGTCTGTTATTTTACGATACATTTCAATCATGAATCACTTCTCAGTGGCACTCACTCTAACATCTAAAGATTCAATGGTGAATGGACTGCTATTGCAGGTTAATCTGATGGACCCCTCTATGTTATTGAGTCTGGTGACAAATGAGTGTAGCAATTCACTGCCTCCCGTCCAAATGAGAAAGAGATCATCTATAAATCGACAGTAACATTTGACATATCTAGAAAACTCAGGGTCACCGTGAATATGAGCTTCCTCATAGTTGTACATAAATAGATTTGCATACGATGGGGCCATATTCAACCCCATCGCGGTCCTGCAAAGCTGCAAATAAAATGCATTATTAAATAAAAAATAATTTTTATGCAGTACAATTTCCATGAGGAGCATCAAATATTCAATCGGTGGACCGTTGTACTTAGTACTGGAAGAAACCACTGTTCTTATAGCATCCATGCCTTCCTTGAAAGTTATGCCCTTTGAGCAAGTTCCCCTTCACGGAGAGGAGGAGACAGGAATAAAATTCTCCTGCAGAAGGAATGCAAATGGATTTACAATTTGGAAGCCATAACACGAGAGGGTTGAATGAAGAACTGTCCTTTACGCCTTTCTTATAATCTTACTCAATACTCTTCATTAAGTAGTCTGGTGGACCCAGTACATCTATGTTATTGTAGTTTGGTGGTTTTTTAATATAGAATCTGATACTGACCTGCATGAAATACGATTGGTCTAGCCTTATTGAGATAGCATCCATGACCGCAATACTCTGCTCTAGTTAATGTATTTTATTCTTATTTTCTAATAGGTATCAAGAGGATTATACTATTGTTGTATGTTTACCATGTGACCTTGTTTCCAGTTTGCGGCACAAGGGGGATTGCACTGTGTTTGTTTATTTTATCATTGTTTCCTCCCCATTGGACCATGTGGACTGATGGGCGTGGCGTGGAGTATAGTAGGCTGTAGTTCAGTGAGGTGCAACCGCTGGTGCCAGCAGCGAGATTGCATCACTTCCGGGTGGCGCGTCCCGCTGTTAGGCTCCCTGAAAACCGTGGTGTGCGTGTTTGGTTCTGCCGGCTGGAAATGGCCACTACAGCTTGCACGTCTGTGACAGTGTGATGCTATTATGGCATCTGGGACAGTGGCGCATCCCGTGGTCGGGACTTTATAGATAATATTTAATCAAGATAGGTCCCGGTGGTCGGAAGCAGCCATTTTCAATAGTACATCTCCAGCCTTTTTTGTTTTGTGATGATCACCATGGTGACAGGGGAGTGGATAGAACCCTGACTGACCATTGGACTAGGAGATCACATGATTTGTAACCAGAGCAGAATGTACAGGTGTAATCATCATTGTCTGTGTATATATATGTGGTGTTTGGTGATGGTTTATTACACTGCTGGCCTTTCCCTGACGAAGGTGCTGAGGCACTGAAACAGCTGTTGGAGCTGCCGCAATGAATTATGCTGCTAAGTATTTACTTTGTACAGCATTATGCACTTATGTTTGCACGTTGCACTTTAAAATGAAAATTCAGTAAAAATTGTTTGCTACTAATCAAGATGTGCTTGTTTATGTGGACTATTTCACAAAAGATCTGGATGTTATTGGTGACCGAGCACCCTACCAGAACTGTTGAAGGTGTGTGCGTTCCAACTTTGCATATATATATATATATATATATATATATATATATACAAACCAATAGTGTAAATGGCGCCTTAAGGAACTAGTATGGGTTCACTATTCTAATTGCATGAAAGTAATTTAACATAATCTTTTTAAACTTCATAAAATAAACAATCGGTTTCAAAACATACAGTATGTTTTATTTAAAAATGTGATAAATAATAAAACATATGAGCATCAACAGTGTTCATATAAGTGTGGGATGCTTTCAATTTATCAGCCCTAATACACATTCAATGAGGGTCTGATATTTGCACAGATACATAAAAGCTTCTTTTGTGATATCCTCCTTCCAATATTTTTAGATTTGAGGTCACTTCAGAACAAGATAGACTAACCTATGTGTTTCATCTCATAGAGACTTCATCAGGGGCGTATCTTTAGTGGATGTATATGTATGGTGTCTAAACCCGTATATGTAAATCTTGGACACTCTTATTTCTGAGCGTATGTCACGTTATCGGACAAATTGGCTTTGGTGCCTCAATAAAAGTATATGTGCGGGATTAACACCCGTGTGCGATATTCTGGAACACTTTTATTTCTGAGCATATCTCGCGTTCTCAGACAGATTAACTTTTTTGTGCCTGGTATCAGCAAGAAAAAAGTATATGATACTTGGAAATTTGAGCAGTTAAGTTTTTTTCTCTCCACAAAACTAATCCACCAAATTCTGAGGGCGCACAATATACAATTTAAAAATGTATCAATTAAAATTCAATCCAGCTTCCAAATACAAAAAATACAAATAAAAATGTATTGTACACTTACTGATAGTACAAATTTATGACAGATATAACAATAGGCAAACCCATATATGACAATCCATCTCTAGGGGTTGTTGCCTTTAAAAAGAGAATACTCTGTAACCGACACATTTCATCCTTAAATGGACTTAATCAGGGAAAATTGGTTTGGAGAAAAAAAATCTTTTGAAGCCACCTTCCAGGAACAGTGTGGCAAAACCTCTACTGGTGAGGAAGATCCACATATGAACTGGGCATCAAAATGCTACTAATAATTTTATGAGAAAAAGGAGTTGGCCCAATCTCACCAATTTTCTAACACTCTATAGTAGACCATAAGTGAATTGGGGCATAGTGTATTTTTAATCTGTGAACAAGCGTGACCTTATATCAAAGGACTAGATCCATTAGATATCCCACATATATTGAGTGTATTGAATTAAAGTGGGTTGAATTTAAAAGTGCAGATGAATGCAGCTCCAACTAGGTGTGAGTCTATCTCATCCAAAAGAGGAGATAGACTCACACCTAGTTGGAGTTGCATTTATCTGCACTTGACCTGACGAAGCAGCCCAAGGTGAAACATGCATGAAGAAGGCTCCATAGGTAACCTGACCAGCTGATGGTAACCTGAGCAGATATCAGTAAGGACTCGAAAAGTTATGTATTACTATTAATTTCAATTGTATAACAGAGTTCTGATATTTACGTATATTATACTTAACAGTATACATAAAAAAATTAAAAGCAAGTATGTTGATTAATGGTCCTCAGCTCATTGAGCAGAATTAATTATATCCAGCAGTGATATTGAAATAACATCTATTATACACTGACAAGAGGAACATAATACTCTTTGTGCACACTCTATTGTCATCATGTACACTCGCTCACTTCTCCCCTGTTTTGTAGTTTGTATCAGAAAGAATTTTCTTCATAAACAAGTTTTAATAATTGAAACAAATTGGTTTGGCTACATCCTGTAGTATGTAACAAAGATTCATTGGTTACAAAAATACAAAACAAGAGTCTGTTATGCCAATTCTCACTATCTGTATGAAGAAATAGTGTGTGTGTGTGTGTGTGTGTGTGTGTGTGTGTGTGTGTGTGTGTGTGTGTGTTTGGATGTGTGTGTGTGTGGGGGGGGGGGGTTGTGTTTTTTTTTATCTTCTGAGTATTTAGGACACCAGATATAGCAGTGATAGTGTGAAATCAGTTGCACAATTGAAATATGATAAGCTGTTAATTTACTAATACAAAAGCACATTAATGGAAATAAGTTTAATTACTGCATGACATGCAAGAGGTGAGAATTTGAGCAGTGTACTACAGTCTGTTGGTATTTTATAAGTGTTTAATGTATGTTGTGTCTATTAGTGAGTCCACATATAAGTAAGACATTTTAACAGTAATAATAGATAAGAGTGCCCCACAGAAAGAGTTTTCTTTTTTCTTTGTTCCATGGGTTTGGAGCTCTCCCAGGTTGCATGGTATAACGTCACTGTGCACCCCCCATTCAGAATGCCTGGCACCAGTGGCTGCTGACATACACATTGCTCAGTGCCATTTATTAAGGCAGCCTCCTACTGACAGCTCCTTTGCAGCCTCACCAGCCTAGGCATGTTAGGCACTTGGCTACGGTGAGTTTTTGGAGGGTGCACATGTAAAGATCTGGGTGACAATATTCCTCAAATCCATTTATTATGACCAGCAAAAGATTTGCCAAGAATTAAGGTGCCAGTGACAGGGTATGCTGATGGTATGGCAGGAACATTTCTAAAGGATACAAAATATAAGATGACTACTATAGTAATAGTGATAACATTTAAAATAATGCTGTTGTTGTGTCAGATGAATATACAGGATTACTTTGTTATAAAAGACTGAAGTTTGCTTTGGATAGCAATTGATTGTATGGGCATGCATTTACATATATCCTAAGAAGTATATATGGGCCAGTGAGATACTGTAACTGACATGTATATATACTATGCACTACCCAAGATGCCCTGTAGGTATAAATAATGTGTAAGGGGCTATACAACTGTGGGCATAGTATGTAAGGGGCACTATAGAGGCCATAATGTGTAAGGAGCACTACAACTGGACTTTTCCCATGAGACCATGTCCCCTTAATTCCTACACCAGAAACACCGAAGTATGTATTCGCGTAACAAAAAATTTGGCTTCGGGCTGGCCCTGCTAATATATATGCCTCTTTGCTCAAAATAGTCAATCAACATAAAGTTGCCATACACTGCATATCATCAGTGGTGCAAGTAGAAATTTGTTATTAGTGGTACTCATAGCGTGTGCCGCAGTAGCACACCAAAAATGGGCGAGGTCATGTGTCATGAAGGGGCATGGTTATACGTCACTAGGGGAGTGGCTAGAAAACAATAAGGACCTTGCCCCCTTACACAGCCCCTTTTCTTTGCACTGTGGAGGCAGGGAGGAGAGCACTATTACCCCACCAGCACTGCTCCTCTGTTCACCCTCATGACACCCCCCAGCACTGCTCATTCCACCTGTCTAGCCCCCTAGCACTGCTCCTCCAGGCTCCTTTCAGCCTCCAAGTACAGCTCCCCCACCACCAGGCTCCTTTCACCCCTCACTAAACACCACTCCTATAAGCTTCATTCATTAACCCCCCCACACCAAATACCATTCCTCCATTTCAGGGCAAAGCACTGTACCTCAGTGTTCCATTTACACCCCCCCACCCACCCCCCCCAGCAGCCTTTGAACTCAACTGACCCTCCTGGAAATTGTAGCTGGGCTTGTATATCAGTGGCGGTGGTGGCTTGTATATCGACGTCCCTCTGTGCAGCACTTGCCCCCCCGGGCCCCATGTCGGTCACACTCATGGTCTCACCCCAGCACTGCTACCATGTCATCCACTTCCGAATGGCTGTGGCTGCTGCTGGGCTCCTGCATTGTCATGTGTGTGCAGGAGCCAGTCATCAGGAGGCTGCAGCAGACACCACCAGCTTTATTCTTGCGCTGCGGTGGGGACTCAAAACAAGCAGGGTGTTTAAAAAAGATAGACCCAAATTGAAATTGCTATGTCTCTGCAATCAAGAACCGCCCATGACTGAAACTCTTACCACTTGAAAGACCGGGCATAGAGTTTTAAATGACTACCAATAGATGCAGCTCCCAGCGCACCACCTAGTTTCAGTTGTTTGCAAGATTGTGACTCTGCAACACAAGGCGTTTTGCGTTCTACATTTCAGCAAGACAAAATCCGTAATTGCAGTGCAGGATGATTTTCAACAGCATTTTGACATTGATCCACAAGTGCCAAAGAGCATTCATTGTTGGTTCCAACACTTTGAGGAGACAGGCTGTTTATGTAAGGGGAAAAGCACAGAGTAACCCCTCAGTTTAGAGGAAAATGTGAGAAGAATTCAAGAGAGTTTTCTGTGTAGCCCGAGCAAGTCCATTCATCGTGCCAGAACTTGTGATACCTCATACGACTGTCTGGCGTGTGTTAAAGTAATGTTTAATCATGAGCCCATACCAGATGCAACTGATACATGCTCTTCCTGCAGGTGACAAAGGAAATCGTGTGGAATTTAGTGATGTGATGTTAGAAAACATGGAAGATGACAGCTTCTTAACGTGGTTGATTTTTAGTGATGATGCAATGTTTCATCTAAGTGGTAACGTTAACTGTCACAATGTGCGCATATGAAGATTAGAGAATCCACATGAAACTGTGGAGCATGAGCATGATTTCCTGAAATCCTGTTTATTGCCATTTCTCAACACAGTTTAGGGTCAAGCCTTTCTCAAAATGCTGCAGAACAGACTATTTCCACAACTTAATGAAGATTCTGATGACTTCATTTTTCAGCAAGATTGGCACCTGCATGTTCGACATTTTGTAAATGACACACTGCCTCAATGTTAGATAGGTTGCACGGGACCCCAAGACTTGGAGCTACACTCTAGGCCCCCCAGATCCCCAGACATTACACCCTGCAACTTTTTCATGTGGAGATACATCAAAGACCATGGGGGTAATTCCAAGTTGATCGCAGCAGGAATTTAGTTAGCAATTGGGCAAAACCATGTGCACTGCAGGGGAGGCAGATTTAACATGTGCAGAGAGAGTTAGATTTGGGTGGGTTATTTTACTTCTGTGCAGGGTAAATACTGGCTGCTTTTTTTTTACACTGCAAATTAGATTGCAAATTGAACACACCCCACCTAAATCTAAGGGCCCTACACACTAAAAGATTATCTGTCCAATCTGGCTGATTGGAAAGAAAATCTGGCAATGTATGGGAGCAAATGGCAATTCACTATTTGCTCTCAAACATTGGAAAATAGACAAAAATGGACTTTAAGACAAATTGGTTAAGTTTGTTTCATTAAACCAATTTATCTGAACTGTTTTTGTCCATTTTCTTGATTTTGGTAGCAAATTGTTGATTGTCATTTGCTCCCAGCCATTGCCAGATTTTCTTTCCAATCAGCCAGATTGGACAGATAATCTTTAAGTGTGTAGGGCCTTTTACTCTCTCTGCACATGTTATATCTGCCTCCCCTGCAGTGCACATGGTTTTGCCAAATTGCTAACTAAATTCCTGCTGCGATCAACTTGGAATTACCCTCCATGTTTTTGTGCCACCATTAGCAACTAATAAGAATGACCTCAAAAACAAATTCATGGTAGCAGTGATTTTAGTGGATGAAGATACTGCGAGTCCGAGAGAAGTTTGGGATGAATTCAACTACAGTCTCAATGTTGTCCATACAGCAGTTTGAGGGCACATAGAGCATTTTATTTTAAATGGATAGTAAAATTCGATAACTCATTATACCGTTTTGCAACTTTTCTTGTTTTTGAAATACCCTGTATCTCTCTCTCTGGGGTATATTTACTAAGCTCCCGATTTTGACCGAGATGGTGTTTTTTCTTCAAAGTGTCATCTCGGGAATTTACTAAACTCAAATCTCGGCAGTGATGAGGGCATTCGTATTTTTTTGGAAGTCAAAGAATAAAAATACGAATGAATACACCATCGGTCAAATACGACTGTTTTTTGATACAACTCGGTAATTTACAAAAAAAAGTGTATTTCACAAACACTGCCGGCAATAGCCAAACACTGCCGTGAAAAAATACAAATCGTAAAAAAAAAAGCAGTTTTAAAACAGACCTGCTTTTTTTTACCGTGTTCTGATAGGCATGCACAGATCCATGAGATCCGTGCATGTTTATCAGTGGGATGGGGTGGGAAAGTGTTAAATTTTGAGAGAAAAAATGCGTGGGGTCCCCCCTCCCAAGCAAAACCAGCCTCGGGCTCTTTGAGCCGGTCCTGGTTGAAAAAATATGGGGAAAAAAATTACAGGGGTTACCCCATATTTAATCAACCAGCACCGGGCTCTGCGCCTGGTCCTGGTTCAAAATATACGGGGGACAAAAAGCGTAGGGGTCCCCCGTATTTTTTAAACCAGCACCGGGCTCCACTAGCCAGGTACATAATGCCACAGCCGGGGGACACTTTTATTGTGGTCTCGGCGGCCCTGGCATTACATACCCAACTAGTCATCCCTGGCCGCGGTACCCTGGAGGAGTGGGAACCCCTTAAATCAAGGGGTCCCCCCCTCCAGCCACCCAAGGGCCATGGGTGAAGCCCGAGGCTGTCCCCCCCATCCAAGGGTGGTGGATGGGGGGCTGATAGCCTTGTGAAAAAAAATAGAATATTGTTTTTTGTAGCAGTACTACAAATACCAGCAAGTCCCCCGCAAGCTGGTACTTGGAGAACCACAAGTACCAGCATGTGGTGGAAAACCGGGCCGCTGGTACCTGTAGTACTACTACTAAAAAAATACCCAACGAAAAACAGGAGACACACCGTGACAGTATAAGTTTATTACATACATGCACACCTCCAAACATACATACTTACCTATGTTCACACGAGGCTCGGTCCTCTTCTCCATGTAGAATCCACGGGGTACCTGTGAAAAAAATTATACTCACATAATCCAGTGTATCTTCTGTTCTTTGTATAATCCACGTACTTGGCAAAATAAAAAAACGGAAACCCGACCACGCACTGAAAGGGGCCCCATGTTTACACATGGGGCCCCTTTCCCCGACTGCCCGGACCCCCCCTGACTCCTGTCAAAGAGGGTCCCTTCAGCCAAACAGGGAGCGCCACGTCGTGGCACTCTCCTGATTGGCTGTGTGCTCCTGTAGTGAATGTGAGGCAGCACACGGCAGAGATACAATGTAGCGCCTATGCGCTCCATTGTATCCAATGGTGGGAACTTTGCGGTCAGCGGTTGACTGAAAGTAACCTCACCGCTGACCGCAAAGTTCCCACCATTGGATACAATGGAGCGCATAGGCGCTACATTGTATCTCTGCCGTGTGCTGCCTCACAGACACTACAGGAGCACACAGCCAATCAGGAGAGTGCCACGACGTGGCACTCCCTGTTTGGCTGAAGGGACCCTCTTTGACAGGAGTCAGGGGGGGTCCTGGCAGTCGGGGAAAGAGGTCCCATGTGTAAACATGGGGCCCCTTTCAGTGCGTGGTCGGGTTTCCATTTTTTTATTTTGCCAAGTACGTGGATTATACAAAGAATAGAAGATACACTGGATTATGTGAGTATAATTTTTTTCACAGGTACCCCGAGGATTCTACATGTAGAAGAGGACCGAGCCTGGTGTGAACATAGGTAAGTATGTATGTTTGGAGGTGTGCATGTATGTAATTAACTTATACTGTCACGGTGTGTGTCTCCTGTTTTTTGTTGGGTATTTTTTTAGAAGTAGTACTACAGGTACCAGCGGGCCCGGTTTTCCACCACATGCTGGTACTTGTGGTTTTCCAAGTACCAGCTTGCGGGGGAGGCTTGCTGGGATTTGTAGTACTGCTACTAAAAACAATATTCTATTTTTTTCACAAGGCTATCAGCCCCCCATCCGCTGCCCTTGGATGGGGGGGACAGCCTCGGGCTTCACCCCTGGCCCTTGGGTGGCTGGATGGGGGGGACCCCTTGATTTGAGGGGTTCCCACTCCTCCAGGGTACCCCGGCCATTGGTGACTAGTTGGGTATGTAATGCCAGGGCCGCCGAGACCACAATAAAAGTGTCCCCCGGCTGTGGCATTATGTACCTGGCTAGTGGAGCCCGGTGCTGGTTTAAAAAATACGGGGGACCCCTACGCTTTTGGTCCCCCGTATTTTTTGAACCAGGACCAGGCGCAGAGCCCAGTGCTGGTTAATTAAATATGGGGGAACCCCTGTAATTTTTTCCCCATATTTTTTCAACCAGGACCGGCTGAAAGAGCCCGAGGCTGGTTTTGCTTAGGAGGGGGGACCCCACGCATTTTTTTTTTACTTTTAACTATTTTTTATTTTTTAAAAGATGCACAATGAAACCCTGCACGGATCTCACAGATCCGGCAGAGTTTCATTGTTTGAATGTCGGCAGTGTTTTACTATTCACTCCCGTAAAACACTGCCAAAAAATACGAATGACATCGACATCGGAAAACACGAAAATTTAAAATACGGCAGCTTAGTTAATGAGGCGTAATAAATTCAAAAAGTTGCAAATTCACACATTCGATGTCATTCGTGATGAATCTCACTCCAAATCGGTACAAATACGAATTTTAGTAAATTTACCTCTCTCTCTCTCTCTCTCTCTCTCTCTCTCTCTCTCTCTCTCTCTCTCTCTCTCTATATATATATATATATATATATTATAAATATATATATATATATATATATGCAAGGAATAGAAGGCTGTGCAATCAATGTTTAACGTCCTTAATAATCCATAAAGTCCATGTATATTTTTGATGATGGTGCAGGCGCTTCTAAACAGTGTAACCACACTGTTGGTATGAACTGAAAAGGAATAATGAAGGCGCACTCAGTGAATCAAGAATAAAACAGATTTACTGAAAATAACAAGCTCACATACATCAAGGTAAGAAATCACCGGCTCATGGAAATCGACCAAGCTGCATCTCATATCACTCTCAGCGGTCCGTTTCTCAGGTTGCCGGCATGTGGTAGTTCTCAAGTCCGCGTCTTAGCTTGCAGGACAAAAGTTCACAGTTGGAACAAACACGTCTTGGTTTAGGCCACGCCCAACGCGTTTCGTCACGATATGACTTCGTCAGGGGGTGTGGTCAGTGTCTCCAGCGATGTCTTATTTATGTCGGTGCTAATTGCTCTTAGGATCTTCAGGTGTGACTTGTTAGTACCAGTCTTCACCATAATTAACAACATATCTTTGGAAAGCCGTTTGTACAACTGGTCCTTATTATAGACATACATTACTCTAAATAAACTTTATTCATAAAATTCACGATTTTTTAAAATATGCTAATAACAAGAATACCATAAAAATATCTTAAATTTAAAGACTGCTAATGCAGGAATGATTTTTCAGCATGTTTTTTGGAAAAAACTTTTTTAGGAGATAAGGAGATTAGGACAACACATAATTTGTTCATGACCAACAATCATAATACATCATATAGTTATAATTTAATAGATATATATAAGATTAGAATGGAATTGTGATAAAATTCATATACAGAAACTATTAAAATAAAATAAAAATGAAAAATAAAAATGAAAAATAAAAATGAAAATAAAAACGAAAATGGACAGACTAACATTACATCTGGACAATGGGGAACCAGTCAATTAATTGCAGTGTCATATGGCACCCATTTAAACTTGTTATGTTCTATTTATTATGAATGGATAAACATATATATAAATCACAATAGTGGTATTGAACGGGGACGTATCCACTAGTGGAGGGGCGGCCGCCAGGACACGAGCAGACCAGGTCGCCACCGCTCCTGCCGGAAGAAGCGAGAGCAGCCATAGAGAGGTCGCGTTACCTGTCGTTCACCCCCCCCCCCGTGGTGACTCAAACAGTCAACAACGCACCACCAATAAAATACCATTAACCCGTACTTGGCATATATTGGGGATAAGCAATTGATTCATTTAAACAAAGGATAATCATTCCATCATAAACGGCTTAATTGTAACCACCTATTTATCGGAGAGTTATTTAATTGGAGGGTTGTCATGATTCTATACGAGAATACATTACCACAGGGGAATAGATTAGGATTGTAATGACCGAAGGCAGGCATCACTGTTTTGGAAAAAGCGAGATTAATTTCAGCAAGAATAGCAATACTTTTATATATTTTATAGTTAGTGCAGAAATGGTGTAATATCATATGTCTCATTGAGACCTGACGGTACAAGGGTGTTTAGTTTGTATATCCAGAAGGTCTCTCTTTTACTTAATAATTTTGAGATATCTCCCCCTCTTGTATCTGCAACCACATGTTCAAGGGCTTTGAAAGTGAATTGAGCTAGTGATGACTTACAACACATAGCCCAATGTCTTGGGACACTATGTGTGGTAACCTTATTTACTATATTACGAGTATGCTCGAGAATTCTTATTTTTAATTGGCGCTTAGTTTTCCCGATATATCTTGCCCCACATCCACATTCTAACATATATATAACATTAGTGGTTAGGCAATTGATATATCCTTTTATATCCCATGATTCCTCTTTATTGTTACTGAAGAACTTCTTTCTTTCTTTACTGGTATATTTGCACACCTTGCATTTATTACATGGGAAAAAGCCATTTATATTGTCAAGCCAAGTTTTTTCTGTGATGTTTTTAAGCTTAGATGGAGCTAATTTATTTTTCAGAGTGGATGCCCTTTTGAAAACCACCTGTGGAATTTCTGGGATTACTTTATTTAATATGGGGTCAAGCTTTAAAATATCCCAATGTTTTTGTAGGATATTCTTATTTTCTCTACTTTTAGAGTTAAATCCTGTAGAGAATGGGACCAGATTGCAATAATTCTTGTTCTTCTCTTTATACCTTAAAAGACTTGATCTATCCATGGTTCTTACTTTATCTTGACAGTCTTTAATGAGTTTTTCTGGATATTGTTTTTCACGAAATCTATTACTATATATTACTGATTGCTCATCATATTTATTCAGATCCGCACAGTTACGGCGAATTCTGATGAGACATATGATATTACACCATTTCTGCACTAACTATAAAATATATAAAATATATAAAAGTATTGCTATTCTTGCTGAAATTAATCTCGCTTTTTCCAAAACAGTGATGCCTGCCTTCGGTCATTACAATCCTAATCTATTCCCCTGTGGTAATGTATTCTCGTATAGAATCATGACAACCCTCCAATTAAATAACTCTCCGATAAATAGGTGGTTACAATTAAGCCGTTTATGATGGAATGATTATCCTTTGTTTAAATGAATCAATTGCTTATCCCCAATATATGCCAAGTACGGGTTAATGGTATTTTATTGGTGGTGCGTTGTTGACTGTTTGAGTCACCACGGGGGGGGGGGTGAACGACAGGTAACGCGACCTCTCTATGGCTGCTCTCGCTTCTTCCGGCAGGAGCGGTGGCGACCTGGTCTGCTCGTGTCCTGGCGGCCGCCCCTCCACTAGTGGATACGTCCCCGTTCAATACCACTATTGTGATTTATATATATGTTTATCCATTCATAATAAATAGAACATAACAAGTTTAAATGGGTGCCATATGACACTGCAATTAATTGACTGGTTCCCCATTGTCCAGCTGTAATGTTAGTCTGTCCATTTTCGTTTTTATTTTCATTTTTATTTTTCATTTTTATTTTTCATTTTTATTTTATTTTAATAGTTTCTGTATATGAATTTTATCACAATTCCATTCTAATCTTATATATATCTATTAAATTATAACTATATGATGTATTATGATTGTTGGTCATGAACAAATTATGTGTTGTCCTAATCTCCTTATCTCCTAAAAAAGTTTTTTCCAAAAAACATGCTGAAAAATCATTCCTGCATTAGCAGTCTTTAAATTTAAGATATTTTTATGGTATTCTTGTTATTAGCATATTTTAAAAAATCGTGAATTTTATGAATAAAGTTTATTTAGAGTAATGTATGTCTATAATAAGGACCAGTTGTACAAACGGCTTTCCAAAGATATGTTGTTAATTATGGTGAAGACTGGTACTAACAAGTCACACCTGAAGATCCTAAGAGCAATTAGCACCGACATAAATAAGACATCGCTGGAGACACTGACCACACCCCCTGACGAAGTCATATCGTGACGAAACGCATTGGGCGTGGCCTAAACCAAGACGTGTTTGTTCCAACTGTGAACTTTTGTCCTGCAAGCTAAGACGCGGACTTGAGAACTACCACATGCCGGCAACCTGAGAAACGGACCGCTGAGAGTGATATGAGATGCAGCTTGGTCGATTTCCATGAGCCGGTGATTTCTTACCTTGATGTATGTGAGCTTGTTATTTTCAGTAAATCTGTTTTATTCTTGATTCACTGAGTGCGCCTTCATTATTCCTTTTCAATATATATATATATATATATACATCCAATAACCAGCATGCCACAGATTCAAAATATTACTTGCCCTGGTGCCCTCCAGGGTAAACTTATACCAGACACATCCAACAAGATAAAGGCAGCACTCACGGGTCTCAATGAAAGATTTGACAACCACACAGTGGGTTCCTGTTGAACAGTGGCTGTCAATTCTTTCAGTGAGACCCCTGAGAGCCCTCTTATCCTTGCTGGATAGATATATATATATATATATATATATATATATTTTGCAAGCAGGTATGGCACTCCACTAGCACACGCAGGGGGGATCTCGAGTCCCTGATAACCCCCACTGTCCACCGATCCATCGACGCAGCTGACGATATAAAGTATATATATATTTTTTTAGCTGGAGCGCAGGTAATTGCGCCGCCGAGCAAGGTCTGTGGTGTTCGGCGGCGTTACAGCAGCAGCTCCTAGCCTCCACTTTGCTAGGGCTGCAGCCAGGAGCGTGACAGCGTCGCTTTCCGTTCAGCCTGGCCTCACTGTCCTGGCCTGACTGAGCTGCACACTGCTACAGATGTATTCAGCACGGTTACAGTGTCTCCTCATGCTATTTTAACTGCACAGAACATGGCAGCCCAGTGCTCAGGGAACGTTTTGAGTTGTTATGCCAACCGCCCGGAGCCGCAGCAGGGGACGTCATCGGGACCCGCCGCTCTGCTCTGTGGGAATGTGACCTGAGACTGGTGCTACCTCATTGTGCATGTGGTGAGGGGCATAAGTAAAGCGCTTTTTGTATGTTCTTGTCACTGTATCTTCCTGAGGATAGGAAAAGAGATCCCCGAAACTTTAAAGTAAAGTCAGCCTTACAAAACAAAACCTGCAGTGCCGTGTCTGTATTTCTGCCTGTGTGGGAATCACACTTGGAGTTTATATATATATATATATATATATACTGTAGATATATACATACTGTATATATATTTAGAGAGAGAGATAGAGAGATAGAGAGTGGTCAGCACTCCACTACTGCCAAACGCAATCAGTGTCGGACTGGGGCATGTAGGGCCCACCGGGGGAATGCAGTGGTAGGGGCCCATGTGTAGGGGTGTGGCCAGTCTGCAGAGGGGGTGTGGCCTGCCACCACATTGGTTTGAGTAACCATTAGAGAGTGCAACATCTGGGCCCCTTCATTAAATTCAGTAAATTCAGCTGCTGCATGCATGATAAGATAAGCTGAAGGCTGCATAAGCCTGAGGCCATATAAGAGCTCAACTTTTTGTGATTGGTTGTTTAATGACTAAGCAGTTGCTAGGCAGATCAGTTTTTTCCTGTGGTTTTTCCTATTGGATTAGAAGGTTGTCCATCAAGCTTAATAGGTTGGTCTTAGGATAGTATATAGGGCAGGGCCATTTGCCTCAGACTTCCTCTTGCCATTCATTGTATGGCCCAGGAAGGATAAGTATATACAATACTCATATATTTGTTCCCTTGTGGATTTATTAAGTTTTATCTGTCCTCCCTGTCATACTATTGTTTCCAGTGTTTATATTGCTGCTCCTCCCCCCCTGATGCTGCGTCCACGCCATTCCGCTCCCCCCTCCCACCGCCTCATAGAGGCCGTGGACACCCCCCGCGCCCGCTCCCGTAGTGCGGCCCCGCGTGGGTTGCTGTCGGCGGCGGCGGGCCCGCGGCGGGGTCGGGCCGTGACGGCCAGCTCCCCCGCCAGCTCGAGGCGTGCGGCCGGTGGCCGCTCTGCTCATGCCGCCGGGACGCGCGGCTCGGCCGGGCCTCGGTCACCGGCGTCCCCGGCGGCTTTAGTACCCCCAATGGTATCCTCGTCCAGCGCGCTAGTCGGCGCCGGGCCTCCCCTTCCCTCCCCGCCGGCGGCTCTGAGCGGCGGCTCGGGCGCCCACGTGGTGCCGGGCGGCCACGGGGGGAGAGGGGGGGCTCCGTTTACACACCAGGACTTTCACTCTGGGGCAGCAGGGTGAGGTGCCCTCTGCCCCCGGACCCGCAGCTGAGGCGGATGTACCCCTCCCTACGGGGGGGGACCGTGGCGCCCGTCTATGGGGTTGAGGATTGGGTGCTGAGGTTGGGCCCTGGGATCTTCGGGGCGGGGGGCGTGGCTGGGACGGCAGCGGCGCCCACCCCTCCTAATGTGACAGGGCGAGGGTTTCCGGACGGGAATCCCGCATCGGGAGCCTTTTGGCTGGGCTCCCAGTCGCCCGTTGCGCGGGGTCCCGTGGCGTCGTCCCCGGGTGTCGGGCTCCTGGCTCCTCCCCCTGGCCCACCGGGAGCGTTGCAGCTGGTGGCGACTCAGTCGTCCATCGCAGCGGCGTTCCACCTACCCGGCCCTGCTCTCTCGTTTGCCGCGCCTCAAGGGTTCGCTGGGGATCAATTTTTCCCCGGTGGCCTTCCCTGGCCTCTTGAGCCGGCGTTCCCTACAGCCGCCGGAGCGTCGCCCATAGGACTACCAGTTACGTCCGCCCCACAATTTTCCCCGTACGTTGCCAGCCCACGTGGTCGGTCGGCGGCCCCCGGGTTGCGATTCCCCCCCCTGCAATTTTGGGCTCGTATTCCGGGCCGTCCCTGTCTGGGGCTAATCCGTTAGCGCAATTTTTGCCTTCCCCCAAGCCTCTGCATACCCCCCAGTTGGGGGTCCTGCCCCGCCGCTTCCCGCTGGCCCCCCGCCGCGGAGCGACTGGGCTTGGCCCCCACCCCCGCCTGTTACCCCCATTGCCGTTGACGAGCTGGTTTCCCCTGCGCATGTTGTCCCTTATGTTTCTTCCTCACAGGTGCTGGCTGGTTCCGGGTCTGCGTCGCGGAGGGGACGGAGGTCGGTGAGGGTCGCGGCCGCGGCACCGACGAGGCTGTTCCGGGTCCTTCAAGCACGGGTGAGCACGCTATTCCTTCACACTGTTCATCTAGTTCTTCTTCCTCCTCGTCTAGCAGTGTATCTTCAGGTTCTCCGCGGCGCCCGCGTAAATTAGCTAGACTTATCGTGCGGCACATGGCGAAAGAATCGCGGAAAGGGGCAGCGCCGTCGGCGATGCCTCCCGACCCTCCCCCGTTATACGGAGATGGTGCATTGCGCCAATGCGGCAGTTACACGCGGGGTGCGTAAAAGGATGCGCGTAAAAATTCGGAAGGGGAAGTACGTTGACATCTTCACCCTTACGGATGAGATGCGGCAGGGTTTTGACGCAGCAAAAAAACGGGTGGCATTGGGGAAAGTGCTTTCCGCAATTTTCACCAGTGGTTGCGAGGGTTTTTGGTTTTTACGGCTTGCTACACGGAATCGCGGCCGGTGGAGTATTCCAATTTAGTCAAATACTTGTTTTTAGTGCATGACATGTACTTAAAATCCAAAGGTTTCGCTTGGCGAGATTACGATGAGAAATTCCGTCGTAATCAGGATGGTAACCCCGTCCTACCCGCGGGTTTTAAGGATGTCGAGGTGTGGTTGGAGGTCACACACCAGGTTAAGCCCGCTCCGGACGCCACGGTCAAGAAGCCCGGGGCGACCGGGGCTCCGGGTTCCCGCTCGGTGGGAAAAGGAATGTGTTTTGCCTACAACGAAGGCAAATGCGCCAAAGGGGTTAATTGTCGTTTTCGCCACTCGTGTAGGTTGTGCGGGGCCAGTCACCCGGCCAAAGATTGCGCCTCGGCGGTGAGCGATAAACCCTCCGCTCCAGCCAAGGCCGGGGGAGTTGGCGAGTAAGGCCTTCTCCTCGATTCGAGTCATGAATTGCGTAGCTGGCTGAGCTTATACCCCGACAAGTCGGCAGCGGCATTCCTCTTGGAAGGTTTTCGGCACGGTTTTCGTCTGCCCATTTCGGATTCGGTGCACGTAGTGGCGCGCCAGAATTTGAAGTCGGCTCGCGAATTCCCGCAGTAGGGCCGGCGGAAGGTGGACGCAGAGATCGGCTGGGGGCGCATGTGCGGGCCCTACGCCTTTCCCCCCCTGCCCTCCTTGTGCATTTCCCCCGTTGGGGTGGGGCCCAAGAAGGCCCCGGGCAAGTTCCGCCTGATACAGCACTTGTCGCATCCTCCGGGCGTTTCGTTTAATGACTCCATTCCGCAGGCCGTGTGCAGGGTACGTTATCCGTCTTTTGATGACGCTCTGCGCTTGTTGCGGCAGGACAAGTGTGAGGGCCCCTGCACTTGTCTTGACTACTTGGAATTGATATAGACACGGTGGCGGGTTGCTGTCGCCTCCCCGAGGATAAAGTACGTAAGCTTTTAGGTTCAATTCATGATTGTTTAGGCAAGCGTAGGGTGCGGCTTAAGAGAGTTCAGTCTTTGCTGGGTTCGTTCAACTTTGCGGTCGGATTATCCCCATGGGCATTTTTTGCCGGGGCATGGTGCGCTGCTGACTGGCCGGCCTCTTGGGTAACGCGGGGTTTCACCAAGAACCTCCTTTTGCTGGAATGGTTCCCGATCATAGTGGCTCTTGAATTGTGGGCCTGCCAGTTCGCGAATCAGGACATCTTTTTCGTTGCGACAACCTGGTGGTGGTACACGCGATTGATAATCAGCGTTCCTCCTCCCCGCAGGCTTTGAGGCTGCTACGGCATCTAGTGTTAGTTAGCTTGCGGCGCAATATTAATATCAGTGCCCGTCACGTTCCCGGAATCGACAACGGAATCGCGGATGCATGGTCTCGGTTCCAATTTGACAAGTTCCGGACGTTGGTTCCGGGAGCGGCGGCGGAGGGTTTACCGTGCCCGCCTTCTGTCAGGCAGATTGTTGAATTGGGTTAGCTGCTCGGGCCAGGTGTGCTTTGCTCCCTCCACTCTCAGGGCGTATGATGCTGCCTGGCGTGGTCGGTCTTTCAAAGTAGGTGCAGTGTAGCAGTTGAGTCCTCGGCTGACGTCTTGATGGCCTTTGTTTGGGAACATTACCAAACGGGTAGGTCAGAAGTGGCCTTGGCATCTGCCCTTGCGGGCATTTCTTTTCACTCGCGGCTCCACAGGATGACGGACCCCACCGGGTCTTTTGTCCTTTCCAGAGCGCTGAAAGGTTGGGTCCGGCGCCCGCGGACTCCCGTAGACCCGTGACGTTGCAGCTTCTAACAGAGTTGCTGCGTGTGCTGCCTCAAATTGCGACCTCGGAGTTCGAGGTGGCTTTGTTTAGTTGTGCGTATGCCCTGGCCTTTTTTGGGGCTTTCCGAATGAGCGAGTTAGTGGCGTGCAGCAAGGCATCTCGAGAGTCGGGTCTGCTTTACGGGAATGTGCGCATGCAGGATGGCCTGTTGCTCTGTAGGATTGTGCGGTCCAAGACAGATCAAATAGGTCGGGGTCGCTGGGTGTCCTTGGAGGCCCAGGAGGAAACGGGTGTTTGCCCGCTGCGGGTGACGCAGGAGTATATATGGTTGAGGCCTCCGGGGGGGTGACCAGTTGCTGGTGCACGCGCACGTTGGCCCGCTGACGAAGTTGCAATTTGCTGCTGTGTTTAAAAAATGTTTGGCGGCATTGGGCTTGCGGGGGACGGACTTCGGTACCCATTCCTTGCGGATTGGGGCGGCTACCCATGCAGCGGCTACGGGTTCATCCCCGGTAGCTATTCGGGAGCTGGGCCGTTGGAAGTCTGCCTCCTATAGGTCTTATGTCCATTTGGATAAGTTGTAGGTGCGCCGGTTGCGCTAACCCAAAAACGTGTTTACTCGTCGGTTTTTGAACGCTTACCATTCAGGAATCGAGGGTGTGAAGTGAATTTTTAAATTTTTCCTCCGAGGGGGCCTAATTTCAATTGGCTGTTCTATCAAGGTCCACGGGAGGTTTTTTTATTTTTCTCCTTCACTTGGGTTTTTTCCGTTATGCATTATGTATGTATTGTGTTCACAATTCTGATGTTGGGATGTTTTCTTTTTCAGCGGTCGTTGATTTTGGGGAGCATGTATGGCTGGTTGGCCATTCCTATATTTTTTGGGCGGCGAGGCATCCCCTGGCACTTAGGGCAGCTGATGTTTTTGGGTCTAGGGAATTGCGATGGTTAGGTGTCAGAGGTATGCTGTGGGGTGACTTGTTGCGGCTCCTTTTTTCCCGTGAGCGCCGCTGGGGTCGCCCTAGTTGTATTGTCCTTCATTTAGGTGGTAATGATTTAGGTCGAGTTAAGGGCATAGATTTGATTTTGTCCATTAAGGCGGATTTGGTGGCGATTCGTTGTCACTGGCCAGGAATACGCATTGTTTGGTCGGAGATAGTGCCGCGTTTTCATTGGCGTGGTGCGGTGCATTTCTCGGCGCTGGAGAAGGCCCGCAAGAAGGTGAATTCAGCAGTGTCTCTCTTTGTCAGGGCCATAGATGGAGTAGCGGTCAGGCATCCTTTACTTGTGCTGCGTAATAGGCAGTTCTACAAGGAGGATGGGGTTCATCTTTCTCCGGACGGAGTGCAGATTTTCCTGGAGGATATTTTTGGTCCTTTACGGTAGGGCTATTTAGTTTGTTCTTAGTTGGTTATGGTTGCTGGTTGCGGATGGCGGTGGCGGTTTGTAAACCTTGGTGGCGGGAAGTCGCTACCAACCAGCTGTCACACAGGCATAAGTGGTCATTGTGGGGCACCCTCTTTAGAAGGACAGCAGGTGTGTCCTTCTCTTGTGGTTGGACATTTAGACGTTCCCCTGCGGGAACTGAACGTTTGCCAGAGAAAAGAGGGGTGAGGCCAGCACAATGCGGGTTATGCGGGAAGGAGGCGGGGTCTGGGTACTCCCCTCCTTGGTTTGGTGGTTTTCATCTAGGTGACTGCTGCTGGTGTCTGGTAGCGACTTTCTGTTGCCATCCTCCAAGCTAAATTGAAATCTATAATCTAAATTAATTCTAATTCGATCACAATTATAGTTTAAAGAGTTGGTCAGCGATCAATAAACATCGTCTGATCTTTAACTCCAGCTACCGTGTCCGTGTCTTTATTTCAGTGTGTGGTGTCGTTTTATTTTAGTGATAAGCTAGCTTAAGAAAAAGGTTTATGCAATCACAATAAAGTTATGGGCGCCTTAGATAAGCTGAAGGCTGCATAAGCCTGAGGCCATATAAGAGCTCAACTTTTTGTGATTGGTTGTTTAATGACTAAGCAGTTGCTAGGCAGATCAGTTTTTTCCTGTGGTTTTTCCTATTGGATTAGAAGGTTGTCCATCAAGCTTAATAGGTTGGTCTTAGGATAGTATATAGGGCAGGGCCATTTGCCTCAGACTTCCTTTTGCCATTCATTGTATGCCCGCCAGCCGTCCCGGATTGCATCGATTGTTTTGTTTTCTACAGTTGGCTATTGAAAGCCAGATTGGCGGGAAGTCGCTACCAACCAGCTTTCACACAGGCATAAGTGGTCATTGTGGGGCACCCTCTTTAGAAGGACGGCAGGTGTGTCCTTCTCTTGCGGTTGGACATTTAGACGTTCCCCTGCGGGAACCGAACGTTTGCCAGAGAAAAGAGGGGTGAGGCCAGCACAATGCGGGTTATGCGGGAAGGAGGCGGGGTCTGGGTACTCCCCTCCTTGGTTTGGTGGTTTTCATCTAGGTGACTGGTGCTGGTGTCTGGTAGCGACTTTCTGTTGCCATCCTCCAAGCTAAATTTAAATCTATAATCTAAATTAATTCTAATTCGATCACAATTATAGTTTAAAGAGTTGGTCAGCGATCAATAAACATCGTCTGACCTTTAACTCCAGCTACCGTGTCCGTGTCTTTATTTCAGTGTGTGGTGTCGTTTTATTTTAGTGATAAGCTAGCTTAAGAAAAAGGTTTACGTAATCACAATAAAGTTATGGGCGCCTTATGTACCAGATTAATAACAGCAATGCACTGTAGAAAATACACCATAGTCCAGTATAATGTACCATATGTATAATGTATAATTCAAGTGCACAGTCTGGAACCTGATCCTTAGAGCAGGAGGTGGGGCCCCAGGCGGTGGTTTCCCCTGTACCCCTGTGGACCATTCCAAGCCTGGACCCAATACTTGCATAGGTGTCCTCAGTGGCGGATTTAGGGGGGGGGGCACCAAGGCACGTGCCCCCCCTGTCATTTTTAGTGCAGACTGACATGCGGACGAGCGTCCGCATGTCAGTCTGTGGTCTCGTTTCCTCCCCTGCTGTTAGGAGGGACACGGAGGGCACAGTGCGCGCCTCTCCTGTGTCCCTCCTGGGTCTCCGGCGGCCGCTGGTCTCATGAAGGAAGTGCCGTTCGTGAGCACTTCCTTTATTACAGTGACCCGCGGCTGCCGGAGACACAGGAGGGACACAGGAGAGGCGTGCACTGTGCCCTCCGTGTCCCTCCTAACAGCAGGGGAGCGGGGGGAGCAGCGGCGGCGGAGGAAGGGGGGGAGGACGCACTGGGGGGGAATATCTGGCACTGGGGGCATATTTGGCAGGGAGGGGGGGGAGAATATCTGGCACTGGGGACATATATGGCACTGGGGGGAATATCTGGCACTGGGGGCATATATGGCACTGGGGAGGGAATATCTGGCACTGGGGGCATATTTGGCAGGGAGGGGGGGGGAGAATATCTGGCACTGGGGACATATATGGCACTGGGGGGAATATCTGGCCCTGGGGGCATATATGGCACTGGGGGGGAATATCTGGCACTGGGGGCATATGTGGCACTGGGGGGGGGGGATATCTGGCACTGGGGGCATATGTGGCACTGGGGGGGGAATATCTGGCACTGGGGCATATGTGGCACTGGGGGCATATATAGCACTGGGGGGGGGCGATATCTGGCACTGGGGGCATATGTGGCACTGTCGGGGAATATCTGGCACTGGGGGTATATGTGTACCTGGCACACATGGGGGGGGGCTATATTTGGCACTGGGGGCATGTGAGTACCTGGCACCGTGGGGGAATATCTGGCACTGGGGACATATGTGGCACTGGGAGCACAGCCCTAGCAACAAGGACTACCTCCTAGCAACGAGCATGACACCCAGTGCATGAAACCCCTGGCAACGAGCATGACACCCAGTGCATGAAACCCCTGGCAACGAGCATGACACCCAGTGCATGAAACCCCTGGCAACGAGCATGACACCCTGAGCATGAAAACCCCTGGCACCGTGCATGGAACCAAGAGCACGAAACCCCTGGCAACGAGCATGACACCCAGTGCATGAAACCCCTGACAACGAGCAGGTATTTGAAAAGTAATTAGAAGCCTTACTGTAGGACTTAATGTGTAATGGGCATTACGGTGTGTGGCATAATGTATCACGGACATTGCGGTGTGTGTCATAATGTGTCACAGGCATTACGGTGTATGGTATACTATATCGCTGGCATTGTGATATGTGGTATAATGTCTCAGGGTCATTGCAGTGTGTGGCATAATGTATCACGGACATTGTGGTGTGTGTCATAATGTGTCAGGCATTACGGTGTGTGGTATACTATATCACGGGCATTGTGGTATGTGGTATAATGTCTCAGGGTCATTGCAGTGTGGCATAATATATAACGGGCATTGCGGTGTGTGGCATAGGGTATAACGGGCATTGCGGTATGTGTCACAGGCATTACGGTGTATGGTATACTATATCACGGGCATTGTGGTATAATGTCTCAAGGTCATTGCAGTGTGTGGCATAATGTGTCACAGACATTGTATGTGCTATAATGTATCAGGGGCAGTGCAGTGTGTAGCATAATGTATAACGGGCATTGCGATTCCTGTCATAATGTGTCACAGGCATTACGGTGTGTGGCATAATGTGTCTGGGGCATTACAGTGTGTGCATATTGTGTCATGTGCATTATTGTGTGTGGAATAATGTCTAAGGGCCATTGCAGTATGTGGAATAATGTATACTGGGCATTACTATAAGGAGGAAAAATGACAAATAATGTAAGAGGCATGAATCAGGATTATTTTTCTTTCCTGTGGTGGCCAACGTCTGGGCGTGCAGGTTGCAAAACTGGGGTATAAGGTAGTCTTTTCCTGCAATACCACGCCCATTCAAACGAAGCCACGCCCATTCCAACAAAGCCACGCCCCTTATGGTGCCCCCCCTGTAATTTTTTTCTGGATCCGCCCCTGGGTGTCCTCCGCGAATCTGACAAGGATCCATGAGTAGTAATTGAAGACAAGGTGGCACTCACAGGACCTCACACATAAAGAATCACCAGACAACTATGTCTAATCATTTTAAACATTTCAGTCTATTGATTTTTTTCAAGAATGTACTTAGATAATTATTCTTATGTGTTGAAAAAAGGATATTTAATTAAATAGCCTTTCCCCACACCATGAGGATTTTAGCTGGCAAGTAAACCACGCAGCTAATTGAATACTCCCCATATTGTTAGATCTGTATTACTATTTTCTTTTTCTACATCAGTGTGATTCCTCTTCTGCTCTATTTCATACTTTTAGTTTTGAAGAGTAAATTGGGTCATTCCGTGTGAAAGTTAAAAATAAGCCACAGCTTACCAAGTCTCTTTAAAAATCAGATCATAGAGCCTTTGAAATGCCCATACAGAAAAGTATTTTAAAAAAAAATAAAAATAAAAAAAACAGTAATGGCAAAGTAAGAGCAAACAAGTAATTCTGTTCTCCAGACAAAGGTCAAATGAAAATTATAAATTCATTTCCGAAGCGAAGCAGGAAGACACTCAGACAAGATGTACTAACATCTTGTCTGCATAAGCGGGGGAGTGTAAACTCTCCCCTTCGGTGTTCCCCGCAGAGCACACAGCGCATTTGCTCAGTGCTGATGTGCTGTGCCTCCCAGCCCTGCCAGCTCCACTGCGCATGTGCAGGCTCCTGAGAAATACCATAGTCCGGATGCCTCCACAGCCAGGGATAGCTCTGACAGTTCTGCACTGTGGAGATAGGGCTACATCACCTGCAGCTGTAGGCAGTGTCGGACTGGGACATGTAGGGCCCACCGGCGGAAAGCAGTGGTAGGGGCCCATGTTTAGGGGTGTGGCCAGTCCATAGAGGGGGTGTGGCCTGCCACATCATTGATTTGACTAACCATTTAGACAGTGCAATGTCTGGGCCCCTTCATAAATATATACAGTAAATTCAGCTGCTGCATGCATGATAATGTACCAGATTAATAACAGCAATGCATTGTAGAAAATACACCATAGTCTAGTGTAAGGTAACCCGTGGCGGATCTTGCCACGGGCAAGCAGGACTTTTGCCCGGAGGGCGCCGGCGCCATCCGGAGGGCAGCCGCACCATGGCAAGATCCGCTACTGCTGTGCCCCCCGCTGCCCGCTGTGTCCCCCGCTGGTCCCGCTGTGAAGGGAACTAGACACTACGCATCTAGTTTCCCTTCGTGGAGAGGACCTTTGCTGTGCAGTGCGCGATGACGTCATTGCGCACCGCACAGCATTTCAGCAGCGCCACTCTACTGTACAGGGGGCGTAACTGACCACGCCCCCTGTATGAAGCCACACCCCTATTTCCTGCCCAGGGCGCAAAAAGGGCTAGAACCGGCCCTGAAGGTAACATATGTATCATGTATAATTCAAGTGCACAATCTGGAACCTGATCCTTAAAGCTGGAGGTGGGGCCCCAGGCATGTGGGGCCCACCGGTGGTTTCCCCTGTACCCCTTGTGGGCCAGTCCAAGCCTGGCTGTAGTTGTGGGAACAGTCAGTGCTACTGACTGTTTATACATTGCCTGGATATCAGGCTGTGCTATCTTTTAGATAGCAGCTCCGGTCACTGAGCCCACACAGTCATACATGGGTACATGGGGAGAAGCAGAATCAGTGCATATAATGTGCACTAATGCCACTTCTCAACCATATCAAAGGTTAATACATTTACCCGTATATTGCAAAAAGATGAACTTCATGTTCATAGACATACAGTATGCATGGGATTTATCGTTCTTATCACTAAAAGTAATCATAACATCAGAGGCGTCACCAGGTGTGGTGACACCCGGTGCGCACCCCTGATGTACTGCCGCGATCGCGGCAAAAAGGGGGCGTGACCTTACAGCTAGGGGGCGTGGCTTCGCGGGAATACTGTTATCGTCACTCTGGGGGCGTGCCCAGCATCTCCGGAGATGCTGGGCTTCCCCCAGAGACGGTCTCAGTGTGCTGTCGGCTCCTCTGCTATGACAGGAGCCGGGTGCTGTAGCGGAATTTCACACTGCAGCACCTGGCTCCTGTCACTACGGAGGAGCTGACATTTGGTGTCACCCCCTCCAGGTGTCACACCCGGGTGCGGGCCGCACCCCCCGCACCCGCCTTGTGACGCCACTGATAACATACAGTTAATTGTATTTGTTTTTTATTTGGGGATTAGAATGTATTATTATTTTTATTATTATTATTATTATTATTATTATAATCATCATCATCATCATCATCATTATTATTTTTATTATTATTATTAGTTGGCTACACTTCTTTTATTCTGGAATATTATTGTTTAATTATATATTATCAAGATTTTAGACAGAGCTGCACAAAGAAAACATTCACACCAGTTGAAGCTTACAGTTAAAATTCTCAACCGCACTAACTAGGGACTATTTTAATTAGCAAAATATTGACCTACAGTACCAGTTTATTTTTGGATTGTAACAAGTTTGAATAACTGGAGGACACCTATGCAAACCCAGGGACAGTATACACATTCCACAAACCAAGGGCACTGTTTTGAATTAAACCCATGGCCCCCAGTGGCAAACACGGGACTTCTAGAGGGGGGTTTCCAAATGCAAGTCACAATCTCCCATTCTGCAGAATATGGAATACAACATGAATATTTAGCACTATAGATGGTCTATAGTATAGACTAATCAAACATATTTAAATAATATAAATAAGTGGCCAGGAAAAGGTTAAATATACTTTAAGAAATAAATATAGAAATATAATAGAACCGGTACTGCACTTTCTAAGCACACATTCTCCCACCTCATGGTAAGGCTCCTGTCTCTTTCTTCCTGATAGCTGCTCTCTGGTCCAGTGCACCGATTGAGGACTCACATCCACCGCAATTTGGTTGAAGAAGCTGCTACCACTGGGCACTTGCAGCAACTATGCTCTGTCCCTTAAACTACATGATGTGGTGGCAGCTCTAGTACTCATAATCATATTATATACCATTGCTATTGTTGTCATAATTTGTGCCAGTTACCAAGAGGGTGATTTCGGGCAACAGGAACCCCCCCCCCCCTCCTCTGTTTGCCTATGGCCCCAGCACAGTAACTGTAACTGAGGATCACTCCTAAACATATAATAAACAAAATGTACTTACTTTATATTCCACCTAAGGCTCCCTGGGGCTGTTGCCTGTTTTGTTAAGTTAATTTAATATAATCTCCGGGTAGTACTATATTAAAAGAAAACAGGAACTGAAAAAAAAGTTTTGATAAAATTTATGGGGGTTTTAAATAATACAGCTATGGTAGATGTAAAATAAATGCATACTTGCTTACTTTTGAAAAAGCACTTCAGGAAGATTGTGAAAGTAACATCTATTAGTGCGGTTTTAAAGTGCTGTACATCTGAGAGGCATGTTATAAAAATGACTTGCATCCGAATATAAATGAGCCCCAAAGCAGTTAGTAACATTAACTTGTTGATGAAGAGACACTGATACTTTTCAGTGGCCATGAGAAACATTATTTGAGAAAACATGTAGCCATAGGGATCGTGGCTTATAACCAATGCAGGGAAAAGGCACTGATGATTCCATTTCAATATAATAATCTCTGATTTCTTTTTTTCCCCCAAGAATATAAGAGCTACATATTGGGGGTAAGGTACAATCAGGGAGAGTTGGCAAGTATGTATAAATGTTATATCCATTGCCATTTTTTTTTACATACAACATTTTATGTATTTTTTGCATATACTGTATCAAGGGAACTGAAATTTCAAACCAGCCTTCCAATTCCTTATAATTATGGGGATATGTTGCCATGATAAGTGTAGGTTTAATAACTAGTGCATGCCAGAATTCTGTATTATTGCCTCAAGTTTGTGCCTGTACAAATAACTCTTCTACCAGCAGCAGTTACAAGACTAATGCCCTGTCATGATGGTAAAAAAATCCCCTTGAAAACCTATAGCATTATTAGAAAACAACAGACTACTAAATAGCAAATTATCTCTATTATAACATTCATTTACTCAATTATGTTTTGTTATTTTCTTATAAACCACTGATATAGTATACAGCATTGTACAATGATGAGATCATGACATATATTATATACAAGACAGGAAACTGAAGGTAGAGACTGGCCTGAATAAATGTACTTATAATTAAAGTAGTGTTGGGACCACTAGATATATAAGATAGTGGAATAACAAGGGTAATCTAGAAGCAGCCATTGGAAATTTCTGTGTATCACTGTTGGAATAAGGGCATACAGTAGAAAGTGGAGATAGGAAACATGATCAGTCACTGTGAACTGATATAATCTATAACTGCCCTTGGTTATGTCTTTCAACTTCGTTCCACTCTCGTACTATAAAAGCTTCTGATTTTGTGCCGCACAGGTAAAGGGGGGTACACACCTAGGGGGTTTATTTACTAAAGTCCTGATTTTGTCCGAGTTAGTTTCTTTTTTTCAAAGTGGCAACACGGGAATTTACTAAGCACAAATCTCGTCAGTGTTGGGGCTATTCGTATTGTTTTTCACAGCAGAGGGCAGAAATACGAATTAACAGACCATCGGTCAAAAGCGGCTGTTTGTTCATACAACACGGTAATTTACTAAGAATTTGTATTCTCAATCACTGCCGACAATAGCCAAACACTGCTGGTAAAGCATAGACTTCATAAAAAGAAGCAGCAAAAAAATAGACCTGCTTTTTCCTGGCGTGTTTGGATAGTCATGCACGGATCAGTGAGATCCATGCAGGCTTATCTGTGGGAAAGGGTCTGTTTTCCTTAAAAATTTTTTACAAAATTGCGTGGGGTCCCCCCTCCTAAGCATAACCAGCCTCGGGCTCTTTGAGCCAGACCTGGTTGTAAAAATACAGGGCTCTGCGTCCGGTCCTGGTTCAAAAAATATGGGGGACAAAAGATGTAGGGGTCACCTGTATTTTTTAAACCAGCACCAGGCTCCACTAGCCAGAGAGATAATGTCACAGCCGCAGGCCACTTTTATATAGGTCCCTGTGGCCATGGCATTAACCCCCCCCCCCCCCCCGCAACTAGTCACTCCTGGCCGGGGTTCCCTGGAGGAGTGGTGACCCCATAAATCAAGGGGTCCCCCCCTCCAGGCATCCAAGGGCCCGGGGTGAAGCCCGTGGCTGTCCACCCCATCCCCAGGTGGTGGATGGGGGGCTGATAGCCTTTGTTTTAAAAAAAGAGCATTGTTTTTTGTCATAGAACTACAAGTCCCAGCAAGCCTCCCCCGCAAGCTGGTACTTGGAGAACCACAAGTACCAGCATGCAGAGAAATAACGGGCCCGCTGGTACCTGTAGTTTTACAACAAAAAAATACCCAAATAAAAACACAACACACACACTGTGAAAGTAAAGCTTTAATTAACATGCATGCATACTTACACACACATACTTACCTAGTGGCCCACGGAGATCCTCTGTGCCCTTGTCCAGTAGAATCAATGATGGACCTGTCAAAAAATGCCCAAAATACTTACCTATTATCCGGTGAAGTTCAGTCCTCTTCAGTCCATGTAGCATCCAGGGGGTTAAAAAAAAAAACGGAAAAAAAACGAACCCACGAACTAAAGGGGTTCCATGTTTACATATGAAACCCCTTTTCCCGAATGCCGGGACCCCTCATGACTACTGTCACTGGAGATCCTGCCAGCCAATCAGGGAGCGCCATGTCATGGCGCTCTCCTGATTGGCTGTGTGCTTCTGCCCTGTCAATCAGGCGGAGCACAGCGGCTAGAATGGAGGATCGCGGTCCTCCATTGTAGCCTATGATGGGAACTTTGCGATCTGTGGTTAACCGCAAAGTTAATTGGGGTCACCGGATAATAGGTGAGTATTTTGGGCATTTTTTGCCATGTTTTCTACTGGACAAGGGGACCGAGGATCTCCGTGGGCCACTAGGTAAGTATGAGTGTGTAAGTGTGCATGTATGTTAATTAATGCTTTATTTTCACGGTGTGTGTTGTGTTTTTATTTGGGCCTTTCTTATTGTTGTAGAACTACAGGTACCAGCGGGCCCATTATTTACCCACATGCTGGTACTTGTGGTTCTCCAAGTACCAGCTTGTGGGGGAGGCTTGCTGGGACGTGTAGTTCTATGACAAAAAACAATGCTCTTTTTTTTAAACAAAGGCTATCAGCCCCCCATCCACCGCCCAGGGATGGGTGGACAGCCTCGGGCTTCACCCCTGGCCCTTGGGTGCGTGGAGGAGGGGACCCCTTGATTTAAGGGGTCCCCACTCCTCCAGGGAACCCCGGCCAGGGGTGACTAGTTGGGGGGTAAGGCCACGGCCGCAAGGACCTATATAAAAGTTTCCACCGGCTGTGGTATTATCTCTCTGACAAGTGGAGCACGATGCTGGTTTAAAAAATACGGGGGACCCCTACATCTTTTGTCCCCCATATTTTTTGAACCAGGCCCAGGTGGGCAGGTCACACAGGGAGCAATGATAACGGAGGCTCCATCTGTACCTCTCACTGCTGGAAATGGACCCAGGTTGGTTGCTATACCTAAAGTTTGGTGGCAACTTCTGCTACCAAGGAGGTAGCATAGATCATCAAAGAAGGAGCAGAAATGGCAGCAGCAAGGACAGTTGGCAGCATTTAAAGTTGGCAGCAATTACAGTTGAGTGTATTGAGTCCAGCTGCTGAAATAAGCTGGCAAGCCACTCTGCGTGCTGGAGTGGAGGGAACTGGCCATTGAGGTAGTTGGCCCTTCATGCCAAGCTCTTTGTGCCACCAGCTCCATCTGCAAGGCCACAATTACTTTTGTTTGTCTTTGGATGGCGTTCGTGTACTCCCATGTCACCTGCTGTTGATTCCAGGCCACCTGCTACCACTACAATGTCATGTGAGTCAATTCCTATAGGTGACAATTTATCTCGCAGGCCATCCGGGAGCAGGTAACCTGTGCCACAGCCGCTGTCCTGTTCTGCCACCACATTTGCCACTCAATATAGTCCAGCTGGCTTTTCTGACAATCCATGAAAGTCAGCTGGTGCTCCTGAAAATGGTGGAGGGACATGGAGAGTTTGTCCTATACGGGGAACAGTGTCCTGTTTTCTATGTGGTGGTGATTGTGGCTGCTGTGGTATTGCCACATGCATCATAGGCTCCACAGGAATGAGGATGATGGTGGTGTCGCCCTCCTCCTCTTACCCAGATGAATATGCCACCAGCCCAGGAAGTGGCAAGCACAGATGCGCTGGTGATGGAAGGAGCAGTGGTGCTGAAAGCACATAAGAAGGACCTGCAAAGGAAACAAAAATAAAATACACTTGTAATGGAGATTAAATACAACTTACACTAATTTGGAAAACCTTACAATGCACATGCTTGAAAAAATCATGCTGTCATAATAAAAAATACTTTACAAAAACACAATGTAAGCATGGAATATAAAATCTCTTTTCAGGGACCATATTATTTTAAAATACTACTTCACACACAGGGCAGGGTGCGTGCCCTGGGCACTGTGGCAGGTCCAACAGAGGGGGTTGCCACCAGCCAGGGCATTGTACCCACACGGCCCGCCACCATTGTGCTGCAACACCTGCCGCCCACCCGTCCTGGGCTGCTCCATGCCAGCCATGGCCCCCTCTCTTCCCTGCCCCTCCCTTATCCCTCTTCCTCTGACCCCGGCTTCCTGTTGAGGCTGTTGAAAAGCTGTTCTTGCCGCCGGGGATCTGCCGTCATGATCTCCGGCGTTAACACCAAAGGAGGAGTCACACTGCAGTTTTGGGCCCAGAACCAGGTAAGTAAATCACAATATAATTGTCATTCACTGCCTATCCCTGTCACCCTCTCCTTCTCGCTGACACATTCTCACTGTCGCCCACTGCTCCTGTTGGTGTGTGATGCCTTTCCCTGGCATCACCCAGTGGTAGGTCATGCCTTACCCAGTGGTGGGTAATGCCTTTCACTGGCATTGCCCACCACTGTCACCCTTTCTCTGTCACCCTCTCCCTGGTGACACCCACTGCTGTCACCCTTTCTTTTGTGTCACCCACTACCTATCACCCACTACTGTTACCTTCTTCTTGGCATCACCCACCACTGTCACCCTCTTCCTGGTGTCACCCACTGTTGTCACCATGAACCCTGGCATCACCCTCACCCTCTCACTGCCACCCTCACCCTGGCATCACCGTCTCCCTGTCACCCACCGATGTCACCCTATCCCTTTCACCCGCCACAGTTACCCTCCCCTTGGTGTCACCCACTGCTGTCACCCTCTCCATGGCATCACCCACTGCTCTCAACCTCTCCCTGGCATTACCCTCTCATTGGCATCACCGACTGCTATCACCCTCTCACTGTTGCCCACTGCTGTCACCCTCTCCCTGGCATCACCTACTACTGTCACCCTTACCTTGGCATCACACACGCTGTCACCTTCTTCCTTATGTCACCCTCTCCCTGTCACTGACCACTGTCACCCTCTACCTGTCACCCGCTACTGTCGCCCTCTCCCTGGCATCACCCACTGACCCACTGATGTTACCCTCTCCATGGCATCACCATCTCCCTGGCATCACTTACTGTTGTCACTCTATCCCTGGCATCACACTCTTCTTGGGTTCACCCACCGCTGTCACCCTTTCCATGGTATTACCCTCTCATTGGCATCACCCACCGCTGTTACCCTGTCCCTTTAATTTACTGCTGTCACCCTTTCCCTTATGTCACCCACTACTGTCACCCTTACCTTGGCATCACCCACTGCTGTCACCCTCTGGAAGGCATCACCCTCTCCCTGGCATCACCTACTGTTGTCACTCTCTCCCAGTAACCCACTGTTGTCACCCTCTCATTGATGTCACCCACTGCTGTCACCTAGCATCACCCTCTCCCTGGCATCACCCTATCCACTGCTTTCACCCTCTCCCTGGCATCACCCTCTCCTTAGCATCACCCACTGCTATCACCCTTTCCCTGATGTCACCCTCTACCTATAACCCACTGCTATCACACTCTCGCTGGCATCACCCTCTCCCTGGCATCATCCACTGCTGTTACTCTCTCCCAGTCACCCACTGCTGTCACCCTTTCCTTCGCATCACCCACTGCTGTCACCCGCTCCCTGTCATCAACCTCTCCCTGGCATTACCCACTGCTGTCACCCTCTCCCTGGCATCACCCTTTCCTTGGAATCACACACTGCTGTCACCCTCTCCCTGATGTCACCCTCTTCCTGTCATCCACTGCTGTCACTCCATTGCTGGCGTCACCTTCTCTCTGGCATCACCCACTGATGTCACTCTCTCCTGGCATCAGCCTCTCCCTGGCATCACCCACTGCTGTTGCCCTCTCCTTGACATCACCCACTGCTGTCACCCACTCCCTGGCATCAACCTCTCCCTGGCATTACCCACTGCTGTCACCCTCTCCCTGGCATCACCCACTCCTTGACATCACCCACTGCTGTCACCCTCTTCCTGTCATCCACTGCTGTCACTCCATTGCTGGCATCACCCTCTCTCTGGCATCACCCTCTCTCTGGCATCACCCACTGCTGTCACTCTCTCCCTGGCATCACCCTCTCCTTGTGTCACCCACTGCTATCACCATTTCCCTGGTATTACCCTCTCATTGACATCACCCACTGCTGTCACCCTGTCCCTTTAATTTACTGCTGTCACCTTCTCCCTTATGTCTCCCACTACTGTCACCCTTACCTTGGCATCACCCACTGCTGTCACCCTCTGCATGGCATAACCCTCTCCCTGGCATCACCTACTGTTGTCACTCTCTCCCAGTATCCCACTGCTGTCACCCTCTACTTGGTGTCACCAACTGCTGTCACCCTTTCCCTGGTATTACCCTCTCACTTGGCATCACCCACTGCTGTCACCCTGTCCCTTTCACCCACCACTGTCACCCTTACCTTGGCGTCACCCACTGTTGTCAACCTCCCCCTGGCATCACCCACTGCTGTCACTCTCTCCCTGGCATCACCCTCTCCTTGTGTCACCCACTGCTGTCACCATTTTCCTGGTATTACCCTCTCATTGGCATCACCCACTGCTGTCACCCTGTCCCTTTAATTTACTGCTGTCACCCTCTCCCTTATGTCACCCACTACTGTCACCCTTACCTTTGCATCACCCACTGCTGTCACCCTCTGCATGGCATCACCCTCTCCCTGGCATCACCTACTGTTGTCACTCTCTTCCAGTAATACACTGCTGTCACCCTCTCCTTGTGTCACCCACTGCTGTCACCATTTCCCTGGTATTACCCTCTCATTGGCATAACCCACTGCTGTCACCCTGTCCCTTTCACCTCCTGCTGTCACCCTCTCCCTTATGTCACTGACCACTGTCATCCTCTTCCTGTCACCCATCACTGTCACCCTCTACCTGGCATCATCCACTGACCCACTGATGTTACTATCTCCGTGGCATCACCCTCTCCCTGGTGTCACCCACTGTTGTCACTCACTCCCAGTAACCCACTTCTGTCACCCTCTCCTTGATATCACCCACTGCTGTCACCCTCTCCCTGGCATCACCCTCTCCTTAGCGTCACCTACTGCTGTCACCTTTTCCCTGATGTCACCCTCTCCCTGTAACCTACTGCTATCATCCTCTCGCTGGCATCACCCTCTCCCTGGCATCATCCACTGATGTCACTCTCTCGCAGTCACCCACTGCTGTCACTCACTCACTGGCATCAACTACTCCCTGGAATCACCCACTGCTGTCACCCTCTCCCTGGCGTCACACACTGCTGTCACCCTCTCACTGATGTCACCCTCTTCCTGTCATCCACTGCTGTCGCTCCATCGCTGGCATCACCCTCTCTCTGGCGTCACCCACTGCTGTCATCCTCTCCCTGACATCACCTTCTGCTTGGTGTCACCCACTGCTATCACCCTTTCCTTGGTATTATACTCTCATTGGCATCACCCACTGCTGTCACCCTGTCCCTTTCAGCTACTGCTGTCACCCTCTCCCTTATGTCAACCACTACTGTCACCCTTACCTTGGTATCACTCACTGCTTTCACCCTCTGCATGGCATCACCCTCTCCCTGGCATCACCCACTGTTGTCACCCTCTCCCAGTAACCCACTGCTGTCACCCTCTCCTTGATGTCACCCACTGCTGTCACCTGCTTCCTGGCATCACCCTCTCCCTGGCGTCACCCACTGCTTTTACCCTCTCCCTGGCATCACCCTCTCCTTAGCTTCACCCACTGTTGTCACCCTTTCCCTGATGTCACCCTCTCCTGTAACCCACTGCTATCACCCTCTTGCTGGCATCACCCTCTCCCTGGCATCATCCACTGCTGTCACTCTCTCCCAGTCACCTACTACTGTCACCCTTTCCTTAGCGTCACCCACTTCTGTCACCCGCTCCCTGGCATTATCCACTGCTGTCACCCTCTCCCTGGCGTCACCCTTTCCTTGGCATCACCCACTGCTGTCACCCTCTCTCTGGCATCACCCACTGTTGTCACCCTCTCCCAGTAACCCACTGCTGTCACCCTCTCCTTGATGTCACCAACTGCTGTCATCTGCTTCCTGGCATCACCCTCTTCCTGGCGTCACCCACTGCTTTTACCCTCTCCCTGGCATCACCCTCTCCTTAGCTTCACCCACTGTTGTCACCCTTTCCCTGATGTCACCCTCTCCCTGTAACCCATTGCTATCACACTCTTGCTGGCATCACCCTCTCCCTGGCATCATCCACTGCTGTCACTCTCTCCACTCTCTCCCAGTCACCCACTGCTGTCACCCTTTCCTTAGCGTCACCCACTGCTGACACCCGCTCCCTGGCATCAACCTCTCCCTGGCATTACCCACTGCTGTCACCCTCTCCCTGATGTCACCCTCTTCCTGTCAATCACTGCTGTCACTCCATTGCGGGCGTCACCCTCTCTCTGGCATCATCCACTGCTGTCACCCTCTCCCTGGCATCACCCTCTCCCTGGCATCACCCACTGCTGTCACCCTCTCCCTGGTGTCACTCTCTTCCTGGTGTCACCGGCAGTTGTCATCCTCTTCCTGGCATCAGACTCTCCCCACCCTCTGCCTGCCACCCATTGCTGTCACCCTCTCCCACTCACCCACTGCCACGTGGCAGGCATGGAGGTGGGTTGATGCTATTATGAGGCACTGTCATTTTGAAACCACACCCCTCCCTGTCGTCACCCTCACCTTGGTGTCACCAACTGCTGTCACCCTCTTGCTTTGTAGGAGCGCTCAAGAAGAAGGGATACTCTTTTTATTTTGTGTGTGTGTGCGGTGGTAGGGGTTACCATTTGTCATCTTGCCCTGGGCACAAACAACCCTAGTTATGCCTCGGCCACAGGCAAATTCAGATTCTCAAGGATCCAGTCAAGATGGATCCTGACAAGAAAAGGATCATTGTAGGTTCAAACAGTGGTGTATGGTGGGGTCAGGTACTGATTACCTGAACCTGGGTCTGACTGAGGGTCCCAGGTCCACCACCACTCCCCAGTATTACCTAGCAGCAGAAGCTGACGTTTTTCTCCTCAGCCCAGCACATGTGCTGTGTACTGGGCTGCAGTATTACCAGGGAGGCTGCTGCTGCTGCTGAGCAGCAGTCTCCTCTGCCTGTGTGGGTGGAGCCAGGGCTGCCATCAGAAATTGTGGGGCTCGGGATTGACAAAATTGGCAGGGCCCCCTTTTCGAACCCCCGTGTGCCTGATGAGGCTTCTGGCAGATCCGTAACTAGATATTTTGGTGCCCTGCCAGAATAAATACTAGTGCCCCCTATATCTTAAGCAGGGACAGTGCGTGTCCCCAAAAGGGGCATGGTCTCTCATGGAAGGGGCATGGTCACACGATAATACCTTTAATTCAAATTATGCTACAGCAGTATGCTTTAGGCATGTTATGCCACACAGTAGCACCCCTTACACATGTTACGCCACACAGTTGTACCCCTTATACACAGTAAGCCACACAGTAGAACCCTTACACGCAATATGCCACACAGTAGTACCCTTACACACAATATGCCACACAGTAGTACCCATTTTACACAATATGCCAGTCAGTAGTACACCTTATACAAATTTTGCACCTTATTGATAATAAAAAATCACTAGTCCAGCAGCTAGGTCAGGCTTAGGTAGAGGGGGGAAGTGGTGGGTGGCATACATTGTCTTTAATAGTTAAATCCTAATATCCCCCTCACCCCTTCACCTTAGCCTGAACTAAATGCAGGACAAATAATTTTTATTAGTCTTTTTTTATAAGCTCTAGTAACAGCCCATTTCCACCACAACTCCGACCATCAACCTCCCTCAGCCCTGTCCCTCCCTGGCAGGTTCTTACTATATATATGGGAGATTCTGAGCCATGCGGGAGCTCGAAGGCACCGAGCTGACTGAGGAGGCAGGGCTGAGACACACATGCGGGAGCTCGAAGGCGCCGGGGCTGACTGAGGAGGCAGGGCTGAGACACACATGCGGGAGCTCGAAGGCGCCGGAGCTGACTGCAGAGGCAGGGCTGAGACACACATGCGGGAGCTTGAAGGCGCTGGGGCTGACTGTGGAAAGAGAGCCGGGACAAACATGCCAGAGCTGGAAGGCGCCGGACCTGACTGAGGAGGCAGGGCTGAGACACATATGCGGTAGCTCAAAGGCGCCGGCGCTGACTGAGGAGGCAGGGCTGAGACACACATGCGGGAGCTTGAAGGCGCCGGGGCTGACTGTGGAGAGAGAGCCGGGACAAACATGCCAGAGCTGGAAGGCGCCGGACCTGACTGAGGAGGCAGGGCTGAGACACATGTGCGAGAGCTGGAAGGCACTGACACTGACTGCGTATGGAGAGCAGGAACATACGTGCAGGAGATGGAAGGTTCCATACCTGACTGCCGAGGGAGAGCCGGGACAGACGTGCGGGAGCTGGAAGACCAGATCTGCCAACAGAACCCTGCTTCTCCCGCTCCACCTGTTACCCTGCTTAGCGCAAGCTGACCCCTCCAGCCAGCGCTGAACTGCTGAGAGGTTGAATACCTGCAGGAGCGGCAGGTATGCAGAGCATTGCCGTGGATATGGTTGGGCGGGCCTCGGGCCCCCCACTCTGTCTGGGCCCGGGACTGCTGTACCCGCAGTCCCCCCTTGATGGCAGCCCTGGGTGGAGCTACCAATAAACTGATCACTCGCCCCCTCCAGGATTTGCCCCTGGCTGAGGGGCTCACCGTGCCCCCTTATCTAGTGTGAAGTACTTAAAGTACTTTTGTATCTTTATATCTTTCTATGGTGACTTGGCCACACCTCCCGCAATTAGGCCATGCCCCCCCCGAACAGTACCTGCGCCCAGCTAAGCTCTCTACTGCTCTGAGTTATTCTGAACACATAAATAGGAGACATCATTATATTATAACACCTTCAAAAGTTAAGATATTGCAAACCTTTTTCATCTTTTCCTAAAGGGAATTTAACCTGGCTGGAATGATGTTATTTTATACTTTAGGGGCTGTGACATTTCACAGAACCTGTAAGAATTTGGAGGATGGCTGATTTTTAGATTGCTATATCCTATGAAAATTGACATATTAGTAATCAGAGTTATAGGTCAATTATTTATGATATCCGGCCAGAAGCATCGTCGCTTGGAAAGTGATAAAATGGAGAGTGCAAAAAGTGCCAGCCAATCAGGTCCTAACTGCCATGTCACAGGCAGTGTTTGAAAACTGGCAGTTAGGAGCTGATTGGCTGGCACTTTTTGCACTCTCCATTTTATCACTTTCCAAGCGATGATGCATCTGGTACTATACAATTAACTGGATCCCAATCTAAGCAGCTTTAAAATACATCTGCCTGTTCCTTTGTCTCTGAAGACATCATGAGAGAAAAACTACAAATAATGAAAGTGATGAAATACACATTTTTTGTGTGGCATTCATACAGTATGTGATGTGATATTTTCCTGACAGCAACACAACAAGTAGTGACAAATAAATTCAGCTTTGATCATGAGCACGGATTTTAAGGAATTTGCATATGCTTGGGATTTTAAGCACATAGCAAGCAGTCTAATGGGGGTCATTCCGAGTTGATCGCATGCTGCAACTTTTTGCAGCCTGTGCAATCAATTAGACGCCGCCTATTGAGGAGTGTTTTTTTTGCATAGCAAGGCTGCGATCGCTTGTGCAGCCCTGCTATGCAATAAAAATTTTGTGCAGAACAAGACCAGGGTATGAGTTACTTACCCTGTGCGATGAATCCAGTGTTGATGGTCCCGGAATTGATGTCAGACATCAACCCTCCAAACGCCTGGACACGCCACTCCCAGAAAACGGTCAGTTGACACCCCCGGAATGCCTTCATCCTGTCAATCTTCTTGCGGTCGCCGCTGCGACCGCTTTCTTCGCTAGCGGCGTCGCTGCCTGGCGAAGGGCATTGCCGGGCAGCGACTCGCCTGCGCAATGTGGCCACAGCGCATGCGCAGCTCCAACCAGATCGCACGGCTGCAACGAAGCGCAGCATGCGATCAGGTCGGAATGACACCCAATATACCTTTAATCCAATAGATGTGCAGAGAGGGTAGTGTAATCTGCCACACATCTGTTTATGAAGTGCACTCATAATAGCACAGAGATACGGTATATACTGCTTTAATAAATTTGAGGAACATACCAAGGGGTGATTTACTATCACAAACCCCAAATGGGAGTGGAGGCAATGCTCCAGCAAGTCACAGCCAAGCAGAGGCACTGAAGAAAGTGACACTATGACAAATCATAAAGAAGATTATCACCTCTAATACAAGGCCAACTTGTGTGCATGCAGACCCCTTGCAGATATAATTGGCTGGCCACTGTTATAAGAAATTCCACATGCCCAAACAATTACGTGGTGCAGGCTGAGAATAATATTAGAACAGATGACGCATTCTCTAGGTGCCTGAACATTTTTATTCAACACATTAGGCAGAGGTGACAGCTGCCTGAAGAAACTCACAGATAACTCTAATGCATATGGATCGAAAAATTTCTGCAATCAGTGATTCAGAACCCTCACATTGCCCATCCCATTCTGACAAGATGAGGGATGAGAGTTGATCTTAATTAACCTTTGTCATTCAGACATAGGGGGAGATGTATCAAACCTTGGAGAGATATAAAGTGGAGAGAAATAAAGTACCACTCAATCAGCTTCTAACTGCCAGTTTACAGGAAGTGAACCGGGGGCGAATTTGCCCATAACAACCAACCAGCTTCTACAGTACTCTCTATGATTTTATATAATATACTTCATAAATGCTACTCACTATTGATTGGGTGCTATGGGCAGCTACTCCAGTGTTCCAATTCTCCACTCTTACACTGCTTGATACATTTACCCCGTGTGTGATGTTGTCAGTTAGTGACAGATAGACTTCTGTTAGAGCTCAGCAGGGAGCTCAAACTTAACAATCAGACTGTTGGACTGTTCTGCTCTTTTCTACAGATGTGATGATGACTACGCAGCCCCACTGCCTACAAAAATTATTAGCTGTTCTAAATGTGTGGGTAGATCATTATGTAGTATGTAGGGCACAGAGTTGACCAATCATTGAGCCATCTCCAGCTGCCTCTCATATGCTTACTATAAGATCAATCCTCAATATTCTTCAATATTCTTATTAATTAACACTCAAGGTATTTCAAACACGCAAAAGTATTGGAAATAAAATAAGATGAATGCTGCCAAAAAATGTAAGTTATTTACAGTATTTTCTCACTCAGCTTAAACAAAAGCCAAACCACGATCAGTCTCTTGCCTTAGCCGGGAAACTGAGAAAAGAATCTTAAGGGCTTAGGGGAACATTTACTAAGCAGTGATAAGAGCGGAGAAGTGAGCCAGTGGAGAAATTTCCCCATCGACCAATCAGCAGCTCTGAATCATTTTATAGTATGCAAATTATAGATGTTACTCCAGTGCTGATTGGTTGCCATGGGCACTTCTTCACTGGCTCACCTCTCCGCTCTTATCACTGCTTATTAAATGTACCCCTCAATGTTTTAAGTACCAGTAGGAAAACAAAAAAAATAGAAAATCAACTATGAATACAAAGGAATATAATTTACGTAAAGACAAAAAGCAAAATGTGTTCTCAACTAATTTTTTAATGGAGTTCAATTAATTAAGAAATACAAATTCCTTTGGTGCTACATCAAAGAGAATCTGCTTATTTCAAACATACAAATTATATTATCTAAAAGAGAATAATTAGTGTGCCATTTTAGAAGAAAAATATCATCTTGCAACTTGTAAGAAATATTGATGTCTTTTTTTTATTCATGCATTCAGTGCCTCTATCGGCAAACGTCAATGTCCTGCTGTATTTTCCTCCTAAACATACTGTAAGTACAATGACCCTCACTCCGAGTTGATCGCTCGCTAGCTACTTTTAGCAGCCGTGCAAACGCATAGTCGCCGCCCACAGGGGAGTGTATTTTCGCTTTGCAGGAGTGTTACCGCCTGTGCAGCCGAGCGGCAGCAAACACATTTTGTGCAAAACAAGACCAGCCCTGTAGTTACTTATTCTGTGCGATGATTGCTGCGACGAAGGTCCCAGTATTGACGTCAGATACCCGCCCAGCAAACGCCCGGCCACGCCTGCGTTTTTCCAAACACTCCCAGAAAACGGTCAGTTGACACCTAGAAACTCCCACTTCCTGTCAATCTCCTTGCGTCCTCCAGTGCGACTAAAAGCATCGCTAGAACCTGTGCAAAACCACAAAGCTCTTTGTTCTTGCACGACGTGCCTGCACATTGCAGTGCATACGCATGCGCAAATTAGCCCCGTTCTGCCATAATCGCTGCGCTGCAAAAATCCGTAGTGAGCGATCAACTCGGAATGACCCCCAACAAGCGGCCTATTTATCAACTTATATTTACAGCATGCATATCCCCTGAAAACACAATAATAATTATAACTTGTATGCATGTCCATTTCCAACAGCAGCCACAGCCCCATAGAAACTTTTTATGGGGGCTGCAAACCTGTCAGATTTAGCAAACTTTGTTATGTGAAGTATTCTGGAGTTTGGCCCCTGTAGCTAATGGCATCTTCATATGGCATTAGCCGCTGTAGCCTCTGGGCTACACTTTGAAAATATTTACTGGTAGAGGGTTGAACTCTCCCCGGCATTTGTGGACAGCAGACCATGCATGCGAAATAGCACATCATGGGTCCAGTATAGAAATGAGGGGACCACTAATGCGATCACTTCACTATTTGCAGGGATGGGGCTCTTTAATACATTCGAATGGTAAATCTTTTCTTATTGCAGTGGATAGCAATGGTAACAAAAGATCTGCTCTTAAACCCGACAATTGCTAAATATGCCGGTAATACCTTTCTTCTATCACTCACCATAAAATGTTGGCTTATGTTGCCTAATTTCATCCTATATAGTCTCCCTGTTGTTATGTTACATTTTCCAGATGAGTGTCTGCAACTATAGGGAAGAACATGGGGGGGTTATTCCGAGTTGATCGCTTGCTGCCGATTTTCGCAGCGCAGCGCTCAGGAAAAAAAATGGCAAAACTGCACATGCGTATGCACCGCAGTGCGTAGGTGCGTCATACGGGTACAAAGAGGATCAGAGCTGGGTGATGGATTTAGCGAAGATTCCATTCGCACAGCCGAATGCAAGGCGACTGACATAAAGTGAACGTTTATGGGTGTCATCTGACCGTTTTCTGGGAGTGTTTGGGAAAATGCAGGCGTGTCCAAGCGTTTGTAGGGCGGGTGTCTAACGTCAATTCCGGCACCAAATAGACTGAAGTGATCGCAAGGGCTGAGTAAGTCCAGAGCTACTCAGAAACTGCACAAACTGTTTTTGCTGCGCTCGACTGCAAAGGCGTTCGTACACTTGCAAAGCAAAAATACACTCCCCCGTGGGCGACGACAATGCGTTTGTACGGCTGCTAAGAGTAGCTAGCTAGCGATCAACTCGGAATGAACCCCATGGGCTCATTGCAGAAAGATGATGATGAATTACACAAGGGTCTAAGGCAGTTTCCCAAATTCTGCTATTACAGTCCAGGTTTTAAAGATATCCATGTTTGAGTCCAGATGGTTATATCAAATTAACGCAGGTACTAATTAATAGTGATGAGCGGGTTCGGTTCCTCGGAATCCGAACCCGCCCGAACTTCAGCTTTTTTTACACGGATCCGAGCGACTCGGATCTTCCCGCCTTGCTCGGTTAACCCGAGCGCGCCCGAACGTCATCATGACGCTGTCGGATTCTCGCGAGGCTCGGATTCTATCGCGAGACTCGGATTCTATATAAGGAGCCGCGCGTCGCCGCCATTTTACACGTGCATTGAGATTGATAGTGAGAGGACGTGGCTGGCGTCCTCTCCGTTTAGAGAAGAAATAGATAGGAGAGTGAGAGTGAGACAGTGACACTTCATTTACTGGAGCTTAGGAGGAGTACTCAGACAGAGAGTGCAGAATTTTGCTGATAGTATTAGTTAGTTATACTAGTGACAGAGTGAGACAGTGACACTTCATTTACTGGAGCTTAGGAGGAGTACTCAGACAGAGAGTGCAGAATTTTGCTGATAGTATTAGTTAGTTATACTAGTGACTGACCAGTGACCACCAGTGCAGTTTTATATTATTTAATATAATCCGTTCTCTGCCTGAAAAAACGATACACAGTGACTCAGTCACATACCATATCTGTGCTCAGTCCAGTGTGCTGCTGCATCATCTATGTATAATATCTGACTGTGCTCACACAGCTTAATTGTGGGGGAGACTGGGGAGCAGTTAGGTTATAGCAGGAGCCAGGAGTACATATTAAAATTAAACAGTGCACACTTTTTTTCTGTAGGAGTGCCACTGCCAGTGTGACTGACCAGTGACCTGACCACCAGTATATAGTATACTATATTGTATTGTGAATGTCTGCCTGTAAAAGTTAAACACACGTCGTGTGACTTGTGTGGTGTTTTTTTATTCTATAAAATAAAAAACTCATTCTGCTGACAGACAGTGTCCAGCAGGTCCGTCATTATATAATATATACCTGTCCGGCTGCAGTAGTGATATATATATATTTTTTATATCATTATTTATCATCCAGTCGCAGCAGACACAGTACGGTAGTTCACGGCTGTAGCTACCTCTGTGTCGGCACTCGGCAGTCCATCCATAATTGTATACCACCTACCCGTGGTTTTTTTTTTTCTTTCTTCTTTATACATACTACATCTCATTATCATCCAGTCTATATTAGCAGCAGACACAGTACAGTACGGTAGTCCACGGCTGTAGCTACCTCTGTGTCGGCACTCGGCAGTCCGTCCATAATTGTATACCACCTACCCGTGGTTTTTTTTTTCTTTCTTCTTTATACATACTACATCTCATTATCAACCAGTCTATATTAGCAGCAGACACAGTACGGTAGTCCACGGCTGTAGCTACCTCTGTGTCGGCACTCGGCAGTCCATCCATAATTGTATACCACCTACCCGTGGTTTTTTTTTCTTTCTTCTTTATACATACTACATCTCATTATCATCCAGTCTATATTAGCAGCAGACACAGTACAGTACGGTAGTCCATGGCTGTAGCTACCTCTGTGTCGGCACTCGGCAGTCCGTCCATAATTGTATACCACCTACCCGTGGTTTTTTTTTCTTTCTTCTTTATACATACATACTACATCTCTTTATCAACCAGTCTATATTAGCAGCAGACACAGTACGGTAGTCCACGGCTGTAGCTACCTCTGTGTCGGCACTCGGCAGTCCGTCCATAGTTGTATACCACCTACCCGTGGTTTTTTTTTCTTTCTTCTTTATACATACATACTACATCTCATTATCATCCAGTCTATATTAGCAGCAGACACAGTACAGTACAATAGTCCACGGCTGTAGCTACCTCTGTGTCGGCACTCGGCAGTCCATCCATAATTGTATACTAGTATCCATCAATCTCCATTGTTTAGTTTACCTGAGGTGCCTTTTAGTTGTGCCTATTAAAATATGGAGAACAAAAATGTTGAGGTTCCAAAATTAGGGAAAGATCAAGATCCACTTCCACCTCGTGCTGAAGCTGCTGCCACTAGTCATGGCCGAGACGATGAAATGCCAGCAACGTCGTCTGCCAAGGCCGATGCCCAATGTCATAGTACAGAGCATGTCAAATCCAAAACACCAAATATCAGTAAAAAAAGGACTCCAAAACCTAAAATAAAATTGTCGGAGGAGAAGCGTAAACTTGCCAATATGCCATTTACCACACGGAGTGGCAAGGAACGGCTGAGGCCCTGGCCTATGTTCATGGCTAGTGGTTCAGCTTCACATGAGGATGGAGGCACTCAGCCTCTCGCTAGAAAAATGAAAAGACTCAAGCTGGCAAAAGCAGTAGCACCGCAAAGAACTGTGCGTTCTTCGAAATCCCAAATCCACAAGGATAGTCCAATTGTGTCGGTTGCGATGCCTGACCTTCCCAACACTGGACGTGAAGAGCATGCGCCTTCCACCATTTGCACGCCCCCTGCAAGTGCTGGAAGGAGCACCCGCAGTCCAGTTCCTGATAGTCAGATTGAAGATGTCAGTGTTGAAGTACACCAGGATGAGGAGGATATGGGTGTTGCTGGCGCTGGGGAGGAAATTGACCAGGAGGATTCTGATGGTGAGGTGGTTTGTTTAAGTCAGGCACCCGGGGAGACACCTGTTGTCCGTGGGAGGAATATGGCCGTTGACATGCCTGGTGAAAATACCAAAAAAATCAGCTCTTTGGTGTGGAAGTATTTCAACAGAAATGCAGACAACATTTGTCAAGCCGTGTGTTCCCTTTGTCAAGCTGTAATAAGTAGGGGTAAGGACGTTAACCACCTCGGAACATCCTCCCTTATACGTCACCTGCAGCGCATTCATAATAAGTCAGTGACAAGTTCAAAAACTTTGGCCGACAGCGGAAGCAGTCCACTGACCAGTAAATCCCTTCCTCTTGTAACCAAGCTCACGCAAACCACCCCACCAACTCCCTCAGTGTCAATTTCCTCCTTCCCCAGGAATGCCAATAGTCCTGCAGGCCATGTCACTGGCAATTCTGATGATTCCTCTCCTGCCTGGGATTCCTCCGATGCATCCTTGCGTGTAACGCCTACTGCTGCTGGCGCTGCTGTTGTTGCTGCTGGGAGTCGATGGTCATCCCAGAGGGGAAGTCGTAAGCCCACTTGTACTACTTCCAGTAAGCAATTGACTGTTCAACAGTCCTTTGCGAGGAAGTTGAAATATCACAGCAGTCATCCTGCTGCAAAGCGGATAACTGAGGCCTTGACAACTATGTTGGTGTTAGACGTGCGTCCAGTATCCGCCGTTAGTTCACAGGGAACTAGACAATTTATTGAGGCAGTGTGCCCCCGTAACCAAATACCATCTAGGTTCCACTTCTCTAGGCAGGCGATACCGAGAATGTACACGGACGTCAGAAAAAGACTCACCAGTGTCCTAAAAAATGCAGCTGTACCCAATGTCCACTTAACCACGGACATGTGGACAAGTGGAGCAGGGCAGGGTCAGGACTATATGACTGTGACAGCCCACTGGGTAGATGTATGGACTCCCGCCGCAAGAACAGCAGCGGCGGCACCAGTAGCAGCATCTCGCAAACGCCAACTCTTTCCTAGGCAGGCTACGCTTTGTATCACCGCTTTCCAGAATACGCACACAGCTGAAAACCTCTTACGGCAACTGAGGTAGATCATCGCGGAATGGCTTACCCCAATTGGACTCTCCTGTGGATTTGTGGCATCGGACAACGCCAGCAATATTGTGTGTGCATTAAATCTGGGCAAATTCCAGCACGTCCCATGTTTTGCACATACCTTGAATTTGGTGGTGCAGAATTTTTTAAAAAACGACAGGGGCGTGCAAGAGATGCTGTCGGTGGCCAGAAGAATTGCGGGACACTTTCGGCGTACAGGCACCACGTACAGAAGACTGGAGCACCACCAAAAACTACTGAACCTGCCCTGCCATCATCTGAAGCAAGAAGTGGTAACGAGGTGGAATTCAACCCTCTATATGCTTCAGAGGTTGGAGGAGCAGCAAAAGGCCATTCAAGCCTATACAATTGAGCACGATATAGGAGGTGGAATGCACCTGTCTCAAGCGCAGTGGAGAATGATTTCAACGTTGTGCAAGGTTCTGATGCCCTTTGAACTTGCCACACGTGAAGTCAGTTCAGACACTGCCAGCCTGAGTCAGGTCATTCCCCTCATCAGGCTTTTGCAGAAGAAGCTGGAGACATTGAAGGAGGAGCTAACACGGAGCGATTCCGCTAGGCATGTGGGACTTGTGGATGGAGCCCTTAATTCGCTTAACAAGGATTCACGGGTGGTCAATCTGTTGAAATCAGAGCACTACATTTTGGCCACCATGCTCGATCCTAGATTTAAAGCCTACCTTGGATCTCTCTTTCCGGCAGACACAAGTCTGCTGGGGTTGAAAGACCTGCTGGTGAGAAAATTGTCAAGTCAAGCGGAACGCGACCTGTCAACATCTCCTCCTTCACATTCTCCCGCAACTGGGGGTGCGAGGAAAAGGCTCAGAATTCCGAGCCCACCCGCTGGCGGTGATGCAGGGCAGTCTGGAGCGACTGCTGATGCTGACATCTGGTCCGGACTGAAGGACCTGACAACGATTACGGACATGTCGTCTACTGTCACTGCATATGATTCTCTCAACATTGAAAGAATGGTGGAGGATTATATGAGTGACCGCATCCAAGTAGGCACGTCACACAGTCCGTACTTATACTGGCTGGAAAAAGAGGCAATTTGGAGGCCCTTGCACAAACTGGCTTTATTCTACCTAAGTTGCCCTCCCACAAGTGTGTACTCCGAAAGAGTGTTTAGTGCCGCCGCTCACCTTGTCAGCAATCGGCGTACGAGGTTACATCCAGAAAATGTGGAGAAGATGATGTTCATTAAAATGAATTATAATCAATTCCTCCGCGGAGACATTGACCAGCAGCAATTGCCTCCACAAAGTACACAGGGAGCTGAGATGGTGGATTCCAGTGGGGACGAATTGATAATCTGTGAGGAGGGGGATGTACACGGTGATATATCGGAGGATGATGATGAGGTGGACATCTTGCCTCTGTAGAGCCAGTTTGTGCAAGGAGAGATTAATTGCTTCTTTTTTGGGGGGGGTCCAAACCAACCCGTCATATCAGTCACAGTCGTGTGGCAGACCCTGTCACTGAAATGATGGGTTGGTTAAAGTGTGCATGTCCTGTTTATACAACATAAGGGTGGGTGGGAGGGCCCAAGGTCAATTCCATCTTGCACCTCTTTTTTCTTTTATTTTTCTTTGCGTCATGTGCTGTTTGGGGAGGGTTTTTTGGAAGGGCCATCCTGCGTGACACTGCAGTGACACTCCTAGATGGGCCCGGTGTTTGTGTCGGCCACTAGGGTCGCTTATCTTACTCACACAGTCAGCTACCTCATTGCGCCTCTTTTTTTCTTTGCGTCATGTGCTGTTTGGGGAGGGTTTTTTGGAAGGGCCATCCTGCGGACACTGCAGTGCCACTCCTAGATGGGCCCGGTGTTTGTGTCGGCCACTAGGGTCGCTTATCTTACTCACACAGTCAGCTACCTCATTGCGCCTCTTTTTTTCTTTGCGTCATGTGCTGTTTGGGGAGGGTTTTTTGGAAGGGACATCCTGCGTGACACTGCAGTGCCACTCCTAGATGGGCCCGGTGTTTGTGTCGGCCACTAGGGTCGCTTATCTTACTCACACAGTCAGCTACCTCATTGCGCCTCTTTTTTTCTTTGCGTCATGTGCTGTTTGGGGAGGGTTTTTTGGAAGGGACATCCTGCGTGACACTGCAGTGCCACTCCTAGATGGGCCCGGTGTTTGTGTCGGCCACTAGGGTCGCTTATCTTACTCACACAGTCAGCTACCTCATTGCGCCTCTTTTTTTCTTTGCGTCATATGCTGTTTGGGGAGGGTTTTTTGGAAGGGCCATCCTGCGTGACACTGCAGTGCCACTCCTAGATGGGCCCGGTGTTTGTGTCGGCCACTAGGGTCGCTTATCTTACTCACACAGTCAGCTACCTCATTGCGCCTCTTTTTTTCTTTGCGTCATGTGCTGTTTGGGGAGGGTTTTTTGGAAGGGCCATCCTGCGTGACACTGCAGTGCCACTCCTAGATGGGCCCGGTGTTTGTGTCGGCCACTAGGGTCGCTTATCTTACTCACACAGTCAGCTACCTCATTGCGCCTCTTTTTTTCTTTGCGTCATGTGCTGTTTGGGGAGGGTTTTTTGGAAGGGCCATCCTGCGTGACACTGCAGTGCCACTCCTAGATGGGCCCGGTGTTTGTGTCGGCCACTAGGGTCGCTTATCTTACTCACACAGTCAGCTACCTCATTGCGCCTCTTTTTTTCTTTGCGTCATGTGCTGTTTGGGGAGGGTTTTTTGGAAGGGACATCCTGCGTGACACTGCAGTGCCACTCCTAGATGGGCACGGTGTTTGTGTCGGCCACTAGGGTCGCTTATCTTACTCACACAGTCAGCTAACTCATTGCGCCTCTTTTTTTCTTTGTGTCATGTGCTGTTTGGGGAGGGTTTTTTGGAAGGGACATCCTGCGTGACACTGCAGTGCCACTCCTAGATGTGCCCGGTGTTTGTGTCGGCCACTAGGGTCGCTTATCTTACTCACACAGTCAGCTACCTCATTGCGCCTCTTTTTTTCTTTGCGTCATGTGCTGTTTGGGGAGGGTTTTTTGGAAGGGCCATCCTGCGTGACACTGCAGTGCCACTCCTTTATGGGCCCGGTGTTTGTGTCGGCCACTAGGGTCGCTTATCTTACTCACACAGTCAGCTACCTCATTGCGCCTCTTTTTTTCTTTGCGTCATGTGCTGTTTGGGGAGGGTTTTTTGGAAGGGCCATCCTGCGTGACACTGCAGTGCCACTCCTAGATGGGCCCGGTGTTTGTGTCGGCCACTAGGGTCGCTTATCTTACTCACACAGTCAGCTACCTCATTGCGCCTCTTTTTTTCTTTGCGTCATGTGCTGTTTGGGGAGGGTTTTTTGGAAGGGACATCCTGCGTGACACTGCAGTGCCACTCCTAGATGGGCCCGGTGTTTGTGTCGGCCACTAGGGTCGCTTATCTTACTCACACAGCGACCTCGGTGCATATTTTAGGACTAAAAATAATATTGTGAGGTGTGAGGTATTCAGAATAGACTGAAAATGAGTGTAAATTATGGTTTTTGAGGTTAATAATACTTTGGGATCAAAATGACCCCCAAATTCTATGATTTAAGCAGTTTTTTAGGGTTTTTTGAAAAAAACACCCGAATCCAAAACACACCCGAATCCGACAAAAAAAATTCGGTGAGGTTTTGCCAAAACGCGGTCGAACCCAAAACACGGCCGCGGAACCGAACCCAAAACCAAAACACAAAACCCAAAAAATTTCCGGCGCTCGTCTCTACTAATTAACACTCCTTTGTGCATGTGTGGATATCCTCTAATGGTGGTGTTTGGCAAACTTTGGTATAAGGGGCAGATTTATCAAAGCTTGTAAAAATGAAAAGTGGTAGTGTTGCCCATAGCAACTAATCAGATTCTAGTTCTCATTTCCATATTTTATTCTAGAAAATGATACATAGAATCTGAGTGGTTACTTTGGGTAATTTTAGACTCTTTACCCCTAAATCTGAGTAAGGAGGAATATTGAGGCCCTATACTGTAAATCTGATATTTGACAGCACCGATGTAGTAAATTGTAGGGATTGTACACTATGAAAATAATGGTGATAGATAGTCTAGAACTGGCCGAAGAAAGCAGACAGTACTAATGAGTTTAGTAGAGTCCATGAATTATGTTTGCTGTTTGGTGAATAGTAAACTTTACAGTTTAGTATTTTTTTCAAAAGCTATAGAAAATCCAAGAAAGCAGTCTTTACAAAGTACTACCCAAAAGGGAATGTAGTTATGTGACCGGCGGTCAGGAAACCGCCGGTCACAACACCTACCCCTACATCCAGCCCCCTGAGAATTACAACACCCATAGGGAATAGAACCTGTGGCGACCGCAGGGGGCCTGTTGCGCTCGCCCTCGCCGGCTTTCCACTGCCAGGATACCAGCGTAGGTATGCTGTCGGGCATTCTCCTGACCAGGCCCGCCATCAGGGGGGTGCTGCAGGCACAGATGTCCCGGAACCGACCCTCTAACAGAGAGGAGAGGGCCCGGGCCGCTCATGCCGCTGTCCGCCCACCACGATGCTCCACCCACTTATTGAGTTCTGGCACTGTCAAAGGAGGGGGAGAGGACGCTGCAAGCTTCTATTGTAAACGTCCCTCTGAAAATGGCCGCCGCCTGCCTCAGAGGAGACATTGTGGGGAAGGGGCGTGGCCACAGAATAGCACCAGTTCACATTACACTGCACAATAGTGTCCATTATATATTTTTAAAACACATAATGCCCCGAGTAGTTCAATATATACACATACTGCCCCCAGTAGTGCCAGATACACAAAGCCCATCAACAGTGCCAGTTACACAATGCCCTCAGCAGTGCCAGTTACACAGTGCCCCAATAGTGCCAGTTGCACATTGCCCCCAGTAGTGCCAGTTGCACAATGCCCCCCAGTAGTTCTAGATACAGTACTGCCAGATACAGAGAGCCCCCAGTACTGCCAGATACATAGTGCCCCCAGTAATGCAAGTTACGCAATGCCCCCAGTAATGCAAGTTACGCAATGCTCCCAGTAGTGCCAGTTACACAATGCCCCCAGTAGTGCCAGATACACAATGCCCCTAGTATAGTGCTCACCTCCGCTGCTGCTGCCGATTCTCGTGTCTGAAGGGAGGGGAGGAGAGTGCAGCGCGTGTCTTTCCTGTCCCTCACTATGTCAGTCAGTCACATTTCCTGCAGACATTTGATATATGGCGCCGACTTATGTGCCAATCAAAGCTTGCGGGGCAGCAGCCAATCATAAGTCACCATTGCAGTCTGCGAGCTCTGATTGGCTGATGTCTGAGCTACATTTTAAATGGCAAAAAAAGTGTAAGCTACTGTATGCACACAGTAGAGATGTGCGCTGTGGTCCCCTCCCTTCAGACACGTGTCAGCAGCAGCAGGGTAGGCCACAGACATCCCGAAATGCCATTCCTGATGATGACATTTTAGAAAAGACCTTCAGGAACGGCATTCTGGGGTTTTCAGGCCCAAAAATAGCCCTAGATAAAAACAAAACAAAGAGAGAGCGGAAAAGAGAAGGAGAGAGAGGGGGAGGAAGGGATTGGAAATAGAGAGAGAGAAGTGGGGGAGGGATAGGAAATAGATTGAGAGAGTGAGAGTAGGGGAAAGGGATAGGGAAGAGAGAGGGTGAGGGATAGGTAATAGAGAGATAGAGGGGGAGGGATAGGGAAGAGAGAGAGAGAGGGGGGAAATGGAATAAAGAGAGGGGGGAGGGATAGGGAATAGATAGAGAGAGAGGGGAGGGATAGGGAATAGAGAAAGAGGAGGGGAGGGATAGGGAATAGAGAGAGAGGGGAGGGATAGGGAATAGATAGAGAGAGAGGGGAGGGATAGGGAATAGAGAGAGAGAGGAGTGGAGGGATAGGGAATAGAGAGCGAGGGGGTTGGGATGGTGAATAGCGAGAGAAAGCGACAATAAGAGGGAGGGATAGGAAATAGAGAGAGAGCAAGAGGAGATTAACAACCCGCGGAGCCGCATGTCACTCGTCGGCGGCGGCATACCACTTAGCAATAAAGTAAACAATGGTGCTCAGGAAGGGTCAAAATGAGCGATGTTGTTTAGTGTGTACACATTGTAGTAGTTTCACATTGGCCATCTTGGATTAAAAATTAGGCTGCCTCTGTCCTGGGATCTGAAGGAGTGCGAGGCATGAGCAGCGCTGTCTGGGACCCACAGAACTGGTCAGTTTTGTGTGTTTTTGCCCCACAGACACCAAATTCGACTTGTGCACTGTGGACTTTTTGTACTGTGTTTTTTTATGGGTATTTTTAATAGAAATTCAGAGAATTGGTCACACATGTTTGCAAACGCATGTTTAGCTGCTGAGCCACTTCACAGCTTCTCTGATATCAGCAGTCCTACTTTAGTAATAGCCTTTATCATGAGGCCCTACTGTAGACAAATCACATGGCCCTATGTGGGCACTGCTATTATGTAGTGTTAGGACTGCTGATATCAGGGAAGCAGTGAAGTGTCTCAGCAGCTAAACATGCGTTTTCAAACATGTGTGACCAATTCTCTGAATTTCTATTACCAGATAGGTTCAGGTATGGTTACAGGTAATTTTTTGTGTGCTGGGGGGGATACCGGTGGGTGGGGAGGGGAAGCACCACCCCCCTCTCTGTCTGATGTTTGTCTGTGACCCCCAACCCCCTTTCTAGCACCTGATATAATCTCCAGGAATGATCGAGCAACTGCCATTGTTTGTCTGATAATCAGAAGTTGTATGGCATGTTAGTTTTACTGTCGTATTAGCATAAGTGGTAGTACTCTAAAGCACCACCTTTTTTGATGATTACATATTTTGTTGGTGTGAACATTTTATGCAGTGGTGCAAGTAGAAAAATGTCCTAGTAGTACTGTGCGTGTGCGCCAAAAAATGGGCGTGGTCACATGCCACATGGGGGGTGATTCACATATCAGGGTCAGATACACATATGACACCAATAGTGGAGTGCCAGATACACATATGTCCCCAATAGTGTCAGATACACATATGCCCCCAATAGTGCATTGTCAGATACACATATGCCCCCAATAGTTCCAGATACACATATGTCTCCAGTAGTGCAGTGCCAGATACACATATGTCCCCACAGTGACAGATACACATATGCCCCCCAATAGTGCCAGTTACACATATGCCCCCAGCAGTGCAACTCACTGCTGCTGCTGCCTGGGGCTGCCTCTGCTGTCACTGTGTCCGAGGAGAGGAGAGCGCAGCGTGTAACTCAAATCAGGCACCGGTTTGTGAGCCAATCAGTGCTCACGGTCTGGCAGCGGTGGCTCCTGATTGGCTCATGAACCGGCGCCTGACTGTGATACAAGCTGCCACTGCCACCGGAAGGAGACCGGACTGAGGGCAGGAGAGGCGCATGCTGTGCTCTCCTCCCCTCGGACACAGTGGCTACAAGGTGGTTAGCCCAGCGGTTCTGCGTACCGTCTGCAAATTTCTTACCGATACGCAGTACTGCCCCGTACCGCCATACTTGCAGCACTGATGTTGTGCAAGATTCATAAATCCAAAATGGGCCAACTAGGAAAGGGTTAATGCAGAGGGGCATTCATTGGTTAATGTGCAAAGATTTTTTTACCTCTGACTTAATTTCATACCGGGTGTGTGGACATCTAAATATGGCATGCATTCTTTTAGGATAGGTGCAGGTGTGTGCAGGTGACTCCACTAAATTGCTAAGTATATCTGCCTAGCTGAAATAGTAGAGCCACTGGGGATTTTAATAATTTTAAGTGTATTTTTTTATTTCAGAAATATTAGTTATTAGTATATATAAGTATAAATAATATGATTATTATAACCACAATTTGAATTAACATTTTCAATATATCTGTTTTTTGCATTGACTGTAAAAGAAGCATGTTTCAGATCTCCTTTTCTCATTGCATTTAACAGCATGAAAGCTTAGCTTACCCGTGATGAAAATTACAGGTTATGCTTAGCAATGTAATAGCAATTGCTCTACACAATTAGATCATTGGTATTCAACTGTACTTTTGCTTAACTTCCAAAAATGAGTAATAAAAAGAGTAGGTGGCAGGAAAGTTGTTTAATCCTTGTAGAGTAAAGCTTTCCCACTCTTTGGCATTTCATTAGCTAATATTAAACCATATGCTAAAAGAAAAAAACTAAAGTCACAATAAATTCTAGAAGCAAATCTTTGTTAAGGAGTTATATGACATTTAGCTTCCACCGTTTTATAAGTAATTATTTTATGGTAAGAGTAACAATGTTGTTTATGAAAGTTGCTGTTTAATTTGGTGTTGTGCATTCTCATTGGTAACATTTTGTGCGGCAATACACTAAGATAATTTTGAATATGTCCTTACTTGTTTAAAAATGTACTGCTTTTTCCACTAAATAATAATGATTCTCTTGCATACTGTATGTTTTTAAGTGATGTCATAAGCATTGTGGCATAAAATTAAACCCTACCAGTACCAAGACATGAAGACCAGGCCAAGATGATTGTTGTTGCTTCAGCTACTATACCAAACCCTGAACCCTTGGGGTGGGGGGGGGGGGGGGGGCACATGATCTCTTCTACCTCTTCCCACTGGAGAGTGGGCTGCTGGCAGGGCCACAACTAGGGGAGGGGGCAGGATTTGAGGGGGCACAGAGCTCCTTGCCATGATGTCTGATGTGTGCTGCTCTCCGTCCCGCAGTCTAGGCACTCCAACACGCAGCTGCGGCCCTGGCAGCTATAGACAGACCAGGGAGCCTGACACCTGTAAACAAGGGACACCACAGCCAGCTACTACCAACCCACAGGAATAATGGGTGAGTATAGCGCTGGGAGGCGTATCCCCCCTTATCCCCACTGGTCACTGTGACAATTAATAGAAGCGCTGTGCCTCAACACAGACAGCACATGCAAACACATAATTACTGTGCTAATCAATAGTGACATTTCACCTTATGTGGACTTGGACATTATACGTGAACTGTGGCTATGTCTCCCTTTTAGCAGCTGCTGTTATACTCTGTGCTGCTGTCGCTGTGTTCCAAGGGGGCCAAATTACTGCCTTGCCCCGGGTGACAAAACCCCTAGTTTTGACCCTGCTGGTGGGAGGCTCGGGGGTTGCTGGGAAATGTAGTTCTCCCAGCTGCTGTCGCCAGGTAGGATGACTGACACACACACACACACACACACACACACTGGCGGATCCAGGGGGGGGGGCACTCGGGCCCGTGCCCCCCTGTCATTTCTGGCCTCCGTTCCCTGTTCTCCCCCTGCGCTCCCCCGGCGCCGCACAGGGAGATGACGGGCGCCCACTGAGATTGTGTTACCAGCGTGCGCTCGTCTCCCTGCACAGCGGTAGCCGGAGGCAGGAGCTCAGTACTGAGCTCCGGCTTCCGGTGCTGTCACTGTGCGCCGTGCGCTATGGGAGAGACGTCAGTCATGACGTCTCTCTCATAGTGCTGAGGAGCGGACGCCCAGGGAGGAGGAGGACTGCAGCGACGCGGGAACGGGGCTCGGTAAGTATGTTTTTTTCTTCCTTAATGCAGCGGGGGCATCTCCTGGGGCAAACTACGGGGGACATTACTACTGGGGGGCATCACAAGGGGCATTACTACTGGGGGGGCAAACTACTGGGGGCATTATAACTGGGGGGCAAACTACTGGGGGCATCACTACTGAGGGGTCATCTATTGGGGGCAGCTACTCGGGGACATTTTTACTGGGGGGCATCTACTGGGGGCATTACTACAGGGGGGTCATCTATTGGGGCAAACTCGTAGGGGGCATTATTACTGGGGGGTCATCTATTGGGGGCAGCTACTGGGGCATTATTACTGGGGGGCATCTACTGGGGGCATTACTACTGGGGGGTCATCTATTGGGGGCAGCTACTGGGGGACATTTTTACTGGGGGGCATCTACTGGGGGCATTATTACTGGGGGGCATCTACTGGGGGCATTACTACTGGGAGGTCATCAATTGGGGGCAAACTTATAAGGGGCATTACTACTGGGGGCAAACTACTGGAGGACATTATTACTGGGGGGTATCTACTGGGGCCAAACTGCTGGAGGACATTATTACTGGGTGGCATCTACTGGGGGCAAACTACTGGGGGACTATTACTGGGGGCCAACTACAAAGGTGCCAACTACTGGCGGCGTAACTACAGGGGCATTACTACTGGCGGCTTAACTACAGGGGCATTACTACTTGGGGGCTAAACTACAGGGGGGCCAAACTACTGGGGGCTTAACTACAGGGGCCAAACTACTGGGGGAAAACTACAGGGGCCAAACTACTGGGGGCATTACTACTGAAGGCTAAGCTACAAGGGGGCATAACTACAGGGACTAAACTACAATGGGGCAAACTACAGGGGGGCATTACTACTGGTGGCTAAACTACTGGGGGCATTACCACTGGGAGGCTAAACTAAAGGGGGCAGGGGTAAACTACTGGGGTCATGACTGCAGGGGAATTACCACTGGGGGCATAATGACTGGGGGCATTACTACAGGCAACATTACTACTGGGGGCAATACGGGCATTGCAAAAGGGGCACCACTACTTTGGGGTCTATATAAGGGGCACTACCAGTACAGTGGACATTGCATAATGAGCGCTACAACTGCGGGCATTGTATACGAAGCGCCACCTCACATGCACCGAAGCCGCACGCAAATGTACTTGCCCCTTCCATGGTGCCCCCCCTATCATTTTCTTCTGGATCCGCCCCTACACACACACACACACACACACACACACACACACACACACACACACACACACACACACACACACACTCAAACAAACAAACAAACAAACTCACAGGCACTAACACACACTTTAACACTCACTGCTTCTGCAGGAGTCCAGATCCCAACACTGGACGAGAAGGTGCTGCTTCGGAAGGTGAGTAATTTCAGACTAAGGGGTTATTCAGGTTTGTTAGCAGACCAAAAAAGTTCACTAATGGGCAAAACCATGTTGCACTGCAGATGGGGTAGATGTAACATGTGCAGAGAGATTAGATTTAGGTGGTGTGTGTTGAAACTGAAATCTAAATTGCAGTGTAAAATAAAGCAGCCAGTATTTACCATACACAGAAACAGTATAACCTACCCAAATCTAACTCTCTCTGCACGTTACATCTGCCCCACCTGCAGTGTAACATGATTTTGCCCAGTTGCTTTCTTTTTTTCGGTTTGCTTAAAAACCTGAATATGGGCCATTATACACCAATGCAGAAAGTGTTTAGAGAGTCACAAGTGCACAGAGGTACAGTAGGCAGCCACAATCAGAAAAAACCTAGGAAGGTTCCCTCACCCTTCACCAAATAACAATGGGCCTAATTCAGACCTGATCGTAGATGGGCTAAATTTAGCACATCTACTGTACGATCAGCTTCCCTGACATGCGGGGGGATGCCCAGCACAAGGCTAGTCCGCCCCGCATGTCAATCCCTGCTCTGTCACACAAGTACAAAAGCATTGCATAGCGGCGTTGCTTTTGTACTTGAAGAGTAGCTCCCCACCAGCGCACTGGCAGGGAGCTACCCGTCGCTGTGACGTCACGCAGCCGCCTCCACCCACCTCCCGCACGATCCGGTCACGCCTGCGTTGCCCAGACCGTGCCCCTAAAATGGCAGCCAAACACTGCGGCTTGTCCCCTCCCGCCCAGCGAACGCCTCTGCCTGTCAATCAGGCAGAGGCGATCGCAGGGCTGAGACAGCCGTCGGCTGTCTGGCATGCGCTGATGCATGCGCAGTTCAGACCTGATCGCTACTGTGCGAAAACGCACAGCAGAGATCAGGTCTGAATTAGCCCCAATGTGCAATGAAAAAATGGTTTCCACTTAACCAGTGCCAGCTCATAAGTCAGAGGTCTATTCATGAAGCAGTGAAAAGTGTGGAGAACTGAGCCAGTGGAGATGTTGCCAATGGCAACCAATCAGCATTAAAGTAACATTTATAATTTCCTTACTATAAAATTATACAGAGCAGCTGATTGGTTGCCATGGGCACCTTCTCCACTGGCTCACTTCTCCACACTTTTAACTACTTCATGAATCGACCCCTTAATCTGTTCCCAAATGGATGAATACTATAGGTGCAATGGGTTATCACAGTCTCCTGTTTAGATCATTATTATGAACCCAGAACAAAAGGAGAAATGATATACAGTGAAGTACTATTTAATATAAATTCAATAATTCATGTACATATACACAATAAAACATGAATTCCCACACAAATGATGGGCATCCAAAAGCGGCAGTTAATATCACAATTACCGGCTATTACTAAAGAACTGTCATCCAGCAGTTCTTTGCTCATATAAACAGTCACAGTCTCTGGCTCTGTACTGGTCTGCATGCAGTAGATGTTAGCCAGGTCTTGCAACCATCTCACCACAAGCTCTCCATCACCACGGCCAACGCGTTACTACCCCGAGCTGGGGTCTTTCTCAAGATCCAGATGTGTGGTTAAAGGGGGTCATTTCGAGTTGATCGTAGCTGTGCTAGATTTAGCACAGCTACGATCGTAAACTCAGACATGCGGGGGGACGCCCAGCACACAGCCGCCGCTGGCCGCCCCCCCCAACGGTCCGGCCACGCCTGCGTTGGCCGGACCGCCCCCCCCCCTAAATGGCAGCTTAACGCCGCCGTTCAGCCCCCTCCCGCCTAGCGACCACCTCTGTCTCAGAGGCGATCACTACGTAACAAAAGCTGCCATGCGCCAGCGCACTGCGGCGCCGGCGTATGTGCAGTTCCGACCCGATCACCGCGCTGCAACAAATTGCACAAATTGCAGCGAGCGACCGGGTCGGAATGACCCCCATAGTTCCTAAAGAATCCCTATATATACCGCCACTCACTGCTTTAATCAGTGCCAAACGCAGGTGACTTCTATACAGTGATCTACTACAAGTCCCAAGATTCACTGCATTCAGCATACCTCCCAACTGTCCCGATTTTCGTGGGACATTCCCATTTTTTTGAGACTGTCCGCTGTCCCACCCGCAGGCCGCAGTGTCCCGCGGATGGTGGGGGGGCAGTTGGGAGGCTTCTGTACTTACTGCCCTAGTAAGTACAGTAGAGCAGCGTGAATAGACATTTATTCACAAAACAGAAGGAATGGGGGCATGGCCAGCAGCTCACCGAGCTGACAATGCTAAATTCCTTTGTCGTATAAACAACCCTTTATGAAGCTAAGAACACTGTACGCTGTTTACTTAAGAAGTACCGTAATGGTACGCTAGTTGCGTAGCGATCGCTCAGCCGTAGGCGAGACGCTCAAGCGTCACGTTCGCTCACGGCCCAGTGATCACAGGACACGTTATTGGTTATGTCTAGGGGAATGATTCGCTGTAGCGTAGCATACGCTCGAGACCACGAGGAGGTCACCAGCGATGCAGACGCTTACAACACTATACCTTTATGTTAAAACCTTATACCAATGAAATACACTGAATACCTTAATGTGAGTACAGGGTGTAAGTGCAACCTTGTGTAACCTGACTAACTACAAAGCTGCTTGAGCGTCACCGACGCTCAAGTGAACACTTAACACTATAGAAAATACACAGATACTGGTTTAGGTTCCAAGGCCTATTAACTGTATTATGTCTAATATACTTGTAAAAGGGGATAACAGTACATATGATACACTACAATATAACAGAGACTTCCTAACCACAGATCTAAACAATAAATACAAAAAGACAATACTATACTAACCTGAATGCTATACAATACAATGCTATAATACTATGAGAGATATAAGAGTAAAGAAGAGAGAGAGAGATGGAGAGAGAGAGAGAGGAATTGGCTCACAGAAAGACAATGATTACGGAGAGAAACTTACGCACAAAGGGTATGATCGCCTGCGCCTCGATATCCAGCTCCCGGCTATCAGCAGATAACCGTTGATGAGAGAGTGAGAGCTGGATGTGGTCGGCCTGCCTATTTATGCCCCACACACAATGCAATCTCCTGGTCCTACAATCCCATTGTCCATTGGCCGAAGGAATTCGGCCCTGTATCATAACAAAAGGTCATAGGGTGATTCATACAGGTGGGCTGTGACGATTTCCAACAGCTCAGGTGGGTGGGAAACTGGGTTTCCCGCCGCATACCTGAGTATGTGTAATTAATAGAAATGGACATAAACTTCTTATGTCCATAACTATTCGCACGAGCGATTAATACGCTCCAAACCAACACCGGAATATTGCTAATTAAATACTCTTCCGATGGGTACCAAACACTGCTGTATGATTCCTGTTAGACCCTTTGTACGATATAAAGAGGGATTCCTCAGCTCTGGGACATTGTATTTTAACCAAACTTTCAGAATCTATCAAAGGGACCATGATCTATAAACTACATTAATTGTGAACATTTGTAACGAATGAGTCGCACGCTACGACTACATAAACTCTACCGTAAATACGCATACCGCGCCTGCGAGTGCACGTTATTGCGGGTATGCGAATCCACGGGAGAGCGCATGCACGCGCAGCGCGGACCAGTGTGCGGTGCAAATATGGCAACGTGCATTGAGACATTTTTCTGACTTTGACAGTCCACCCTTTGGCAGTCAATAATAACTGCCACAAAACATTTAAGGAGAAAAATGTAAGTCAGGGGTTAATTGATTTCCATGGTTGGGTAGGGGAGGAGAGAGGAGAAGGTGTGAAGAGGGTATGACCTAGTGAGATAGCAGAAGCATGTGTGTATGAATCCATGTTTGGGGGGTCATGTATCATCGTGCCGTACGTGTTGTAAATCAAGCTTCGAGGTATTGCGAAGTATACATTTGAATTCCTTCTTATCCTGTGGTACAGGTCTGTGGATGGGCTGTCAAACTCTACCGAGCTCATTTCGGCTGTGGTTGTAACAAAATGGGGATGCACATTTTAGTTGATGATACATGAATGGGGGAGGTATGTGGTTGCTGATATCTGTGCCTGTATTCCCTATCGTCTATGTGTGTCGTTACCTGAGGGTTGTAGAGATGAAGATAAAGAACACTTACGAAAAATGCAATGATATTCTATGTCAGGGAAATGTACATCTGTCGTCGAAGTTGTTTTCGGTATCTGTTGAGAGTCGTCTTCTTTGCGCTGTATTGCTCCTTAGGCATGAGCAAATAGCTTTGTCTGAGCCATCAGATTTACAAAAATGTTGGGCTAGCGTGAGTTTAAAGATACTAGGGAAACTGGGGATCCATGGCAAAGTTCATCAAGTGTCCATATTTAAAGTTGTCAAATCTTCTTCTTTGGTCAATCCGTTGTCTGTATACATCTCGTCTCGTCAGCTTCCTCGTCCAAGGGGGTCTTTGTATCTTGGAGAAAAGCAGAAAAACAGGTGAAAGAAACGGACCGTATAATCGCATTTTCATCACATTCTGGTTTCTATCATTGGGTCATAAATTAAATCCAGGTTAATTACAGTTTCCTCACTCCTCAAGCTCATCACTTTTGTACTTTGTTTGCACCTCATTAAAGCCTGCCCGCATCTAAATATCAATCCAATCGATATAACGACACCCAAGATACATAGTAGAAACTTTCCAACATCCTTTATGACTCCTTGAGCCCAGTCTCCTAAACCGGAGAACCAATTTCGCGGGTTCAACCATGACACCCAACCAGTCAGCTCATTACCTACAGCAGCAAGGGTGAGATTGTGTTTTCGACGAAATTTCCACTTCAATTGGAGAATATCGTCCATCTTTTGGTCTATGACCTCTACCGGATCCTCGGTGCTATTTGTGATATACGTGCAACACTTTATGCCGTACTGTGTTGTAATGTAACACAATATCCGCCTGTTACTGCTGTAAGATAATTAAGAACCATCCTATGCTGAACTAGTTCTGTTTTATAAGCTTGAAGTTCTCTTCCAGTGTATCTAAACGTGTCATCATACATTTCAGTGATATTATCTAACAAATTGGCGAGTGCGGAAATGTATCTATAATTCATCACTCCCCGAGCGGTACGAGTGAAATCTAACGCTACCAGAACCTGAATCCCGGTGGATTCATGGATAAGATCAGAGGCCGGATGCTCTAACCTTTCTGACAGTTGTCTTTTAACTCGGTGCTCGTAATGAGTGTGAGTATAAGGAGCTTGGGCACCACGGTGTATGTCCTTCATTTTGTCATGTGTAACAGTCATCACTTCAGGCAATACTTTTCCAATATAACACAATCCTTCAGAGTTTGGGGCAAGCCATTTGTACGCCTTTCTCCCGCATATGAAATATGCATCATCGGGGAGAACATAAGGGACGGAGAAGGACATGACCATGTTACAAACCTTCCAGGTGAAATCTCCTGACCCTAATTCTTCCAACTGCTTAATGCACGTATCGGTTTGTACGATATGTGCACAGTATCCTGGTGATACCTCTCCAACTCTAGTAATCCTATTTCCTAAGGTATATCGATACCGGAAAGATTTTCCTCTACTGGCTATGTGGCGTACGAGCTCTGTATCTGTAGGCATTCTATCTGCTCTGTGTGAAAAGGTCATGGTAAGGTTGCTCCATGACACTTCCCAATTTCCCGGTTTTCTGGGATTGGAGATGTTAAAACATAAGAGGGACCTATCCACATGGTATTGGTGGAGCTTCAAACTAGGAGGGCTGGAGATATTAAACCTCCGGTCCACCGGTCTCCCACCACTTAGCTCAAGTACCTCCCCTAACGTTAAAGGAAATGGTACTAGCCCTGATTTGCTGTGACCCTGAGGTACTTGAGAGCATACCCAACAATCTGTTTGGTTTAACACGTTACCCACTAAGGAGTGATAGTCACTCAATGGATGCCGGTCTATATGGATATTAAAACTAGATTGGCATTTCTTTATGCATCCATCTTCAACCAGATTATCACAGAGCCTACAGATACAATTTTTTCTTTTTTTGAACTAACATTCCTTCACAGTTGTTTACAAATAACATGGTTGTTAGATCGTGCCCGGTACTCGCCTTTGCTTGGTGATTGGGTTGCTATTGGAAATTTACACCTCCGTCTCAGTCATCAGGACCTTTCTGGATCCTTTCTCGACCTCACTGGTACTCTCACCGAAACAGACTGCTCTGGTCAACATCATGGTTAACGGGAAAATCCATGTCACAGTCTCTTGGGGCAAGTCCATCTTACAGGAGGAGAAAAGAAGAAATTTGTAAAGGGGGTATAAGAAAATCAGTTTGAGGGGGAGAGAACTCGTTACGATAATAAGTTCTCTCGTTTTGTTGTTCTTTTTGTTCTGCTGTCCTCTCAAAAGGTGTTGTCTCTCAGTCTTCAAAAACGATCATTCTGGTGATGCAATATTCCTTCCTAACCGACGATCTTTCTGTAAGGAGCAAAAATCTGGCATTACCATTGGTCCAACTGAGGGGTGACATACCATCTTTAAATCATGGAAACATGAGTGAGAAGAGAGAGAAAATAAAAACAAAAGAGATAGAGAACAATTCATGTGCATATATACATTACATAACTCGACAATAACCATCAATAAGAGAAGAGAAACAAAGCATTTTTAAACATTGTCAACATTAAGAAAACATTGTCAGACTATTTGGCTGTCGTATCTACGTGTCTAATGGTTTCCTTGAGCAGTCCCTCCCCACCAGCACTTGCATTATTCCACTGTCTGTATCTGGCCAGAATACATTGTGGTGGATAGGTCATGCTGGGGTTTGGTAGACTTCTGCAAGGACCAAGTGGATATGCAATGTTTGAATTCTTACCAATAATCGTCAGAGATGGGGATAGAGAGAGGGAGAGAAAAACATTTTTCACAAATACATTTACAACGTTTCACCTGGTCATTCCTGTGTCTTCAGTGAATGACCTCCCAATTTACTAACCATTACCTCAGGCTTACCATCCGTCGTATGATCACCTTTCTTGACTACCTATCATGGGTGTGGCTCAAAATTCCTCCTATCTGATCTCTGATTATAATGGTGTGTGTTGTAATTTTTGCTCATTTTCATGTCTAGGGGGTCTGACTTTATGTGGGCTGTTGCAGTTACTGGCATAATGCCCTTCTCTTTTGCACAGATCACAAATCCTTAAGTTCCTCCATGTGCCAATGGCCTGGGGTTTTGGTTGATTTGATGCCTCCTCAAACGCTTGGATGCTCATCACCATCAACCGCTTTCCCTGTACCTACCTGATTCCTTGGATACCATGATTATGTCGTTGTCTAGGGAGTTGATATACCTTCTGTGAATCTTTGATCATACAGTTAGATCTTTCCTAGGATCTGGGTAATCAGACATGATTGATCTCAATTCTGTCCGGGACCAGGGATGGCGCATTGCACTGTCCTTGACGGGAATGGTTCCCTGATCATCAGTCTTCCCATTGGGGACTGTGATCACCCTGACAGGACTAAACTCAATTACATCACCTTGTTTTGGTCTTATAATATGGGGTACATTTGTTTGTGCGTGATATAAAACATTGTACGTACCTGTGGACACGACCTCACCTGACCCTCCGTTAGGGGGTTTGATTATTGCCTTTACCAATTTGGTCGCGTCCACCTGGATGTCTTGTAGGATGGCTTCTGGAAGAGGTGCTGACATCGTTCTGGGCTCACTTTCTTGTTTGTATTCCTGAGGGAGGTTTGACATGGGGTGCAGCTTGCACAGGTTAATAGTTGTACATTCAACAGTATTACAATAATCATTGTTACATTTATTACACTTATTCTTATAATCTATATTACAGTTGCTAAGAGCGTTTTTATTGTTCCACCTTTGTGCTTTTCTCTCCGCAATCAACTCCTCTCCTGCTGCCATATCTCTCCTCTCAAGATAAGAGTCAGAAAAGACAATAGACTCTTTTTGTAATTCACTTTCCTGTTGCCATAACTGTAAATATTCATAATGTTTATTTTGTCTCTTCGTTGGTTCAATGAGACTTATCCTCCTCCTTAAATTTTGTAACACTACTGGACTGAAGCTACCTATTCTTGGGAATTTGTCCCTGTCTTGTACAGTCATTCTCTCCCATTCATCACATAAAACTTCAGCGTGATTTCCATATTTCTTACACATCACATATCGTGCCGACCCGATGGATCGGTTCTCTGAATCAACCCGAACCGAGTTTGATCGCCCCCTACCTGAACAAATGGCCCCCATAATCTGCAGGCGTTGCCTATTCCTCCTTGAATATCAAGGCTTTCAGCGAACCCTTACAAACAAACCAAGATGTCCTTGGGCAGGCCGGCGGTGGTGGTTTATCAAGTACCCCACTTACTTCTCGCCCACGTTGGCCTGTGCTGCAATCACTGTAGCCAGAGCTGCTGTACCCAACCTAGGGCCCCTGTGAACCTTTATTTACTGGGGCGTGCTGGACCTACCAGTCCCCAGTAAGTATCGGTTGTTGGATAGTTCCCGAGTGACCAGCGAACTTCCCTTCCAAAAATAAAAAATTACACAAATCACGTCAGAATGTACAGATAGCGTTTGTGACCACTTTACTCTAATGGTATTAGGTCAGATTACTAACTACTGCACACAATAACGTGCGGTCCAATCGTTCAGTATACGAGCACTACTTGTCATGTACTGAAAGATCAATGGAATCTATGTTTCCGGCTGCGATTCCTTCAGCCAGAGCTTGTATGGCCTATATGGGTTCTGCACCAACACCCCAGGCGTTGTGCCACTGGACTTTTATAGCGGACCTTTTACCTTACGACCTCCTGGTCTTGTTACCTTATGACCTCCTGGTCTTGTTACCTTATGACCTCCTGGTCTCGTTACCTTATGACCTCCTGGTCTTGTTACCTTATGGTCCGCTATACTCTAATGCTCAAATATTATTTAACCAGAGATGCCTCCCTAGCCACCGTATATGTCACTTACACGTATGTCCCTTGACGAGTACCCGGCTTTCCTTTTGGTTCCACCTTAAAGTTATATAAACTTTTGTATACAAAACACACTCACTCAACACATGTACACTTTTGTTTTTTATATCTATTTCTGCGCAGAAATTTGTCTTTAGCCCAACAGTGTTACCAATTAGGAGCAGGATCTGTTAAACTAAATTTCCGATTTTCCAAAAATAGATTTGCGTTATTTACCGCTTCGCGTTATCTACCGCTGTGCGTTAATTATCGCCTTGCGCTAATTATCGCTTTGCGCTAATTCAACTTTTTCGTGACTTGAGCTACGTGAGCGTAACCGGACGCTACGTTGCGTAATGTACGCTGCGTGCGTCTGCCTTTTGGATTGCGTACGCTAGTCTTTGTTAGCGACACGTGTACGCAATGCAAAGGATCCACCGTAACACAATATATTTTTATCAATGTAAATGATCCCTGATCATCTACCGCAATCCACACTGACTGCCTTGTATCTCAGACAAACCGTGTGTTTGTTCTATACTTTAACTATTACCTCTACTATGAAATAACAGCAAATCTCTTTTTAGCACTTTCTATCAACTATAAAATTGGCAAACAGGAATAGTGATATACGAAAATGAAACAGAAATGCAGATATATGCGTGCGTACGCAAGACAAAAGAAAAAAAAAAAAATAAACAGTTTTAAAAGGACACAAGCGTTTTGTTCTTACTTCCGGTTACCGGGTTCCTTCAGCACTCTTTATCTAAGCGAAGCAGACGCTTATCCCGTCAGCACTGTGAGACAACCTCCCACCCTTTGCTGGAGGGATAATGTCTGCTGATCTACCTAGTGCAGATGTGAGAAGTATAGGACGAGCCCGCAATTGACAATGCTAAATTCCTTTGTCGTATAAACAACCCTTTATGAAGCTAAGAACACTGTACGCTGTTTACTTAAGAAGTACCGTAATGGTACGCTAGTTGCGTAGCGATCGCTCAGCCGTAGGCGAGACGCTCAAGCGTCACGTTCGCTCACGGCCCAGTGATCACAGGACACGTTATTGGTTATGTCTAGGGGAATGATTCGCTGTAGCGTAGCATACGCTCGAGACCACGAGGAGGTCACCAGCGATGCAGACGCTTACAACACTATACCTTTATGTTAAAACCTTATACCAATGAAATACACTGAATACCTTAATGTGAGTACAGGGTGTAAGTGCAACCTTGTGTAACCTGACTAACTACAAAGCTGCTTGAGCGTCACCGACGCTCAAGTGAACACTTAACACTATAGAAAATACACAGATACTGGTTTAGGTTCCAAGGCCTATTAACTGTATTATGTCTAATATACTTGTAAAAGGGGATAACAGTACATATGATACACTACAATATAACAGAGACTTCCTAACCACAGATCTAAACAATAAATACAAAAAGACAATACTATACTAACCTGAATGCTATACAATACAATGCTATAATACTATGAGAGATATAAGAGTAAAGAAGAGAGAGAGAGATGGAGAGAGAGAGAGAGGAATTGGCTCACAGAAAGACAATGATTACGGAGAGAAACTTACGCACAAAGGGTATGATCGCCTGCGCCTCGATATCCAGCTCCCGGCTATCAGCAGATAACCGTTGATGAGAGAGTGAGAGCTGGATGTGGTCGGCCTGCCTATTTATGCCCCACACACAATGCAATCTCCTGGTCCTACAATCCCATTGTCCATTGGCCGAAGGAATTCGGCCCTGTATCATAACAAAAGGTCATAGGGTGATTCATACAGGTGGGCTGTGACGATTTCCAACAGCTCAGGTGGGTGGGAAACTGGGTTTCCCGCCGCATACCTGAGTATGTGTAATTAATAGAAATGGACATAAACTTCTTATGTCCATAACTATTCGCACGAGCGATTAATACGCTCCAAACCAACACCGGAATATTGCTAATTAAATACTCTTCCGATGGGTACCAAACACTGCTGTATGATTCCTGTTAGACCCTTTGTACGATATAAAGAGGGATTCCTCAGCTCTGGGACATTGTATTTTAACCAAACTTTCAGAATCTATCAAAGGGACCATGATCTATAAACTACATTAATTGTGAACATTTGTAACGAATGAGTCGCACGCTACGACTACATAAACTCTACCGTAAATACGCATACCGCGCCTGCGAGTGCACGTTATTGCGGGTATGCGAATCCACGGGAGAGCGCATGCACGCGCAGCGCGGACCAGTGTGCGGTGCAAATATGGCAACGTGCATTGAGACATTTTTCTGACTTTGACAGAGCGCTGGACATGCCTCCCCTGTTACGAAAACGAGGGGCATGGCAGGCCGCAAAGCCATGCCCATTCCCTCAAGGTCACACCCTTTTCCCGAGGCCACACCCCTTTTCAGATCAGTACAGCTCTGCTGCGCAGGAAGGTCCCGTTTAGAAGACTCTAAATGTTGTGAGGTATGATTCAGCACTTTTAGTATCGGGACGTTCCGATACATCACTTCTGATATCGTTACTATTGCAATAAGACAGTAGGGTAAATTTACTAAGAAGGGAATTCTATTTAAGATGGGATATTGCCCATAGCAATCAATCAGATTCTACTTCTCATTTATCTAGCACCTTCTAGAAGATAATACCTGTAATCTGATTGGTTGCTACTGGCAACATTCCATCTTAAATAGAACGCCCCTCTTAGTAAATTTACCCCAGTGTTACGTTACCGGCAAGTGCATCCTGGCAACCTGAACCAGTACTCAATGCATCATTTCCAGTCTCTTCATCATCATAATGTAATGAATGTATGAACTACTGTACTTTACAGTAATCGAATGTCCTCAGATGAATCTTTTAGAGACCGGCGTCATCTAATCGCAGCTTTTAGGGAAAAAAAAATCACACTTGCTTTGGGGGTGTGTTAAAAAAGACACAGTGATTTCTATGGAAAACACTACGTCTCATTTTTCTCCTGTAATTGAATAGCAAAACGGCTGTTTTTTTTACCATGCTTAATTGAATTACCGTATTAGAATGTTGTCTGATTGCATATTTTTTATACTCAAAATAACACTATTATTATCTATGTTTTTATTATACTGAAGGTTGTTGAAATTATGTGTGTGCAGGTGTTGATATTGCTGAGTTATATAGGCACACACCAGTGCATGACTCAAACTATGAACGACCCAGTTACTTAACCAGTGATGTTAGTTTATTGATAGACAGCAGGTACAGCCAAACTCATTCGTACATGTACACTGGTAAGCTAGAAGGGAGTGAGGTTTCATACAGCTCACAGCCGGTGAATGTATGCTGTAAATTGGTAGTGGTGAAGGGATGCTGGAACACTTGGATTGCAAGTAATTGCAGGTCTCTCTGTCTCCCACCATGTCATTATACACATAAAGGCTCAGTAATGATCTCGGTGGCCATCTTGGGATAGAGCATGAAGCCTCCCCAGAGAACAGGAAGACTGTAGTCTGCATAGTAGCTCAAGTCTCTTTCAACACCCCTTCCACTTGCAAAAAAAGCTTCCCCATGTTACACAAACATTTAATTTCTACTTTTTTGTAGTGACCTGTAAAACAGATTGGGTTAAACATATGAAAAGGCATCAACATCTCACGTGACTTTAGTTTGATTTTCTTGGATGATACATAAGAAGTTCCTTTACTATAAGCATAGGCCACAAATTTAGGACCTTTGTCACTATCATGATTCTTGATGCTTTTCATACTTGTAGTTTTTAAATCTTGCAGAGTCTCTTTGCCTATATTGTTCTTCCATTCACACCTATTGGACCTTGACTTTAGCTTCTGGTTGTCCCAATGCTCATTGAATGCAGTTTTTAGAAATTCCTCATAATACCTTTTACAGTAGCTGGTTTGCTGATATTTGACCTAGCAGATACATTTTCTGTGGCTGAATTTACAAGCTTAAATTCTCTGATTCAGATATATTTTGAGTTTCTGGTATATCCAGGAACACATACTTGATCTGCATATCAAGTTATAGCCTTTCTATGACTTGTTTCTTTACTTTGAATATAACCTCTCTAAACTGGACTAGTTTTTTGGTATTTGGATTCTATAATCCTAATCCTTTACTTTCATCGTTCACTTAAATCCAGCTTGCATCTTCTTTCTTTTGCTATATGGACATACTGTATAATTGTTTTAAAAGTTCTGAGATGTTCTACTGTTCTCTTTGTTTTCTCTTTGGCATGTTTCAATAGGTTCTATATCCCTTAAGGCTACTGTAGGAAAACTTTTTTTGACATACACTGTTGTGGACACTGCTTCCACCCAAAACTGGTTATCCTTTAGCATATATCTTGCTCTCTCCACTAGTGTACTGTTTGCATTCACTGACACAATTTGCTCAGGAGTATAGTCAATGGTCAGTTGATGCTCTATTCCATATTTTCTTAAGAATTGTTCCACCTCTCTGATGAGATATTTTCCACCATTATCAGATATCAGGGTCTTGAGTCTGTGACCTGTTTGATTTACTATAAGTCTCTTGTAGTCTGCAATCTTCTTCACTACTTCAGAATTCTCCCTGAAGTATATGTGCGTCATTCTTGTGAAGTCATCCATAAACGTCATGAAGTATCTGTGTCAACTCATTGACTTTACTTCCATTGGACCACACACATCTGTATGCACTAGTGGTTTTGTAGCTCTGCTTGCTGATTTAAGAAATGGCTGAAAACTTTGGGGGTAATTCAGACCTGATCGCTAGGGTGCATTTTTTGCAGCCCTGCAATCAGATAGTTGGCGTCTACAGGGGGAGGGGAAAAGGTCTGTGCAGGTTTGCGAACGCTGTTGTAGCATGGCTGTGCAGTCTATGCTCAGCCCAGGACTTACTCAGTCACTGCGTTTGTTTCAAGCTGAACGGGGCTGGAGCTGACGTCAAACACCCTCCCTGAAAATGGCTGATCCCGCCTGCGTTTTCCTGGACACTCCTTTAAAACAGTCAGTTGTCACCCACAAATGGCCTCTTACTGTCAATCACCTTGCGAACGCCCATGCGTTTGAAAAGTTTGCCCCATCCCATCGCTAGGCACCGATGCCCTGCGCAGTCATCCGATGCCCTGCGCAGTTATCCGATGTGCCGGCACATTGCGGTACATATGCATGCGCAGTTCAGATTTGATCGCCCACTGTGCGAAAACGAACAGCAGCGATCAGGTCTGAATTACCCCCTTTGTTTGCTTAATATGCAGCTTCTCAGATATGGGTTTCTCTGAATTAGTTACCATTCCTGTGACCATATAATTTTGCATCGTCTAGATACTGATGTATCCAAGATGACCAAATCTTTTATGCCAGAGTTCTAGTGACTGTGACTCACTTGTCATCAGTGCTATGTATCAAAGACATACAATTGATGCAATACCTGTAGCTATGACTGTCCCTGTTCTGTTTCTCACAATACACTTTCCTTTAGTGAAGCAAACTCTGTGGCCTCTCTGTTCCAGGACACTGATGGTGATTAGATATGTTCCCATCTCTAGTATATAAAGGACTTCTGTGACTTTTGTTCTTGTTCCAATTTTTAAGGGAGCCTTATTTGTTTTAGCTTTTGTAGCTGTAAGGACTTGATAGCCAATCATTTTACTTGATTGTTAACATTTGTTTAACGTGGTGAACCACTCCTTATTGAAGCTGTGAAATTCCTTGATGCGTGCGCCCAAATCTCTATACCCGAAATATTTTTTGCAGCTATCTGTAACAGATGGGTTCGGTATGATTTACCGACGGACACAATACTGACAGTCATAATCCAGACAGCCATTGACCAACAGTCAAAATATCGACACTGTCAAAATACAGACATTCGTTATGCAGACATGTTAAAAATGTCAGAATACCGACATTTGAAATACAGACATATCAAAATGCAGACATGAGTTTTTATGTTTTTTTGTGTCAATGTCGATATAGGTCGACCTGGACACCGTCTAAGTGTACCGTGTCCCCTTGCATGGCTCGCTGAGCTCGGCACACTATTATATTCCCCATCTAGGTCCAATGGGATGGTACAGTAGGAACAAGTCTGTTTTGGGGCAAAAATTCATTCAAAACGTATGTCGGCATTTTGACATGTCAGTATTTCAAATGTTGCTATTCTGACTATGTTGGCATTTTGAACATGTCGTCATAATGAATGTTGGTATTTTAACCGTGTCGGTATTATGACTGTCAGTCAATGGCTGTTGGGATTATGACCATCGGTTTTGTGTCCGTCGGTAAATCAATTGATACCTGTAACGGAGAGCTGCAGATAAGTCTTTGCCATTGCATTTTTTGCTTTTCATAAGATACACATTCTGTTCCTTGCAGACAATTGCTGTGTTACCTACAGTATCTTGTGAAATGTAGTAACTTTGCTCTGACTGTTTCTGTGGTTCATTTTGCTGTGTATGCTTCCAACTTCCAACATCACTACTAGAAACTCAGGTGTCAAGTTCTGCAGCATCACTGTAGCAATTTCTTCATCATCTAGTTGTGCTCCAACAGATGTTAGTTGCTGAGAGACATACATCATTTTGTCTATGTACTGTAATCACTCATACTGCTGCATTCACTCAATTTTGTGTTATACAAAACACATCTTAAATTTATTCTCCTCATGAGACCTCCATCTTGGACACTGCCTGTATTTATATCCACATGTCTTTAGCTGATGCCTTGTCATGTATAATAGAGTATACAAGTTGCACCAGACTTAAGTAAACAGTGTCCATGGCCCTCTTTAAATCACCTGGGTTTTTCATCTGATTTTACAGTGACCTTTCACAACTTTGCATGCTTCAATTGTACGTAATTTCCATAGCAAACTTCCAGGTTGTATAATTCTCTGCACCTTTTAACTTGCTAAACCTCATTATGGGTGTAGCTCCTGTATTCATACTTCTTACAGACACACAGTAATTGTGCAGCTTCTGTGTTGTAATCTGCTTCAGTGCAGCTGCAATGCACTGGAAAGGGATCAGTATGAAATACCTACAATCAAAAGCCCGACGGTCATAATCCCGATAACAATTGACTGACGGTCAAAATCCCGTCAAGGTTAAAATACCGACAAGGTCAAAATTCTGACATTTAAAATACAGACAAGGTCAAAATACCGACATTTAAAATGTCGACAGTTCAAAAAGTCGACAAGGGGTTTTCATTGTTTTTTGTTGTGTATATCGACATAAGTCGTCATGGACACCATATAAGTGTACCACGTCCCCTCACATAGCTTGCTGCCTCGACATGCTTCGGGCATGTTCAAAATGTCAGAATACCGACATTTGAAATGCAGACATATCAAAATACAGACATGAGTTTTTCTGTTTTTTTGGTGTCAATGTTGACATAGGTCAACATGGACACTGTCTAAGTGTACCACGTCCCCTTGCATGGCTCGCTGCACTCGGAACACTATTATTTCCCCCCTCCATGTCCACTGGGGATTGTAAAATATGAACAAGTTGGTTTCAATGAAAAAATCATGAAAAACTCATGTCGACTTTTTGACCTTTTAACACGTTAAATGTGGTTCCGGTATGAATGGTCGACCATGTTATGGTCGACAGTCTTTAGGTCGACCACTATTGGTCGTCATTGACATGGTTAAAAAAATCATGTCGACCTTTTCATGTCGATAACATGTTTTCATAACATGGTCGACCATCTGAACGGATACCGTTAAATGTTGTTATTGTGACCTTGTTGGTATTTTAAATGTCGGTATTTTGACCATTTCAGGATTTTGACCGTCAGTCAATTGTTGTCGGAATTTTGACCGTCAGGATTTTGATTGAAGGTAAATTGACCACTTCCCTTTGGAAAGACTCTGTGCTGCCTTCACTCTGTGTTCTATGCAGCTTACTATCAAGTTCTATGCAGCTGACTGTTCTATACAGTGTACTGTAATCTCTTATCCTGACACACTGCTCTCTAAACACTCTGTGCTGTCTTCAGTCCGGGTGTGGATCATCAAATCGACAGTGTCTAGGTCGACAATGTTTAGGTCGACCACTATAGGTCGACAGTCTCTAGGTCGACAGGGTCTGAAAGTTGACAGGGTTTCTAGGTCGACATGTGCTAGGTCGACAGGTCAAAAGGTCGACATGAGTTTTTCATGTTTGTTTGGTGTCGTTTTCTCCGTACAGTGATCGGGAAGCCCAATTAGTGCACCGTGTCCCCTCGCATGGCTCACTTTGCTCGCCATGCTTCGGGCAAGGTGCCTCGCTTCGCTTGGCACAGATTACCGTTCCAATCGTAGTCCACGTGGAATGTTAAATATGAAAAAGTAAAAAAAAAGAAAAAATGTGTAAAAATTCATGTCGATCTTTTGACCTGTCGACCTAGCACACGTCGACCTAGAAACACTGTCAACCTTCAGACCCTGTCGACCAAGTGACTGTCGACCTATAGCGGTCGACCGAGACAGTGTCGATCTTCAGACCGGATCTCCTTCAGTCCATGCTCTATGACAGTCTGTACTACACATGTGCTTAAAGTGGCATCTATATGTTGCTCCAGGCATATCTCCTGGGTCTAGGTGGAAGCGACCCTACACACCCTGCACCAATTTTTTCATCCTCACCTCTTCTGGAATTTTATAGATGTGCAGTAAGGAAGTCAGCTGAGCCGGTTATCTACCTCCTCCTCACACCTGCATCATCTGCAGTCTCAGCACTGACAGCTCCTCCACCCAGTCACTTCCCTGCTCACCCACACAGGGTCTCACCCCTTCCTGCCAGACTGATTCACCTTCTCATCTCGCCGGTAAGTGGCCACATGTGTCCCCGTTGCCTCCGGTCTGAGCGCTGCTGATACTTTTTGCAGAGTCCCAGGATGGCAAGTAACCTGGGGTTGCAGCATAGTATATGAAGGAGGGGTACAGAGTATGCAGTATATGGAGGAGGGGGTGCCCTGTATATACGGGGCACTATATGGAGGGGTATGTGGGAGTAGTGTGTATATAGGGGCAGTATATGGTGGGGGTTGCAGAATATGGAAGATGATGGGGGTGCAGTGTATATAGGGACAGTATATGGTGGGGGATGCAGTGTACATGGGGTGTGTGTTTTCCCCCAAACAAAGCTCCTTCGGGCACACTCCAATGGCCGCCAGTGACATCACAGAGATGAGGAGCAGCATTTGCCTTTTATATCTATACATATGTAATACTACTGTACATTGAAAAAATCTGTATCTCTTTCTCTCCCCTGCCCCTACAACAACTCCACACTCTCCCGAGTCCCTATCTACACCAACCTCTCCCCCCTCTCTCTCCCCCAGTCCCTATCTGCTACTGCCCTTCTGACTTCCCACCTTCCCCCCCCCCACTCCCTATCTACCTCTACCTCACTCTCCACCCCCAGTCCCTATTTGCCCCTATCCACACTCTCTATTTCCCCAGCCCCCTCCCTCCATATGCAGCAAGTGTGAAACAGATAAGCATGTTGTTGTTTTTTTTAACTTTTGGAGTCATTTGGTATGTGAGGCGACGTCTAGTGGCCAGTGGCACGCATAATAGAGGTGAGGAGCAACTTAGCCTTTTATTATATAGGATACTGGGTATACACTGGGTGATATAGCATCAATTCTAGTTAATGGAAGATATATCTGTAGCAGGTCAGCTGGTGTGTATACCCGTTATGTGTGTGAACGATGTCATTATCACAAATATCTTGTCAGCCTTGCAGCACAGCCAATACGCATCTGACTGTGTGAAAGAGTGTTCCACTGACCGGCCTTCAACTGGCTGCATGGGCTGACATTATGGCTGCACAGGGGTTTCACAACTGCGCCTGAACAATGATGATGTTGATATTGTAAGAAATAAACAATAAATGGGGTATAGGTATTTATTCTACTTCAAAAGGATGATACGAGATAGTCTCGTGCATACATGTAAATTATATGGGAAAGGGAAAGAGGAATAAAGGAATAAGGGAAAATAAATGAAATAAAATTAAAATAAATTGTATGATAGTGAATACAGGGTATAGGGTAGATTAAATGCAAGTGATGAGTCCAGAGTCCGGTGCAATGGAGTGTGGCATCCCACCTCGTTATATTGCACTGTTCATATAAACCAGGGGTTCTCAAACTCGGTCCTCAGGACCCCACACAGTGCATGTTTTGCAGATAACCCAGCAAGTTCACAGGTGTATTAATTAATCACTGACACATTTTAAAAGGTCCACAGGTGGAGCTAATTATTTCACTTGCGATTCTGTGAGGAGACCTGCAAAACATGCACTGTGTGGGGTCCTGAGGACCGAGTTCGAGAACCTGTGATATAAACCATTGTATGAGAGGGCATATACAACACAGTCCCAACTTGGAATACGAGCTCAATATGATGGTTAGAGTTGGAGCGTGGAGACTTCCTGGTCTCACACCTCGTGGTCACGTGACTCGGTCCTCTTCCTCGATGCCACCCGAAACAGAGGTAGAAAGCGGCGAGACCGGAGCAAACTGTTTACCTATCTCCTTGTTAGTCTTGTCCCCCCGCTCTCCCGTCAGGGGTACCCCTAGCATCGTAACCACTGCCAGATCATCATCCACCTCTGCGAGGTGGGCTCCAGCATCTGCAATAGACTCTCCACCCTCCAACTCTAACCATCATATTGAGCTCGTACTCCCAGTTGGGACTGTGTTGTATATGCCCTCTCAGACAATGGTTTATATGAACAGTGCAATATAACGAGGTGGGACGCCACACTCCATTGCACCGGACTCTGGACTCATCACTTGCATTTAATCTACCCTATACCCTGTATTCACTATCATACAATTTATTTTAATTTTATTTCATTTATTTTCCCTTATTCCTTTATTACTCTTTCCCCTTTCCATGTAATCTACATATATGCACAAGACTATCTCGTATCATCCTTTTGAAGTAGAATAAATACCTATACCCCATTTATTTTTTATTTCTTACAATATTAACATCATCATTGTTAAGGCACAGTTGTGAAACCCCTGTGACGCCATATATTTCTTGGAGGCTTCGGGTTTAACCTCAATTACAATTTGCTGCCATCCCACATTATCTGTGTAAGTAGAGCGCTGGTTACATTCGTTATTCACTTGACATTAAGGCTGGACTGGCAAGTTGAAATGCCTGCCCAGCTGTGATGTCAAGACGACATATCAAGTGTGCGATCAGTAAGTGTATACCCTTACCTTACTTACCTTAATCGGCTGCTCAGTTGATGGATATCTCGGGTAAGCATGTATTCAGCTTAACTCTACTTTAGCTCTAATATTTATATAGGATTATGTGTTTAAGGCTGCGATAGACCCATTTCTAATTTTCTATATTAACCTGCATTGCCAACAATAATATTAAATGATAACTGAAACCTTTTTAAAAACATTTCATTCTATTTTTAACTCAGGATCCAGATTCTTTTAACAAGACTTTAGAAGAAACACCATTTTCTGGCAGTGTGCATATATAATTGGAACATTACTTCAGCATAAACTTACTCCAGAGTAAAAAGACTGAACAGTGATGTCGTCGCCATTTTGCACATTTTCACTTTTTCCACTGCAGTCAAAAGAGTTTTCAAAGTGGCCTTTTCTTAGCCAAACATTTAACGAAAGATTGAGAAATATAACTGTACCATTGCAGAGATGGACAACAGGCTAATTTACCCACATAAGATAATAGTAGTACAGTATCCTGTAATGGTCAGTAAGTTAAGTAAAACATATTATCTTGTTTTTTTCTAAATTTGTCTCCTTCTCTGGAATAAACATACATTTTAAAAGAAGGTAGGAAATACAGGATATAATTTCCAGCTTGGTGCCAGGAGCGTTGTAAGAGCGGAGGCGGCCCGTGTGCAGACTCTGGGTGGGTCCCCTCATCTCCAAGGCGCCATAGGCTCCGGAATAGTGACAGAATCTACTGCGCAGGCGCAGGTCTCCGGAAACATGGTGTCTGCCATGGTCTGGAGACAAATTTTCTACTGCACATGCACGTCGGCCATATTGGATGTGATTATTGCCACGGTTGCAGCGCCCGTCGTGGGACTCCGCAAAGGTAAGTATAAAACAACATGAGTGCAGTGTGTGCATTGTGGGGCCCCTCTGGACCCAGGGGCCCATGTGCACTGCACACATTGCACCATGCTTGCCGACACTCCCGCATTCTGCGGGAGTCTCCCGTTTTACCGCTCTGTACCCCGGTGCCCCGCACAGTCCTTCCAATCCCCCGGAATTCCGCAACCCCATTTTAAAATCCGGACGTGCATCCGCGAGTCCGGCCGCAATGTGGGCGGAGCTTGGCAGGAGCATGAAAACTATCCTGCCAAGCACCATGTTCCGTGGGCAGCGTCACATCCAATCAGCCCACTAGAGCCTGTGAGGGGCCAGCCACGATGGAGAGCACTTACAAGACAGCTCCCTCTCCAGAGGCCGAGGAAACAGCGGCGGATCCCTCCCCCTCTCTCCTCTCGTGTTGGCAGCTGCAGGACATCCAGGAGGCGGAGTGATGGCTGGGGGAGCTTACGCGGAAGCAGCTCTGATCTATTGGGGAGTTTGACGGCCCGGGGCAGCTGGGAGCTCGGAGGAGAGGCTGAAGAAGGAGGAGGAATGGCCGGTCCCAAGGTCAGTGTATGTGGCTCTACATCAGCAGCTCCATAGGCTGCCACTGTGTGTAGGCTGCCACTGTCCTGTGTAGTGTAGTGTAGTGTGGTGTGCTTGTGGGTTGTCGCTGACCAGTAAGGGGGGTGGCTGGCATTGACCTCTGAGTGTATGTTTGTGACCTCTTTGTGTGTGCACTGACCCCTATGTGTGTGGTGTAGGTGATCTATGTGTGTGCGTGAGATGACACTGACCCCTGTGTGTGTGTATGTGTGTGCGTGGGCTGGCACTGACCCCTGTGTGTGTGTAGGTGTCCACTGTGTGTATGTGTTTGCGTGGGATGGCACTGACCCCTGTGTGTGTATAAGTGTGTGTAGGTGACCTCTGTGTGTATGTGTGTGCGTGGGATGGCACTGACCCCTGTGTGTGTATATGTGTGTGTAGGTGACCTCTGTGTGTATGTGTGTGCGTGGGATGGCACTGACCCCTGTGTGTGTAGGTGACCTCTGTGTGTAGGTGACCTCTGTGTGTGTGCGTGTGCGCATGTGCTGGCACTGACCACTGTGTGTGTGTGTGTGTAGGTGACCTCTGTGGGTATGTGTGTGCGTGGGCTGGCACTGACCAATGTGTGTGTGTGTGTGTGTGTGTGTAGGTGACCTATGTGTGTATGTGTGTGCATGGGATGACACTGACCCCTGTGTGTGTATATGTGTGTGTAGGTTTCCTCTGTGTGTATGTGTGTGCGTGGGCTGGCACTGACCAATGTGTGTGTGTGTGTGTGTGTGTGTGTGTGTGTGTGTGTGTGTGTGTGTGTAGGTGACCTATGTGTGTAGGTGACCTCTGTGTGTATGTGTGTGCATGGGATGACACTGACCCCTGTGTGTGTGTGTGCGTGTCCACCGTGCGTGTGCGTGTCCACCGTGTGCGTGCGTGTGCGTGTCCACCGTGTGTATGTGTGTGCGTGGGCTGGCACTGACCTCTGTGTGTGTGTGTGTGTGTGTGTGTGTGTGTAGATTACTTCTGTGTGTATGTGTGTGCGTGTGCTGGCACTAACCAATGTGTGTGTGTGTGTGTGTGTGTGTAGGTGACCTCTGTGTGTATGTGTATGTGTGTGCGTGGACTGGCACTGACCTCTGTGTGTGTGTAGGTGACCTCTGTGGGTATGTGTGTGCGTGGGTTGGCACTGACCAATGCGTGTGTAGGTGACCTCTGTGTGTAGGTGACCTCTGTGTGTATGTGTGTGCGTGGGCTGGCACTGACCAATGTGTGTGTGTGTGTATGTGTGTAGGTGACCTGTGTGTATGGGATGGCACTGACCCGTGTGTGTGTGTGAGAGAGAGACCTCTGTGTATGTGTGTGCGTGGGCTGGAACTGACCCCTGTGTTTGTGTAGATGACCTCTGTTTGTATGTGTGCGTGTACGGTGGCACTTACCCGTGTGTGTAGGTGACCTCTGTGTGTTTGTGTGTGTGTGTAGGGTGGCACTGACCTCTGTTTGTATCAGCCTTGCCTACCCTCCAGCAGGAGGCTCCCGGTTTTTACATGAGCCTCCCGCTGCCCCGCAAATCTTCTGGGCTCTCCCGATTTGTCAGCACTGCCCTGTG